>NW_027223756.1:54765055-55220055 GCF_028538775.1 Myotis yumanensis
GTACAAAATTGAGTGAGGAGAGAGACTACATGGAGAAGAAAGCACTCCTTTTTGGAGCTCTACTATGTGCCAGGTATTTAACATATTACTTCATTACTAATGGCCTGTAAAAGTGCCATTAATCCTGTTTTAGGAAATTTAGGATCGGAACTAATTCAACTTGCTGAAGGTCGTGAAGCTTGGAAGTGCTGGAATTAGGTTTTGAACCCTGATCTTTTAGTCCAGAACATTGTTGGCTGTATTCTGACACCTCAGTCCAGTTTGGGATATCAAAGACACCATGCTTACCATGACCCCTTCCCACCTCTCAAACAGGATGTCTACCTCCTCCTGAATCCAAGATCTAAGACTGGTCAGAAAAAGAAACAGGAAGGTCTGAATCCCTGAGAGAGAAAAGTCAGGTCCTTTGGGAATACAGGTCAGAAAGGTATTTCATAGAAGAAAAAGGTCGATATTAAAGTTAAGTCACTAAATTGTTGGGCTAAAAGAGTAGGGAGTCAAGGTTTTTCAAATCTCCAGGCAGTTTTTTTCACAGCCCAATGCAATTATCATTTTGACACAGCACACTTATTGGGCTTTTAACCAAGTCAATTATGATTTTATTCATCACAATTCAAATATAGATTCATTGAAACATATGTAGAAAACATGGCTTCAAATATTGTTTCATCAATTCTTTCCCATGCTTACAGGCCATCCCATGTTTTTAGGCCTCAGCTATGTAAATAGAGCTGTTTCTGATTAGCAAAATTAGCTTCCACTCCCTTTTGTGTTAACATGTAACACAAAAGTCTTCACTTGAAGATAAGACTGATTGCTCTCTTGGAGAAAAGAGCTTTCAACAGGAATTACAATTAATTGGAAAAGTTTCCCTTGAGCTATAAACCACAGGGTGTAAAAAAAAAAAAAAAAAGGAACAAGAATGAAAAATTATCATAAATTTAATATTTTATTCTGAAAGGCAGCAAAGATTTAATAGCGAGGGTAATTATACAGTTTATATTTATCCGTCATATTTTTCTATCAAGATACTCCAAAAATGTAAATAAGATTATAACACTTTTCCGTACTCACAACTGTAAACCTACTTTTGCCCACCCCTGTGTTTTTTAAATGACTGGAGATGGAGGCTTCATCCATTCTTTCATTCATTCATCAATTTTTTAGCATGAATAATTCTTTTACATCAACAATGTGTTTGCCATAGAAAATGCAGAAATGGATAAGACAAACACAGTGGCTACCCTCATGGAGCTCATAGATGAATAAGAAATATAAAAATGTTTTAAAAGTACCCAGTCTTTAATGTTCAATTCTTTCGCAGTAGAAGTCTATGCAGACATAGCCAGGGTATGTGAAAAGAACAATAGACTTCAAATCAAAAGACTAGAGTCCCTGCCTCAATTTTGCTGGTAACTCCATGAATATATTATTTAGAACTATGTTAGAAATAATAGAAACCAGCTCATACAAGATTAGGCAAAAAAAGGGAAATTTATTATAAACATGTGTTAGGAGTGATATTTTTTAACACATATATAGTACCAATTTCTCTCAAAACCTCCTATTCCTTTTCTACCCCCTCCCAAATTTCCAGGTTTTTGTGATGGGCGATAAAGATAATGAGAACAAAGAACAAGAGAGGAGAGCCAGGGAAAAATAAGTGAAAGTAATGAGACATAAATTCATGCATATTAAAGTATAAGGGAGACTTTTTGAAATTGTCATGTGAATAGTCCCAAAATAGGCATGAGGAACTGGGAAGTTGATGAAAGTGGTTTTTAAAAAAAATGTTTTAATGGGTTATGAATTGATCCTCAAGAGATCCAAGGTATGAATGGAATGCCTTTAAAGTATCCTATATAACAAAAGCCTAATATGCTAAGTGTCTGGTCAGCCAGTTGGCCATTCAACCAATCAAAGCATAATATGCTAATGATATGCTAAGGCTGCTCAACTGCTCACTGTGACATGCACTGACCAACAGGGGGGCAGATGCTCTGGTATGTTAGTTAACTTGCTGCTGGGGTCTGGCCAATTGGGACTGAGCAAGACAGGCCGGACATGCCCTGGAGCCCTTCCGCATCCCTCCCCTGCCCAATTGTGCACCGGTGGGGTCCCTCAGCCTGGCCTGCGCGCTCTTGCAATCTGGGCTGAGGGATGCCCCCCTCCCGCCCCCCGCCCCCAAGTGCATGAATTTCGTGCACTGGGCCTCTAGTCTTCTATATGTTATTTTATGATTCTTGCACTGGATCAAGTAAGAGCCCTATTTTCGTTCAATAAGTTCTTTACTTCATTTTCAAGCATTATATTCCAATAAAAATCAGAGGCGTCTATCCAACTTCTGCCCCAAGCTCTATCACAGATGCAAATCCATCTCAGGAACCAGGGCCAATTATACAGCCTAAAGTCAGGACTTCAAAACATGTCTCCCTCCCCTCTTCTTCTCCCCTACCCTCTCTCCTCCTCTCCCCTCTCCTCCTCCTGCTTGTCAAGATGGGCAGAAGAGCAGCACCCCAGAGCCCTCTGGGGCAAACAGTTTGATTTTTGGTCTAATTTTCAAATTATCTTAGAAGGACCTCTGATTGGCCCAGTTTGAGTCAGATATCCACTCAGAGCTCAATCACTTAAGAGAAGGGAGCTCAGCCCTGTGAGTCTTTCAATCATCCTGAACAAGTTCTTGCTTTTGTTCCCGCTGTGTGTTTTTTATTTATCTTTATTGTTGAAAGTATTACAGATGTCCCCTTTGTTTGTTTCTCCCCTTGACCCCCTCCACCCTGCGCCTGGCCCTCCCAGGCCTTCCCCACTCAATTGTCTGTGTCCATGTGGTTTTATTGGCTCAGCTGTAAAAATAAAGATAATATTAATTTCCAGCCTTAGCAGAATTGTGATTTTTAAATGAGTAAATATAGATAACAATGACATGAAAGCTAAGTTCTCTATTTTTTTATAATTCATTTACAGTTAACATTCACTATATTAATTTCAGATATAAAGCATAGTGATTAGACATTTGTATAACTTACAAGGTGATTCCACTCAATAAGTCTAGTATCCTAAATTGTACTTTCCATCCCCATGAATATTTTGTGACTGTCAATTTGTACTACTTAATCCCGTTGTCTTTGTCACCAGCACCTTGCTCCCTCCCATCTGGCAGCCATCAGTTTGTTTTCTGTATCTATGAGTTTATCTCTGTTTTGTTTGTTCATTCATTTTGTTTTTTAGACTCCACATATAAGTGATATCATATGGCATTTGTCTTTCTCTGTCTGACATATTTCACTTAGCATAATACCCTCTAGGTTCATGCATATTATCACAAATGGCAAGATTTCATTCTTTTTTTGTGACCAAGTAATAATTTTCAAATGCATTTTTATATTAAATGTCAATGAAGAATGTCCAAGCCTGTAGGAGGACCTTAAAAGAATTTATTTGAGCCAATTTTTTGAGGCCATCCCCAGAAGCAAGATCTCAATGAATTGAGAAAATGCTCCGGAGAATGGCAGTTTTGCAGTTAGAATCAAAGGAGAAAACTTAAGGAAAGTTATGTGAAATCAATTGGTGGTGGAGTAAGGAAGTGGGAGAAAGCAAAGGGGAAATCTCTAGGATTGTATTAAAAAGTGAAATGGGGAGATACACACTTCTTTTACATTGGTTGGTACAGAATAGTTAACAATTGACATTCACAGTAGAGATGATATGTAGGCAACAAGATAACAATGAGGAGTGCCTGGAAAAGATTCCTCTTGCATTTCAAAAGTATGTTATTCTGGATGCCCAATGGACAGGGCTCCCTTAAGGCAGAGATTGTAGGCCTGGGACAGTGACTACCCAGCATGACCTGCCCAGTTAGGAATTTATGACCAGACCATCTTGTGTGGTTACTTTCAGGCACTGAGCTTGTCAGGCCTGCCATGTAGCCCATCCCCCTCTCTCTGCCCCCTGCCCCCTCCCCCTGCCCCAGCTTATCAGGTTTGCTACAAAGCCCTTTTTTGTCCACATAAAGTACTTAAAAGCGACGTGATTGTTAAGTATAATAACTAATAATACCATATTGGTGCCAACCTATTATTAAACAACCCTTTTGACTTAGACCTTCGTGTCCACTTGGGTGTTCAGGTGAGAGGATTAAACTAGGGAACCTCTTCCCACAAAAACACTCACACATTCCTAAAGGCAACCTTTTACATATGATTTCAGGGGCTCCATAAACCCACTGAAGCCCCCCTAGGTGACAAGAATCTCTTCTCTAGCTAAAATACAGAGAGCACCGTCAGAGACATAGTAACCTGCACCTCTTCTCTCCATTCTGACAAGAAAGGGAAAAGCTACTTTCAACAGTTTTCAGTGTCAGAGCTGAACAAGAGAAGAAAATCAGAGGCAGAGAGAGAGAGAGAGAGAGAGAGAAAGGACCCACATCCTCTTAAAAGGTAACAAATGTCATTTTCATCTTTCCAAAGACCATTTCCTTTTCAGAGTATCAAACAGTAAGCACTCTCCCTTGTGTCATCATGGAATGGGAGCTGATGTGCATCTGTCTTACATATTTCCTTTAGTAGAAAATTGTGCTGTTGCTTTAATTCAGGAAACTAACACTATCCAATATAATAACTCATATTATCAGGTTCTACTATAAGACAACAAAAATCTCAACATAAAAGTTATGTAATACTTACAATCAGAGATATGTATGAAAATGAGATGTCAACATGTCCACTCAATTTGCATTTAAAGATGACTAATTTCTAGTCAGCTTTGGTCTCAGTATGTTTGGATAGTCTCCAAACATACTGTGTAATTAAATCAGAAACTTTATTATTTATTATGCTAATTGTTTAACCTAATAAAAAAAGTAAGTAGATAAATTGGATGAGCATAAACATGCAATCTAGATAATTTGGGCCAAACCCACTTTACATAAATAGATCTCTAGCTTGAAGTATATAAAAATTGTCACATCTACCGACATAGAGCTGAAGATATTTCAATAGGTAAGGACAAACTGTCAAGTCATACTTGTTATTGATCATCATATGCCATCTAATGTACTAAGTCATATGGACACTAGCTAGCATCTAGTGTCTCCCAATTTAATATTTAAATTCAGGTCAGCCTAAAAGTGAATGAACCAGGAAAATCATTGGAACTCCTTAAGTCAGCGGTCCTCAACCTGTGGGTCGGGACCCCTTTGGGGGTCGAACGACCCTTTCACAGGGGTCGCCTAAGACCATCAGAAAACACATATATAATTACATACTGTTTTTGTGATTAATCACTATGCTTTAATTATGTTCAATTTGCAACAATGAAAATACATCCTGCATATCAGATATTTACATTACGATTCATAACAGTAGCAAAATTACAGTTATGAAGTAGCAACAAAAATAATTTTATGGTTGGGGGTCACCACAACATGAGGAACTGTATTAAAGGGTCGCGGCATTAGGAAGGTTGAGAACCACTGCCTTAAGTGCCCTATAGCATTCATTTGCTAAATTGTACCCAAGTTTGCTTTCATTGAACCTGAATTAAAGTTCTAGTTATGGCATGTACTAGCTAGCTGCATGACCTTCAGCAAGTTACTTGGCTTCTCTGCACCTAAATCTTCTTATCTATGGAGTAGTAACTACAAGGATTGTTGTGAGAATTATATATATATATTTAATGTGTGGCCCTGGCCAGGTGGCTTGGTTGATTTAAGCCTCGTCTGGTACACCAAAAGGTTGCAGGTTAGATTTCCAGTCAGGGCATATACCTAGGTAGAGGGTTTGATCCTTGGTCCCCAGTTGGGATGTGTATGGGAGGCAATCGATTGCTATTTCCCTCACCTCTCTCTCTCTCTCTCTCTCTTTCTCTCTCTCTCTCCCCCCCACACACCTCTCTTGGGTGAAGATTAAAAATTTTAAAAATGTGTGTACTCCATATAGTGACAAATACATAGTGCATATTCAACGAATAGTAAATTGTTGATATCAAGGATTGATGCAGTCCTACAAAGCTACTGAATTATAAATTTGCCTCTAAATGTTGGGGCACTGGAAAACATTTCTACATGTGGAAATATAAACTAAATAATATGTGGATCTTCTCAGTCATTAAAAGAGCAAGCGTCATAAGAATGTTTGTATCCATAATCTCACTCCTAGAAGTAGATTCTTGATAAATATGTCACAGAAGGAAAATTAAAATGTGTAAATGTATTTAATATAAATTTATAATAATATAAAACTGCAAATTAACTAAATTTCTAACAAAAAGAGAAATTTTAATTTATTATTAAATTATTTTAATAATTAAAAATAAAATAAAGTTAAATGGAAAATGTAAGAACACAAATTGTATCTAACTAAAACTGTGAGTATGCACACAGTGTGTGTGCATGTACATTTGGGGAAGAATATACAGAGATCTGCTGAGCTGACCTGTATTGACTTATGAGAGCCAACTGTTACATTTTCAGAAAATGTGCAGCCAGTTGTTAAACACAGTCATCATTAAAAATTAAATTAAGCAAGTACCCATATAGTGAAAATACTATGTAACAGCATGCTACTGCACCTCACCTTATTTAGTGTATCACTGATAGTCTGAAATTTGCCATGACAGAAGTGTTTACACCAAGGAAATTGACAAATGCTTCAAACCAGGGCTGATATTTTTTGTTTTGTTGATGGTCTAGACATAAGAAAGCAGTAGAGAATATGTTAATAATGCAAATTAAATTTTAAAGTGTATCCTATCTGTTGTCATTACATTGTGAATGACATTGAAAACTGAGGGAATATTTTCCCAGTATTTAAAAACTATTATCCAATTTAACCAAAAGTTTGCTGCTCTCATGACAAATAAGTGAAGTTATAATACATTTTTGTTTTCTCTTTCTTCTTAGACATTAATGTTGATAATGAAAATATCAACCAATGTTCATGGTAGACCCACACCTAAGGAGCTGGTTGTTAAACATTTGAGCATCATAACACTTTGTGTACCTATAAAACTACAGTTAATGATGGTGAGAAAGCAACTCATGAACTAAAATTGCACGTGAAATATTAATTTAAAACATTTCCATTTAAAGATAAAATAATAATTTTAAAAGTAAAAGACTACAGAAAATTTAATATTTTTCAAAAGAATTTACATTGTGATGCAACAATAATTTCTCTCTTAACTTTCCTTTCTTTCTTTTCCTTCCACAAATATGTACTGAGCCCTACTATGGGGCTCTGTACTATTTTACCATCCCTGACCTTGTATAATCTCGTGTGGAGTCAGAAGCCAAACAAATAATTATGCAAACAAATATTTAAATGTTAAATTTTGTTAAATACTATAAAGGAAAAGAGCAGGGAACCTTGACTAGAAGGACAGAAAGAGCATCTTTTAGAAAGTGACTGTTAAGCTGATACCAGAAGAAAAAATATGAGTTAAGCCAAGAAAGATAGTAGAAAAGAGCATCCCAACCAGAGGAAACAGCATAAGCAAAGGCCCTGAGGAAGGACAAAGCTGGAGCCATTGTACAGGACTTCACAGACTATGGTAAGGGCTTTGATTGTTATTCTAAGAGTAATAAGAAGTCATCACTGACCCTTAAAACTTCTCAGGGAGTAGATACAATGAAAATTAGGAGTCAAATTAGCACCACTGGGTTCCAGGTTAGAATTAAGCACGTTGTAAAAAGTGATACAATCAAGTCCTTTTTTCTTTTGCTTTACATTGCACTTTGTGATAATAGGTATAAAACAGAGAAAGATCACAAGGTCTCCGTACAGAACGCTCCCTATATTCAGCTGAGATTTAAATCAGATTTGAACCTGGTCCTTTGAGATTCAGATACAATTACCCCCGAGCCACCCATCCCACATAGTCCAATCTCCTTCCATTATTTTTGCAGATTCTCAGGGACTTTAGTTTGCCTGGTCACTCTGGAACGTGAAGTTATTCGAGGAACGTCTTGTAAATTTTCTACCCAACCCTTGAACCAGCCTTGTCTAACTTCTTTTCCCTCTCCCTCCCTTCCTCCTCCCTTCCTTCCTTCTTTTCTCCCTTCTCCCTCCTCTCTCTCTCTCTCTCTCTCTCTCTCTCTCTCTCTCCTCTCTCTCCCCCTTCTCCCCCCACCTCCCTGTCTCCTAAAAGTCATGAATTCATTCTGAAACCTCCAATTCCAATTCAGTATTGCAGGGTTTGTCCTCGTTTCTCTGTTTCCATAGCTAGAATTCCCTTTTCTTACAATGAAAAACCTGGCTCCCATTATCCTCAATATATTGACCTCTTTGCTCATCCTTAGAATACACAGAATACCACGAAGAAAATAGTCTTCTCCATTAAGAAACATAAAATAAAATAAAGAAACTGCAGTTCAGAATGCTTAAATGGTTTGCTTGAGAGATTAGTAAATGTCTGAGCCAAGAATCTACTTCTTTTCTTCTGACTCCCTCCATTTGTTTTTCTCAAGACACAAAACAAAATGATGACTCTTAATATTTTATCTCCCCTTATAATTAATCAGTCCTACACTTTCAAACAGTACTTGAGATGTCAGAAACATAAGGGAGTGTGCATGTTGCCAGTTTGGACTAGACTCTTAGGTAAATTCTATACTTTTCATGAAGCAGACATTAAAATATAGAAGCAATTTTAAATATAACATGACTTTTACTGCACTTCTAAAAAAATAGCCAATGGTATTAGTGAATTAATTCTAATTCCATGAAAATAGATGGTGGTAAGCTAATTTTGACACCCATGGGCCTTTTCTCTACCTTCTACCCATCCACACCTCAAAGTAGGCTAAGCAGTGAGGGTAAAAATTAGCCCCTCTCCAGATGGGTGGGGTGCTTGACAATCATAGGGTTAAGACTCTAACATTTGAGATCTTGCATGGAAATTTTTATATAAATTAAGGTTGCAACTACACTGTATTGTCACCTTTGTGTCGCTGTTAGGAAGGACATTGATGGCAGGGCCCAGGTATCAGTAGGCAGGTTGAGGCCTAAAAGTATAGGCTGAAAATAGAAGCAGTTTTGATATTTTCCTTCAGCAAGAATATCTAGGTAAGAAGCACTGTAATTAGAACAGTAATTACAGATGTGCTAAGAGAGCATGGGTATTATACTCCCCCAAATCTATTATTGCTTGGTCTTCGAAGCAACCATTATGCTACCATGATGCTGAAGCTGTAATTAGAAGATAGGTCCTACCAACACATTTTGGCAAAACAGAGTGAAAAATCCCACCCTTTTCCTCTCTGGTGGAAGGAGTGAGAGGATCTTGCCCACAATGTTAAAAATGAAGAGGTGTTAGAACTAAATAGGAAAAGCAACTCTCTCACTTTGTGGGCCCCTGGAGCACCGTTCTGCTGACTTTCCCTTCCCGGGACTGTCTCCTGCTACCAGGACAGAGTCACAACAGAGTATGAGGTGAGCAGGAGGAGTTAATGAACTGTCACTTATTACTTCTTTGAAAAAATAGTCATTGTCCTAGAGGACTTATTTGTAAAAGGGATTTTTAAATGGACTCTCGGGGATTAAAGTTTTTGCCTTCTCCCACTCCCCCAAAAATCTATTGATAAAACAGAATGCTGTGGTCTGTGGTGGGTGGTGGGATGTGATGAGGCTGGTGGAATATTGTCTCCAAGGTCAGTCTGTCTCCCACCTTCCCCAAGGACATCAGGACATGGGTTGGAGCCCAGAGTCTCAGGCCCTCTCTGGCTCCCTGGCCAGCCTGGGAAAAAGCATACTTGGTGAGCTCTACCCAGTTTCTTAGGGCATCAGTAGATGATGTGTGCTTCCATCTCCGTCTCCCAGGGCTGACAGGTGACTGGCTCACTGAAGCTAGCGTGAACTGGCTTAAAACTAACTCCTGCCATTGATGGATGAATGAATGAACAAAGTGTGGTATAATCATACAATAGAACATTATTCAGCCTTAACAGGGAAGGAAATTCTGACGGATGTTACAACACGAATGAACTTAGAAAACATTATGCTAAATGAAATAAGCCAGACACAAAAGGACAAGTACTGTGTGATTCCACTTCTGTGAGGTGCCTGGAATAGTCAGATTCATAGAGAGGGGAAGGAGACCAGTGACTGCCAGGGGCTGGGGGAGGAGAGACTAAGGAGTTATTTATTGCTTAATTGACACAGTGTTTTTGGTTTTGAATGT
The DNA here is from genome assembly GCF_028538775.1 of Myotis yumanensis. Lineage (NCBI taxonomy): Eukaryota > Metazoa > Chordata > Mammalia > Chiroptera > Vespertilionidae > Myotis > Myotis yumanensis. The sequence continues at coordinate 54,775,232 of NW_027223756.1, forward strand.
TGGAAAGGTTCTGGAGATGGGTGGGGATAACTGTTACATAACAATGTGGACACATTTAATGCCACAGAACTGTACACTTAAAAATGATTAACATGGCACATCTTTTTAACATGGTAAATTTTAATGTTTCTTTTACCACAATTTTTTTTAAAGTAGCTCCTGTAACCTATAGGCCTTAATTGTTAAGTCTGAAGTGAGTTCCATCATCACATTTTCTCATCATTATCTTCAATTATTATTCAAAGTAAAATGCTAATGAATAATGAGACTTAAGAGTTCTTTTGGGGACCTTGCTATTCTCCCTACAGACATGCATTTCTCGCCCTCCCTTATAGGAACATTGGTCCTGTCTCTTTAACCCAATTGAAATGCTTTTAGTCCTTTTCAAACAAATACTCCAACTTCACTTGTTCGAAGCTGCTCTTCTAAATGAATGGACTAGGTCCCTGGACCAGAACACTGGCCAATGCCTCCTTTGGGCGTCTACCTTATAAGACTGACATGCCCCTTTCCTGGTAATTCTAGGCTGTAGTAAATCCCACCTACTCCACTAATTCTTCCCATAACTTCCCCATCAGAAATCATCTTTCTTTCTCTTTTACCCACACATTTTGTGTGTAACTGTGTTGTAGCGTTCCCTAAGGCACGTACTTATATGTCTCACTGGAATGTGAGTACTCTGAGAGGAGATAAGTTCAACCACATGATATTGGAACAATCTGACCATTTTTGTTTGACCTATAAAACAAAAAATTCATATAATGCAACTAAATGCTATTGTATGTATTTACTACTGTATTAAAAATAAATAATTATGTAATATTCATCTTTGTGTGCTTCATAGCCTATATTGCAATAGTTTGCAATAATAGGTGCTCAATGAATACTGCACGAAAGTCTCACATGAATGACATACTGCACAAAACCATGAGATGAGGTTCAGGGAGGGGTTAAAGATTCTCAGAGAGGAGGGGGAGGAGAGCACTAATTTCTGAGTCCTTTTTAAGCTGGAGAAGAGAGGGAAAAACCTCTTCTTTACATGCATGTATTTATTCTTCTCAACTCCCTGGTAACCATTACTTTCCCCCATTTGACCCTTACGGCACTGAAGCTTAGAAATGTCTGTGATAACTTGCTCAAGTCCCATGGCTGGTATGTGATCCATTTCCTTGTCATACTCTAAATCCTTACTCTACATCATGCTGGGGAGCTATTTTAATTGATGAAACAGTGTTTTCTCTCTTTGGAAAAATATTTGTGACAGGTCAATGGAAATCAGGTGATCATCAGCAGATACATACACCAAGAAATGGAAACATTGTATTTTCCCAGAGTTAAGCTGGCAGAAGAACTGTGTACCTGACCGGTCATAACCCCCATGTAAATAGAGATGGATGTGCTAGGCCCAGCATCTGCACACCCCTAGAAATGCTTGGCTCTACCTGCTTGTGTAACAAAGAGCCCTACCCATTGCCGCTCATCTCTAAATTCCCAGAGCTCTCCCAGACTCACCTTGAGGGAGGCCAGGCTTGGGCCCAATCTTCATTACACCCATAGCGGTAGGACCTACGGCAGCCCTGTACTCGTGCCTAAAATGCCTGGACCTACAGAAGTTCTGCCCCAGGTAGGTTCTAGTACCAGGCACATAATCTGGCTTCCCCAATGTGGCCATGTAATCAGCTAATAAGTGTTAGAAGAGGAAGTCACACTAATTCATTCAAAAGAAGTATGTATATTACAAGGATCTGTTTTGTGTTAGGTCTCTTCTAGAACCTGGGGAACCCATGGTGAACTAAAGTGCCAGCTTTTAAGAAGTTCTCATTCTTTTGGGAACTTGGAGCCTGTGCTCTTAACCCATGTGGCATATTTCTTATTTCACTGGCCAACTAATATATTTGTATTCTAATTTCTATGGGGATATTTGGTAAGAAAAGACGAACTGAACGCACAGGGATCAGTTGTAACAAAAACAGTCCCAAATGCTGCATCTTCAAGAATTCTAATATCATTTCTAAGTAACACAGGTGGGCATGTTGGGCATGATTCAGTGAAGGAAACAGAAACCACTCAAACAGAGAAGGACTAAACACAAGGAATGAGGTGCTAATGAAATGTTTGGAAGAGCTTGGTCTCTAGGAATGAATCCTGAAGCCACTTCTTAGAACCAGTTCACTGGGAAGCCATTCTTCAGAAGCTACCATTTGAACAACTGGGTTCAAGAACATTTGGTCATAGCTGTAGTGGAGAAATTAGGAAGTGGGAATCGAGAAGCTGCACACAGCATTCAGCTTCCTCTCCACAGTAACTCCTCTCCATACACAGAAGGCTGGGTGATGAACGTGGTAACATTATGAGCAGAAAACTTCGCATTTCATGACCTTATTTGCCCATGGAATAGGGCAAAAGTCAGAAAAAAATGGCCTCCCTTCACTTCTGCCTCCCAAACCTTACCTAAGTACACCAAATTGGAGGAATCTATTATGGAAAATTAAATGTTCACCTTTCCACACCCTGTAGTCTAGAAAAACATACCAGAAGAATGGTTAAAAATTGAACTTATTTCCACCCCGAAAGACTGAGTGTATCATGTTGAGTGGTCACTATGGGATTAAGTCTCATCAGCTTAGAGCCTAATACAATGTCTGATACATATTAAATGCTCAACAAATAATGCATAAATGAATGGATAAATGCATTGTGGTTATCATAAAAATGAACAATAATGACTTCTTTCGTTTATCCTCTTTAAAAAATATTCCTAAATGATGCAGTGATGGTGGGTTGTCCTCTAATTTCAAGTTGAAATATTCTTTTTTATTGAATTTATTGGGGTAATATTAGTTCACAAAACCATGCAGGTTTCAAGTGTACAACTCAACAAAACATCATCTGCACACGGCATTGTGTGTGTGCCTATCTGTATTGTCTCATTTCACTTTTGTTTCTACCTGAGGAACTTTTAGAAAACTCAGCAGTTGAAATATTTTTGTAAAATAGAAGAAAGCTAGATTTTTCTCCTTCCTTTTGTTAGACTTGAGTCTCACTTTCAAACTTTTGTGGTTGTTGCTAAATGTTTCCTCCAAGGAGAAGTCTTCCTTTTTGTTTATTTTTAGAAAGTAGAGGTTGCAGATAGAGAAAGCTTTTGAAAACTGGAATCTCAAAAGGGAACTTCTAGGCAGTGGCTCTTTATCCAGCCTAATATAGCAGCAACTTTGAGTAGGTTATATAGCCCTGCAGTGAAGCACCCTCTGATCCTCTGTGTTCTGACCAATATGGCATTAAACAGCGTTTTTCAAGACTACATTTCACTCTCTTTCCCTTTGTCAGATAGACAACCAAATTCATTTACCTCCCCCACAACAAAAAGTTTATCTCCATGTTTTCCTTGCTTAAATGGAAACCAATTAGGATTGTCACTAAGTTATGTAAATTGTTACCATAGAATATTAGAACCAAAAGGAATGTTAAGAGTCACATCATTCTATCCTCTTGTTTGTAGGTGAGGGAACAGACAGGTTGAGTATTATTTTGTATACTCAGCATCTTCTTACTTTGTTGATATTCTCTCACATGTCTTTGTTCACTCAGTAAACGTCTAGCATGTAGGACACACAAAGCTCTGTGAAAGGTCTTGTATGGAAATGCTAGAGTGTTTTCAATCACATGCCCCACAACTACATCTAATAAGCCACACACAAGTTTAGCCACACAGAGCTATAATCCACTTTGCAAAATGACATAAACTTTCATGATTTCTTATTTCTTTTAAATATTTTTGATATGCTAGTATTTTGATTGATTTCAGAGAGGAAGGAGAGGGAGAGAGAGAGAGAGAGAAACATCAATGGGTTGCCTCGTGCATGCCCCCTACTGGGGATCGAGCTGAAACCTGGGCATGTGCCCTGATCAGGAATCGAACCATGACCTCCTGGTTCATAGGTTGACGCTCAACCACTGAGTCACACCAGTGGGCTTGATTGCTCATTTCTTACTTGAGATTTCCTCCACCAGATTCCATGCCTCCCTCTCTTCCTATCAAAATCCTATCCATTCTTCAAAGCCCATTCAGTTGTTAATTATTATAATGGGTTGAACGTTTTCGACCCCACCCCACAAATTCACATTGAAGTCCTAATGCCCAACATGATGGTGGGAACTTTTAGGTCATTGTTATGCCCAGATTTCAGGATCCCCAAGAAACCACATCAGGGAGCCAGCCATGTCCGATGCAAAAGCATAAGAGTCTTTATTCGAGCTAGCTCGGCTCCCCCACCTTGCCGACACAGCAGCAGGAAGCAGAGAGAGATAACTCTGTGTGGAGACGGGTTATATAGGGGGAGTTGGAGTAAGGGGAGGAGAAAGGACTGTGCTCTGCCAATTGGCCAGGCACAAGTCGGTGTCTTGTTCCTGGGTGTGGCTAGCAGAGGCTTAGACTTCCGGGAAGAAGCTCCTTGCCAAACACGTGGCCAAGGTAAGATGGAGCACTTACCCTGGGGCAAGATGGAGGGCGTAGCCCTTACCCTGGGGCAAGGTGGAGGGCATAGGGCCTAGCCCTTACCCTGGGGCAAGGTGGAGGGCCTACCCCTCACCCTTTCAGTCATGAGGGTAACCCTCTTGAAGAGGATTGGTGCTTTTATAAGAGATCCCACAAGTTCCTTCTTCCTTTCCACCAGGATGAAATGAGAAGTCTGCAACTTGGAAGGGAGTCCTCATCTGGCCATGCTGAAACCCTGAACTGACATCCAGCCTACAGAATAAGCTACTCAGGCTATGGTAATTTGTTATAGCAGCCTTAACAGACAAAGGTGTTACTCAATTAAGACACAAACTCTGCAATCACAATTAATTTCTCCTTTTATGAATTATCATAGGATTTCCTTGACTTCTCTATTATGATATGTATTAGGCTGACTTCTGGTGAAGTAGATATTATGTAGATGGATACACATCTATTTTTCTGTGGTTCCAGCAATTATGGTGAACTAAGCTAATTTGGAAGCCCTCCAGCTACAAGCCCTTAGAAACACTGGGTAAAGAAAACTACAAGAACAGAAAAAGTTATTTTTAACTGCTCTTTCCAGAAAGAAAAGGAACCTTCAAGTGATAGAAACATGGAGGGAATCAGAAGCCAGACTGATAAATATGAGAACTGAGGCTGATGGAGCAGTGTTGTTGGTTCCTGGTTTGTTCCAGGGTTTAATCCTCAGGAACAGATGCCCTCTTAGGCCCAACTGAAGGGGAGGGCAGAAACAAAGATACCTCCTTACGGGTGTTGTAATGTACCCTGCAAATCACACAAGGACGCCTCAAGAAGTCGAATTAAAGAGTCACATTTATTGCAAATCCAGGACTATGAGGGGGCATTTCCCAAATCTCATAGTGCCCTCCCCAGCCCCAACACCAGATTTATATAGGCAAAGATCACAAAGGTATTGATTACATCCCAGGGTTTGGAATGAGGAACCTGGTTTGCAAAAAGCAGTTTACAGAAGCAGACTTAAGCATGTTATCTTAATCATAGTTTTGGGTCTCTGGATCACTGAGTTGACAGAAACACATTATCTAGAGCCCTCGGGTCTTGGGACCACTGAGTCAACAGGGACACGTTATCTGGAGCCCTCCGACCTTGGGATAATTGTGCTGTCCTTCCCAGGTACAGAAGAATGTGCTTCGAAAACCAGTATGACCACAACCAATGGGATATTCACATTAGAATCAATAGGGTATTCAATCAAATGGGATAATTTATATAATTCAGAAAATCAAAATAACTTTTTTTATTATTTTAACAAGCAAATAAGTACAGAAGCCAACCAGCAGGGTTAAAGTTAAACTATAGTTTCTACCTGAGATGATTGCTACCATACTTCACGGGTAGGACCCTCAAAAGCTTCAGTCCCAGTCTAAGAGGACTGAAAACTCAACCAACAAGGTAAGAAGATGACAATTAACTCTGTTTAGAGAAAAACAAGTCTTCTGAGCCCTGACCAGGAATCAAACCAGCAACCTTTTAATAGGTGGATAACTCCCCACCAACTGAGCCACACCAACAAGGGCAAAAAGTAGTAATCTTTGTCCTCGATACTTTGTGGAAGTGAAATGTACCAATAGAAAGAACCAACTATTCAACCCATTTTCTCATGAAAAAATAAAGTGCTTGTGTGCTATACACATTTAAAGTATCCATATTGGAAGTTTTCTTCCATTTATCTGATATATAAGAAATAAGCTTGAATTTTTTAAAGGCTTACCAGTAATTTAAATGTTCTGAACTGAAAAGGTAGTTTTAATCATCCCTTCATATATAGGTGCTAGAGGCCCAATGCATGAAATTCATGCAAGAGTAGGCCTTTCTTCCCCCGGCTGCCAGCACCGGCTTCCCTCTGGCACCTGGGACCCGGGCTTCCCTCAAAGTCCCGGCTTCATCAGAAAGGACAACCGGTCTACTTAGCATATTAAGCTTGTATTATTATAGATAGTTGATTGAATCATTAGCCATCTAATTGAACTTCACCTCTAGCCCCCTACCTCTCTGTGAAGGCTCAAATCCTTAATCCTTTAATCACATGGTTGTCTTTTGGGCATGGCCAGACCCTCTCTGGACATTAGTCATCTCCTTAGAATAAACCAGGGGCCCAGCAGCCACCTCATTAGCCTAAACTATCAGGGTCCCCCATGAATAACAAAAACACTCCTATATATTTCCAAAGAAGTCATCAATATATTTGTAAAGTGCTATAAGAATCATGGCTGCAAAGGACAGCAAAGCTCCCAAGATGCAACAGCAGATGAGAGACCAGTTTGTCGGAAACTTTTTCCAGTTTGGGTACAGGTTATGGGGTAGGGTGGAGAGTCTCTTTCTGAACAGTTTTGCTTTATGCCCTTTCCCCACTAAAGCTTGACGGAACACACTAGAATTTGTAATCATTAAAGACAATAATGTAAAAAATAATGCTCAGTTTCAAAAATTCAAGTTCCTAGTCACCAGGCCCTTTCACTGAAAAATAGTTGTTTCATCACTTTGGCTTCTGGGAAAAATGCTTGGCACATCGTGAACAGGAATGATGAAAACATGAGGCAGCAGAAAGTCTCAGCACAGTGCAGTCTAAAAGGTTTGTCAGCATCCTTTATATAATAAATAGTGGAGTCACTGGAAAACTACCTTTAAAAGCAGACATTTCTGGCCAAAATGAAAGATTTGCCAATGCATTTGAGAAATAAAGTAGCATGAAGCAAAGCCAGGAGATATTCAAGGCAAGTTTCCTTATGTAAATATCCACAAGGAAGTACATCTGTAATAAAATCCCATTTAAACAAATTATACTATAGAAATTTGCATTGTATTTCTTTGTCAAGGTGGAGGTGGGGGAAGTGAGCAAGGGAGAGGCAGTTACCACTTGGGTAAAGGCAGCTCTGAAACGGTATTGCTAATCTATGTGAGCCAAAGAGAAGTGTAGAGAATAAGACACTGCTGACTTCTCCTTTGTGTTTGGTTGACTTTTTCTGCCCACATGGTTTTGAGAAGCCCCTTCTTGGGTATCACCAACAAAATGTTCACATCCACTGGAAGTGAAATTTAAAATGATTGCATATCAAGAGCAGAAAGAAGTCATTTCTAATCATGTGGAAAAAAATATGGAAAAGAGATTTTGAATTGAAATTCTTGGATTCTCTGTAGCATAGGAATGAAGCCATTTCTGAAGTACTCTGTGTTTGATTAAGAGGGGTTAGAAAAAGGTATAGAAAATTCACAGCCCACAGAGAGCTAAGATCAAGGATTTTCTGCGTGGTGAAGAATCAGGGTCAGGGACTCCTAATGAAGCCCTTTTTACATCAGGACCTGGCAGACAGAGTTGGTAGACTTTGCAACCGCAAGGAGAATTAGGCCATCTCTGGAAGAACAAATGATTAGAAATCAGATACTCTTTCTTGGTCAGGACAAAAGGGGTATCTCAACAAAGGAAATGGTAGTTAAAACATTCTACTCAGCAAATTCTGCAACTTCTTAGAAGGGGAGAATTTTAAATCATGGAGTAACCCAGATTAATTAATAGTTGCCTACCTAGAGGCCCCAAATTTTGTTTGCATTAGAATTGTAATGCTAAACTATTTTTTCCACCTCAATAAATCTTCAAATTTTTGCCAGCTGGGTCTTGATATGTACTATATTCACTAAGGAAATATCTCATGACAAGTGATTATATCTTAATTCTTATATGAGCTTCAAGGGTAAAATTCTTCAAACAGATTAATGCAAAGAGCAGGAGCAAAATTTTTTTTTTAACTAAATAACAGCTTTCTCTTCTTTCTCTACCCCTCTTTAAAAGCAGTAATCTTTATTTAACTTGGGGATATAATGTTAGGGAATAATGTCAAAATACTGACATATTATATCACTAGAGGCTCAATGCATGAAATGTGTGCAAGAGTAGGCCTTCCCTCCCCTGGCTACTGGCACCAGCTTTCCTCTGGCACCCGGGACCAAGGCTTCCCTTGCAGCCCCGGCTTCATCCAGAAGATTGTCTGGTATAATTAGCATATTATGCTTTTATTATTATAGACTAGAGGCCTGGTGCACGAAATTTGTGCATGGGGGTTGGGGGTTGCTCAGCCCAGCCTGCACCCTCTTGCAATCTGGGACCCCTCGGACATCCCTCTCGCAATCCGGGACCACTGGCTCCTAACCGCTTGCCTGCTTGCCTCATAGCCCCTTAAACACTTGCCTGCCTGATCACCCCTAACCACTCTGTCTGCCTGCCTGCCTGATGCCCCTAACTGCTCACCTGCCTGACTGATCTCCCCTAACCGCCTCTGCCTGGACCCCCCCTCTCCCCCGCTGCAGCGGCTTTGTTGTCGGACAGCGGTTCTCAACCTGTGGGTTGTGACCATCGGAAAACACATATAGCATATCAGATATTTACATTATGATTTATAACAGTAGCAAAATCACAGTTATGAAGTAGCAATGAAAATAATTTTATGGTTGGGGGTCACCACAACATGAGGAACTATATTAAAGGGTCGCGGCATTAGGAAGGTTTGAGGACCACTGGTCCAGAAGATCATTTGGCTGTCCGGTCTAATTAGCATAGTATGCTTTTATTATTATAGATTGTATTCACTATTTTAAAAGGGCAAAATCTTTCACCAAGGATTTTTGAATGAGAAAATGTGTTTATGTCAGTGTCTTAAATTGAATGATCGAAGCTTAAAGGTTTAATGGTGGAAGCCTGTGCTACCTGCCTGCAAGATGGCGCCAATGATCCCTGACTCCTGGTGGTCATGCCCTTGCATAGTCTCCTCCCACATTGAATTGGATTTACCTGTAACTTTTAGGATATTTGGGGAATGACATTGTATAACTTCCAAGGCTACATCATGAAAGACATGACTTTCACCGTGTTCTCTCTTGGATGCTTGCTCTGGAGAAAGTGGTAACACTCAAGAGATTCTAGAGCAGGGGTGGGCAAACTTTTTGACTCGAGGGCCAAAATGGGTTCTTAAACTGGACCGGAGGGCCGGAACAAAAGCATGGATGGAGTGTTTGTGTGAACTAATATAAATTCAAAGTAAACATCATTACATAAAAGGGTACGGTCTTTTTTTTCTTTTTAGTTTTATTCATTTCAAACGGGCCGGATCCGGCCCACGGGCTGTAGTTTGCCCACGGCTGTTCTAGAGAGATCCTCATGGCTGGGAAATGAGATCTCCTCCCAACATCCGTGTGAGTGAGCCATCTTGGAAGAGGATCTTACAGCCCTAGTCAAATCTTCAGGTGAATGCAGCCCCGTCATCATCTGATTCCAATCTCATGAGACCTTGAGGAAAGCTGTTTCTAGATTCCTGACCCACAGAAACTGCTGAGATAGTACACGTTTATTGTTGAAAATCACTAAGTTTGGGATCATTTATTACTTCAGCAATCTATTACAATGTCTTTTTCTCCCCCAAGAAATACTAATAGCAAAACAAATGAATACACCCATTTTAGGGCATTTTCAAAGTTGATAGCTTCTGTGGTTACTAGTACTTAACGAGGCCTTATCTCAAGGAATGTGCCCTTTAGTTCCTTGTGTCTCAAAGTGTTGTACCAAGACCAGCAGTATTGGCATTATCTGGGAACTTGTTAGAAATACAGAATTACAAATTCTACCCCAGACCCGAATCAGAATCTGTATTTTATGAGATACCCCCAGTACATGTAAGAACATCAAAGTTTGAGAAGATGCCCTGATTTGACTCCTAATGGAAACCCTAGTTGTACATTACAAGCACTTAAAAAAAATTATTGGAGAAGCTCATACCCAGAAATTCTAACTAATTGGTTTGGGTTGAGGTCTAACATGGCTGTGGCTCTAATTATCAGAATTTCCCCCCCTCAAAAAACTACATTGAAGTCTCAGATCAGCTCTGACTTCTCAGCATGCTCCAGTCCTGGTTCTAGAAGTCAGGTATGCCCAAGTATGTTCCCGAAACTGCCCTGAAGGAACAATGGGTACAAGTCAGTTTGGATTCGCTGTCTAGGGCGACTCAGAACTAGGTGCTGAATGATCCAAGGTTTCAGGGTAGCTTATACACCTATCAGAATACAACCAAACATTTTTCAGTTTCATCGTTCCTGGATGGCAAAAGGTTGGTAACTAAGATTCTCACAAGCCTTTGGAAAATATGCTTTACTGTTGACCAGACACTACTAAATTAAGATTTCCAATATGATGGGTGCTTACAAATGTTCAACCCACTATGTAGTAAATAGCTCAAATTGGCAACACTAAGTACCACCTGAATGTAAGAGGTGGGGGAGGAGAGTGCAGGGACTAGGGATTGAAGGTTTTTAAAAAAAATTTTATTTTTACTAATGCATCCCCAGTGATGGAAACACAATACCTGGCACACAGCATGCTCTTAATTAATAAGTATTTGTAGGTTAAATAAACCCCTCAGAAACCAATAACTTCCGATAATTCATGCATTCTAAGTCACTGAATGTGCCAAGTTAGCAAACCTCCAGTGGATATTGTGGAGGCTGTTCTACCAAAGAATGTCTAAATAAAGCTCCAAATCCTTTAAAAATTGTAATGTGTGCCCTCACTCAGTGCCATATTTCAAATGTCTTGCCTAATTTGTCCTGGATTCCTCGTTTGGAGGCTGGCTGAGGGATGTGATCCCTGCCCTTGAATCTCCTTCCTTTGTGGGTTTTTTTTTTTTTTTTTGCCTGTGCGTACACATTTCCCAGGCCCAGGAGCGCATGCCGCGGCTGCGCCCATTGGCGCGTGTGCGCGCGGGCTTGTAGCTGTCAGATGAACCGGGCTGCCTAGGACCCAGGGGGAGCCGCTCCTCGCACACTGCAGCCCCTCCGCGCCGACCGGTCCGGCCCCCTCCTCTCGCCTCGCACCCCCCTCCGGGGTTTTGGCACCCCTTGGGGGCCGAAAGCTCCGCCAGCCCTGACAGCGGGCCGCGCCGGTGGCTTGGTGGGGCCGCGCGCGGATGCTCGCCGGTGGGCAGGGCCGGCCTGCGGCGGGGACGGCGGGCTGCTTTATTTCCCGCTAGGGCCGGGCACAGGGGGAGGAAGGCCCCCGCCAGGCCCTCCCAGCGAAGCCAGCGCGCGCCGACCCTCCCGCTGGGCCAGGGGACCCGCGCGGCCTCGGCTCCACTCCGGCGCCCGGGGCCGGGAACGTGGGCGGGCCGGGCAGGGCGCGCCGCCCCCACGGGCCCGCGGCGCCGCTCCCACGCTCCCAGCCCCTCCCCCTCCTCTTCCTTCCTTCCCCGCAGCGCTCCGGGCAGCAGCCGGCGGATGCGAGCCGCACCGGGCGCCCGAGCTTTGTGTGCGCCCGCGGGCCCGGGGCGAGCCTGGGGCGGCCCGTCTGCGCGGCTCTCGGCCGGCTCCCCAGCGGGAGTTGTGAGGCGGGGCTGGGTAGAGGAGGCGCTTGGTGGGGGCGTGGGGCTCCCCGGCGGGCGGGAGGGACCGAGCTAGCCGCGCTGGACAATGAGCCCGGCTGCTGGACGCTGCGGCCGCTTATAGGAGGACGCGGGAGGGCCGGCGCCTCCGCGGCTCCGCGGCTCCACCTGCGAGGAGAGGGCGGGATGCCAGAGCCAGGTGTCCCGGCGCTATAAAGGCCCCTCGCGGCCAGGCGTTTCGGAGTTGGTTCTCGCGTGGGCGCTGGGCTACCTGCAGGCTTTGGCTGGGACGTGTGTTTGCGGGGAGCCCTCGGAGCCGCCGCGATGGCCAGCACCAGGAGCATTGAGCTGGAGCACTTTGAGGAACGGGACAAAAGGCCGCGGCCCGGGTCGCGGAGAGGGGCGCCCAGCTCGTCCGGGGGCAGTAGCAGCTCGGGCCCCAAGGGGAACGGGCTCATCCCCAGCCCGGCGCACAGTGCCCACTGCAGCTTCTACCGCACGCGGACCCTGCAGGCCCTGAGCTCCGAGAAGAAGGCCAAGAAGGCGCGCTTCTACCGGAATGGGGACCGCTACTTCAAGGGCCTGGTGTTTGCCATCTCCAGCGACCGCTTCCGGTCCTTCGACGCGCTGCTCATGGAGCTCACCCGCTCCCTGTCAGACAACGTGAACCTGCCCCAGGGCGTCCGCACCATCTACACCATCGACGGCAGCAGGAAGGTCACCAGCCTGGACGAGCTGCTGGAAGGTAGGAGGGGAGGGCCCAGCGCAGCAGGTGCGCCCCAGCAGGTGCAGTGGCCGCTGGCCCGCGTGCGCGCGCGCACACCCTTACCCCACGCGGAGGTGGGGGTAGGGGGAGGGAGCCTACGGGGTGTCTTCCAGGCCACGGGAATTGTACGCTATCTCTGCTTTTCCTTAAGCTCTGTGTGGAGCGCGCTATCCTCTGATTGTCCTTCCCAAGAGATTTGCCTTATAAAAAAAAGAAAAGAACAAAACAAAGAAAACATCCTAAAGGGCTTTGGACTTCGGTGACATCTCTTAAAATTGGCGAACTTGTTTTTTAATTGCAAACTATTTGAAAAGGTGGCTCCCCAGTGAGGATCTGGGTAACCCTTTAGCAAATAAGCTGTTTGCTCAGCCCCCTGTGTGTGGACCTCAGTGGAGACACCTGTGGTGCCAGCCTGTGGGAGGGACCCTGTTGTATCTGCTCTATTCGGAAGGTTGTGCTGTGAAAAGCTCTAGGTTGGCTTTCCTGGTTGGACTCCCAGCAGAAATTATATGAGCTCAGGAGGGGTGATCCTAGGCAATTGTTCTTAACCTTGGCTGCATCTTGGGTCACTGGAGATTTTAAAAAATATAGGTGCCTAACCCCCCCTTTCCCTCCCCTCCCCTGCAACCCCTTCCAGGTTAGGATGTAATTGGTTTGGGGTGTGGCCTGGGCATCCCGAGTTGTAAAAGCTCCACAGGTGATTCGAATGTGCAGCTAAGGTTGAAAACCACTGTTCTAAAGGGTTTTCTGCATTTGGTTGGTAATGAGGTGAATCAAGGTCAATCTCTCTTGCCCTCTCTTCTATTGAAATTAGCTAGTAGTTAGGATGATAGTTACAGGCCATTGGAATCAGCAGTTGCTTGGCAACTGCTTCACTCAAGTGTCAACCATGCTTCACTCAAAGGGACTGATTGGTTGTATGTTGAGTCATCCTTGAATTCCTGCAATACTTACTCTTCTTTTCTTCTAAAGAAAAAAAAAAAGCATTACTAAGTAAGTACAGGCATATCTAGGAGACATTGCAGGCTCAGTACCAGGCCGCCACAATAAAGCTAGGAGTACAATAAAGTGAGTTGTAATCTTTTTGCTGGTGGAGGGTCCTGCCTTCAATTTGTAAAGAAACACAACACCTGTGAAGCACAATAAAGTGAAATGCCAATAAAACAAGGTATGCCAGATCTAAATATCACCTGTAAAGATCAGACAGAACCCAAGTATTTGCTGCCTGCATGTTTACATACAGTCTGCCCTCATGCATCTTTCTTCATGCAAATGCCACCTTTGCTATAGTCATAGCAACATTGGCTTGGCAGGGAGAGGAAATTAAACTTTGAGCCAACTGTTTTTCTTATATCATTTCATCCTGTTCTTATGTTCTGAAGGCACTGTGCCCATTTTACACACACACACACGAGGAAAGTAACATGACTTGTCCCACAATCCCTGCAGTAGATGCTCTTTCTTCTACAGTTCACCTCTCATACACTGATGTGGCCACACTGAGGAGTCGTGGAAGTGGTTGAGTTTCTCTATTTGATCACTGTTGCCAGAAGTTTTCCCTTGTCTGGCTAGAAGAGGACCCAGCCAAACTTAAGTTGTCTCTTCAGCCTATGTGTGTGTTAGCGACTTCACGCATTCTCTTGGTCAGTTGTGTGTTTTGGTTTTAAAGGCTACTTGAGGAGGTGATGCCAACTGGAGGAGTCGATGTAAAATAAAGATACACTGTTAAACAGGCTTTTATCACTCCGTATCTTTATGGTGTTAGAAACCTAAGAACAACATTTGTCTAGATATTTCAAAACTGAGTAACAGATTGACTGGCCCAACACTGGAGTAGCAGCCCCATGGAAAGATCAAGGCAATGCCTATGGATTAAACACCCATTACTGGCATGCCCTTGGGATACTGTGCCTAGGGTGGTCTGAAGATTTTAGTACCTTCCTCTGAAGTAATTTTAACAGTACATTTGCTACGTGAAATTAATGTACTCCAAAGATGAATATCATCATAGGGGGAATTTGGTCAAGATAACCATTATGCGCATTAATTAATGAGAACATATATTGTATACTGAGTTTGTCATTGCCTAGGCAGTACACGGTCCACTGAGTCTAATTCTCAAACTGTAGTTTCAGCTGTACATGGAAGGGTTGGAACATTTTCTTCCCATGAGGATGAGACCCATAGAGTCCAAATTATACCATCATATGATAAATAATGATGCAACACATATTTGCACAACAGAAATGTTTTCCTAGTCTAGCCAATTGATCGCTTGTTTCCAGCAGTATTCAGTTACTGCAAAAGAAGAAAATTTGTGCACTTCTTTTGTCATAGTGGCATTCTCTCTGACAATGGATCTTTGTCTAAGTCTTGAATATTCCAGTAATGAGTGGAGTACCCTGTTGCAAGAGAGATTTTAAGAAAAAAAAAAAAACCCATCTATGCTCTAATATCAATTATTAGAGAATTTAAATAGTTTCAACTTTTAATTAAAATTGTGTGCTCCAGTGTTCAGATTTATCACACAGAAGAACTTATAGTTTTTATTTGATCAGTAAAAATAGGTCTGTAAATATTGCCCATGCTGTCAAAATTGACTACAAGATTCTCTAATATTATTTTTACACCATTATGGTTGACTCTCTTCCTCTCTGCCTCTTCTATCCCATGAAGTTTATAGTTTAGGAAACATTGTTTTTCCTAAAATATTTTCAGTGACGAATAAAGAAAGTGATGGCTCAAGACTGCCCATGGCATGAACACTCATCAGAACCCCAATCACATTGAACTCAGATAACAAAAGAAATTTGCATGGCCCAGATTTTTTTTTTTCTGCCCTTGACGTTGAGAGTCTCTGGCAACTAAAAACAGTGTGCTGGTGTAGGCTGGCACTCCTGTGCTACACTTGGCCAGCAGGCTACGCTAGGCCTATTGGTGTACCTCACCTTGCTCGCTTAATTTCACTGGTTGGTGCTGGGTATCTCGGTAGTCCTGTTTATTCTTTAAAACCTTCTCTCAGAGGAGGACTGTTTGTCATAACTGTCAATATTGGGGAAAATGAGACTGAGTTGGGTGAAGCTGTGAGCCAGCCAAGTTTGTATCATCTCTGATACTTAACTGAAGCTGTCCTGATGACTCACTCTTAAGTTCTCATGTTCCAGATTAAGAGTCAGAACTCCAAGTCTCAGCTCTGTTCCGTGAGTGTTCTCACCTACTGAACATTTTGGCTGTATTTGTAAAATGTTGATGTCCTAACAAGAGATGGCCAAGGATAGTAGAAATGAAGGCTGGCCAAGTGAAGATCCCTGGGTTCTACTGATTGTGGATTTGAGAAAAACTCACCTAGTTCCCTGGGCCTCAGTGTCCTTTTCTGTTCAAGGAAAGATTGAAAGTTTGGCAGATCTCCTCTCCAAGTCAGATTCCTTCAGGACTAAAAGGACACTCTCTTTCTCTACCTGTGTGGCTACATATGAGTATATGAGGGCCTGGGCTGCCTTTCCCTACTCAGAACCTTCCAGAAAACTGACTAGGCTATAGCTGTCCTCCTCTCAAGCAGGGAGTGGGTGTGGAGCTCTGGTGAAGTGTTTGCCAGGAGCCAAAATAATTAATAGCCACCAGTCTCTGCCTTTCCCATTCCAAAAGTAAAATGTCGTTTGGTGTTATCTCGGCCTGTTACCCCTCAGTCAGTAGTAAATAAGCTGATGGAATTTTTTGGCATGTGAGAGAATTTTGTGATTTTTTTTTTATAATTCTTACTGAGCATGTTTTTATTAATTTGAGAGAGAGAGAGAGAGAGAGAGAGAGAGAGAGAGAGAGAAGCATTGATTGCCTCCTGCATGCACCTCTGACTGGGAACTGAACCGCAACCTTTTGGTGTATAGGACGATGCTCCAACCAACTAACTGAGCCACCCAGCCAGGGCAATTTTTATGATTTTGATAAGTGATACTTCCATTCTTCAAGTTAACTTGAAAATTCACATGAATTAATTTGAATTTAAGAAAAGTAAAGTTCTAAAGAAATTAAGGACTTACGTTTCTGAGGTTTTCTTACTAAATCTAGTTTATTGATCTGCTGGGCTTGGTCAATTTCTTTGAAGGTGTTAAATTAAGATATAGTTACTGAGAGAGTTTTAAGTAAAAATAAGTCTCTAAGAACCCATATTGTAGGATTTTCCCCCCTTGAATGGTAGATTTTTATAGTAATAATAGAAACTTAGCTCTTGGAACTTGTTATGGGATTACATTCTTTCCTCACTGTGAGTTATAAGATACATTTGCAAAAATAAGTCAAAAGCTGTATGCATTAAAGGCATATATGATGATTGGACATGGCAGTTGAACATTGAATCTTAGGTCTGCAAAGCCTTCTCTGCCTGGCAGACTACGAGATTCTTTAAGACCTGCTTCACATATCACCTCTCTGGGAATCTCTTCCCACACCTCGGGAACATTGATCTCAAATAGTTGTTGATAAAGAGCACATTTTTGTTGTTTCAGGTGCTAGGGGTACAGTTTCTTCCCTCAAGATGCTCACAGTTAGAGGGAAAGAGATAGCAAACGTGTGTACACACACACACACACACACACACACACACACTTTGCAGCGAAAGTGCAGCATTGGCCGGGATGATGAAAAAAGCTTCCCAAGGGAACAGATGTTGGAGCCAAGGCCTGAGGTCAAGCTTATAACTCTTCCCTCTCCTTACAGCATTTTTCTTTGCCTCTATTATACCACTTATCTTTCCAGTTAGTGGTTTATTGGTCTGTCTTTTGCATTAGACTGAGAGCATCATGAGGTCAGGGATCTTGGACATGCAATAAATTCATTGAATAAATAGCCCAGAAAATTACTTTATTTCTAAATAAATAATTACTTAGAAATAAGTAATAAATTTTACTTCAAATAAAATTTTACTTCAAATAAATAGTACAGAAAATGATCTTATTTCCCCTGGCTGTCAAGGGAAGTTTTCTATGAATTAAGTTGGAATAGGGTTGTTCCTATATAAATGTGGAAATAGGTATTTTGAAAAATTGGATTACCTTTCACTTAAATCAAAGGTGCTGTGCTCAGTCCTCATTATGGGGAGAATGCCTCTTGCCTAAAACCTGCTTCGATAAATTTGATTCTTCTTTTCATCTCATTTACTTAAAACAGGGGAATTCAGATGTGCAATAATACAGCAGCAAATAAACTCTTCCCAGAGATAATGGGAAGAGAAGTTTTAATTTGGAGAATAAAGAATTCTAAAGGGTTGGGGAAAGAAAGGGAATATTTGGGAGAGCATTTATATGATTAGAGTATGCCATAATGATACTCGAGAGTTATAAGAAGAGATAAATATGTTACAGGGCTTTAAAATATAGAAATGGATATTTTATGGTCCTGTGAGGGGAAATTCCCTTGGGTAATGGTGGTCAAACTGCTTACTTCATTGCTGGTAGGACCAGGAGAGTTGCTGTAGGTCTGTACCTCGTAGCTAGGTCTCTTCCTCCTCACCCCACCTGCTCATGCTCCCACTTCTGTTTTTATCTCTTCTGATGAAATAAACAACTACCCTAAGGATTAGAGATTCTTTTTCTTCTTGGCATTACTGCTATGTATTAGATGTTTTATATGCAGTCACGGTGTGAGGGACTTGACGTGCTTCCTCACATTTAACCTTGTAATATCTTGTGAAAAATGGCAGCGATGTCTTCCCTGTTTTACAGATGAGGAAGCTGAGGCTCAGAGAGGCTAATCCTAAGAGGTGGGGCTGGAAGTTGAGGCCTTTCTCCCTGGCTTTTGAACTTCTGCTGTGTTCTACCACCTGTGGGGAAATGGGGTCCATTTCGACCCCTGAGGTTTGCATAGAACATAATAGATCAGCAGTCCAAACCTCCATCACTGTGCAGCCCAATGTTAATCATTTAGAGCTGGGAATTTAAGATCGCCGCAGTGCCTCAGTCACTGTAGGCATAAACATAAATGTTAGGATGCTGCCTGTATGGTTCCTGGAATAAAACACACCATTCTGTACACCTGCAAGGTAGTGTCTCTGCATTCAGGTTCTGCAGAGTTCCCTTGCTTGACTTCCGTTTTCTCATCCAGTAAATGAAAGGTGCGTTAGGTAATTGCTAAAGCCCCTTTGTCCTTTGAAGTTCAGTGATCTTGGGAAATTCTTCTGGCTCTGACTGGCTCCATGTACCTCTTTAAAAGTTGGCCAGGTCGCCCGGCTGGTGTGGCTTAGTGGTTGAGCATCGACCCCATACATCAAGAGGTCCTGGGTTCAATTCCTGTCCAGGACACATGCCCACGTTGTTGGCTCAATCCTCATTGGGGGCGTGCTGGAGGCAGCTGATCAATGTATCTCTTTCATCATTGATGTTTCAATCTCTCTATCCCTCTCCCATCCTTTCTCTCTAAAAATTAAAGACATTTTAAAACAATAAAAATAAATAAAAGTTGGCCAGGTCTTTTGAGCAGATGTGGTTACTCAGGTTTAGCTAAAGTTCTTAGACCCCTTCCCCCCCCAATAACTTATAAAAGGGTCTTCTTCATAGAATGCTCTGAGGAAAGGAAAAATTACAAACCCAGTGCGGGCTCATTGATTTTTTTATCCCATGCAACACATACTTCTGGCACATGATGTTTGATAATTAATGTTACTTTTGTGCCATATGTACTAGTAAGATATTTTAAATAGTGGGAATAGATGGATATAGGTATTTAAAAAATATTTCCAGTTAAAACAGCTAGCTGGACAGTTAGCTAGATTTGCAGAAGTAGAATAAGTTAATGTGAAAATAAAGTATTTGTTGCCCTTTCATATTTCAGTTTTTAAATATGTTTTCAAGAAAAATAATGCAATCTATTTTAATAATGTATAATTTTCACTACTTCTAAATGCCTCACTTGATTTTTCTCCTTAGACATCTGTCATAAGCACATTCTTGTACTTTTATTACTTGTATATGTTTTTAAATCCCAGGATTATTCTAAGCCCCTAATTTTTTCAGTGTCTACTTCGAGTTAGTTCTCTGACATAGCTTATATTTAGTTTTGTTCATATTTTGCATTCTTAAAAATTGTCTTTAGCAAATTTATTTCATGTATAGTTTTAATACAATCCGATACCTTTTAAGTTCCAATATTTTAAGGCTAGAATTTTCAGCTCTTAAAACATGCTTTAATTTTTATTATAATTTAGTGTTTTATTCTGTTTTCCCTGTCTTCTGCAGCCTAAATCAGTCAACTAGTTACATTGTGTAATTTGTCAGAAGCTACTATTTTATAGACCAAAGGTATGGGAAAATAGTGGTTTGTGAGATCAACTTAAGTATTTTTGATTATACTATAACATTTACTAACATCTTAAACAAAGTGGCTACAATCATCTATAATTATGACCTACTATATTACCTTTTGTTTATATGTTGATTAAATTATAATTACCTGCAACCAAAATATATCCTAGTGGATGGACGTTTTAAAGTATGGTCATTGATTTATCTCTTCCTTCACTATGTATGTTTTGCAAACTTCAGATTATTTTTAAATTTTTCTTTAGGAAAAAACAACACTGAGCCTTTATTGAGCGCTTACTCTGAGCCTGGTGCTGATATTCATGATCTTTATTTCTTAAAGGCAATGATTGATGTGCCCTTTCCCAATATCCTTGCTCATCATCTTGGCCTTTTTACATCACAGTATTTTGCCTCATCTGCTAAAAAATCAAGAAAATAAAAAAAGGAGTGTTGGAAACTTACTACTGGTTATACTCATGTTCATCAAGCCTCTGTGCAAGAAAGAACTTGAGAAATAGTCCAATGTAAACTCATCTCTTGTTAGGTTAGCGGTCAAGGCCAATAGCCAGAAGATTTCACATGAACCTTCTAATAAAGCACTGAGCAGAGAGTCCTAGCAGGCAGTGGCTCTTTGATAAATAGTAGTGGTCCTCGGCATCTTAAAACAAAATTTGTGTCCTAGTAACTCTGCTCCCCCGCCCCGTACCCCCGCACCCTCTCCCCAGTAATTCTAGAGCCACCATTTGAATCTCCATAAGGCTCATCATGCTTCTGCATGGCAGCCCTTCAGGCGTTTTGAAACAGTGCTCATGCTTTCCTCCACCATTTCCCCTTCCCTCCTGCCTGCTAAACACCTCTTTTCTGAACACACATCTGATTTCTGAGTCCTTCATCACTTGCTCTGAAGCTTTGCAAGCCACCCTCATCATCAGTCACTAACTTAAAACTGGGGCCAGGCCTTCCTCTTAGATCTCACAGTGAGATTTCAGGGATGAAGGGGAAAGGTGTTAACAAAGGACTCCAGAAGTTGGGGAAACTCTGTCCAGGAAACTTTTACCGCCGCTTGGATGGTGATCAATTGAAAGACTGACCCTATATCCTTTATACCACAGTTTATTTGCAAATATTATTAGAGGGATACATTTTTATCCGAAGGTGTCTCTCTCTCTCTCTCTCTCTCTCTCTCTCTCTTTCTTAATATCCTTATGATTGCAGTGTTTCTCAAATTTTAGCAATGTTTGGGATACTTAAAAATGAAAACTGTAAAAAGCTAACAGCCAAATTGCAGAAGCCCATTATTGCCTTCATTACTTTAATTAAATTGTTACTTAAATATTTATAAATATAAAGGTAGGTGTGTACTTATGCATATAGGTCTTATACACCAATACACCCCAAATTGATAATGGAAATACCAATAAAACTGTATTGGTATTCACAATAAAAATGCAAAATAGCAACATAAAGCTATAGATACTACTTGCTCAAATTAAATTGTTGTTCCCAGTGTGACCATGGTGCTGAATGCTGAGTTCAGATGGCTGAGTGATGAGTCAGTTTTGTGCTGCTAATGAGCCTTCATTCCTGCAGAGTAAAACTATGTCCTCTGGCCTTAACTTGCTGTGCACGTCTTTTCCTTAAGTCCACTTTTCCTCCTTAACTGACAGCAGAGTTACACCTGATGCCGAAAGAGGTGAGGCTGTGGACAGAGTGGCCTGGCTGTCCTTGGTTCAGAAGCAGTTGTTCAGATGTTCCAAAATTGGGTGATATAAACATTTTAAATCTTATCATCAAAACTAGAGGCCCGGTGCATGAAATATTACCCGGCCTGCACCCTCTCCAATCTGGGACCCATTGAGGGATGTCTGACTGCCCGTTTAGGCCTGATCCCTGTCGGACATTCCTCTCACAATCTGGAACTGCTGGCTCCTAACTGCTTGCCTGATTGCCTCCTAACCATTCCCCTGTCGGTCTGATTGATGCCTAACTGCTCCCCTGCAGGCCTGGTTGCCCCCAACTGCCCTCCCCTGCAGGCCTGGTCACCCCCAACTGCCCTCCCCTGCAGGCCTGGTTGCCCCAGCTGCCCTCCCCTGCCAGCCTGATCACCCACAACTGCCCTCCCCTTCCAGCCATCTTGTGGTGGCATCTTGTGACAGTCATCTTGTGATGACATCACACGTGACCCCACCTAGGCTTTTATTACATAGGATAAGGACAGAGTTAAAATCGCTCCGGTGAGCTCTTGCAGATTGTGGTATCCAGCTGGCTCAGACATGAGGAGCAGGTCTGTAGTTTTCATCCTACCAGGAGATTAGATACAATTAGTACTTTTTCAGTGAGCAGGCTTGAAGGCTTTTTGGTTAATGAGTAGAATTTTTATTTTCCTTTTACATATTTTTAAAAAATCTTAAACTCCTCATAAATTTCAATGGTGAAAAATGGATTTGTGGACATACTTCTTTATAGATACTCAGATGTAGCTTTTGTGCCCCTTTCTCAGTAGATGGTACAGATGGTGAAGTTGGATGTGACTTTGGGAGACAACTTCTTTTGGCCACTTGCCATCAGATGTGTTGAAAGAGCATTGGTCTTAGGGGTGAAAGATCTTATTTTGTGCCCTTAGTTCCACCCTGCAGGAAAGGCTATTATATTCATTTTGTGAATGTGACAGCATTGGATCAGAGACACAGCAAATGAGTGAAGAGTGGAAACAGCCTCCTGGCCAGAGAGATGAACTCTGTGTTACTCTAATGATCCCCATGAGTTTAAATTCTGGGCATTGTACAGTTCAGGCAGTAAACTTAAGTTGTTTATACAGAGGAATAAGTCAGTCTTTTTCCTCACCCTGTGTTTTCTTAAACAACTGGAGTGGAGGCTTCTCTCTGATGTGCTTTACATGGAGATACACACATTATAATCCACCTGTAGGAAAATCTCCCAGATGCTGTACTGATGAAGGACATCAAACTGCCTTGTAGATGCAACACATCCAGCTTCATTTTCCTTGGTTATATTCCTCTGGAAGTAGTTTTTCTCATTTTGGAAGTTAGAAAAGAATTTCATTTTTTTCTGACACTAGATGTGAACTGTCTTTTTGTCTTTCCTTTTCTATGTTAACATATTTAAATCTTTGGATGGGGGTTTCTCTAAGCTTGAGAGTCCTTGTACCATACACTCATAAACAAGTTTTCCTTCTCATCAAAGTTCAGTGCTTGCTGTCACTGCCAGAGTTATGTATAGTTTCAATGTCCAAATTTTGTGTAACTACTTTTCTGTCATGAATGTCAAAATAGTTTATAATTATAAACTACTAGTGGTGTTAGACAGTTAATGTAGATATTTTAATAGAGGTGGATGAGAGACTTGACAGTAACTGATAGAAAAATGGGCTAAAACATACTGTTTTTGAATTTCCAACTGCATGTGGTTGCATGTAGCTATTTGTGATTTCTCTCAGTAACTTGACATTTTAAATGTTGAGGGATTATTGTGATTTAGCTATTAAGTAGATATAGAGAATATATAGAGTGCCCCCCCAAATATATACACACTTGAACAGCTGATGGTTAAATTTTGAAAATGAAATGTATTTTAATAAATACTGCCTTTTTAATTATTCAAAGTGTATACATTTTTGAGGACACCTTATGTATTATGTCTGTATATATAATACATACCTATATATAAACACACACACACACACACACACACACACACACACATATATATATATATATACCATTAATTGAAAGAGACATTACATCTGTTGGACTAAAAAGGTACCCTGGACTCTTGATGCTTTGGAGTGAAAAAAGAATGTTGGTGGGTACTAGATAGTCCTCATGTCCTGCTTGTTTTCCTGTATGGCTTAGGTCACCTTTTGTGGGACTAGCATTACCTAAAAGTGTCTCAGACCACGCATGACATCTTTCAGGAGCCTGACCCTGAGCCTCCCAGGTCATCGTGTGTAAACAGCTATGCTGTGGAAGAGTAATGCAAATCAGTTTGTTTTGCAAATAGATATTTTTGTCATTACTTCGACAAACATGTTTTGAGTGCTTATTACATTCCAGATGCTGTGCTACATGTGGGTGGTATGAAAAAGATACAGTCAGTTTTTTCAAGGAGCTGCTATTCTAGGCAATGGTTTGCAATGAGGGATTGTTTGCACATTCACCTGTGAAATTTAAAAACCTTACCTCTGTTTTGGTGTACTGCCTTCCAGTGATTTTGGCTCAGTTGAACTGTGGCGAGGCCTGGACATCTGTACCTATAAAACATAGTCACCTGATTTTTAAAAACTCTCTATTCATAACCTCTGGAAGAGACAGATAAAGAATAAATGATTTTAAGTCCTGGCTTGGAGGCTCAGTTGGTTGGAGCATTTTCCTGTACATCAAAAGGTTGCGGGTTCAATTCCCATTCAGGCACATACCTAGGTTGTGGGTTTGATCCCTGGTCTGGGCACAAATGAGAGGCAACCCATTGATGTTTTATCTCTCACATCGATGTTTCTCTTTCTCTCTCTCTCTCTCTCTCTCTCTCTCTTTTTTCTTCTTCTTCTTCTTCTTCTTCTTCTTCTTCTTCTTCTTCTTCTTCTTCTCCTCCTCCTCCTCCTCCTCCTCCTCCTCCTCCTCCTCCTCTCTGCCCCTTCTCTTGCTAAAAAAATCAATTAAAACATATCCTCAGTTGAGGATTAAAAAAAGAATAAATGATTATGAGAAACTAACATTGAAAACTGAAAACTCACAGTACAAGAGTGCTCAAGAATGATGTAATTTTAAAATTTTTCCTTTAAAATTATGAAACATACTAGATGCCCGGTGCACAGATTTGTGCACTGGTGGGGTCCCTCAGCCTGGCCTGCGGGGATCAGTGGACCTCTGCACCACCCCAGCCTGGCCTTACCTGCCAGCTCGTCGGGCTCCAGCCTGCTGTCTGTGTTGATCCTTCACAGCACAGCACAAAGTAGTGCGCAATAGGCAATCAGCTGGGGAGGATCCCGAGCCTGGGCTGGGCGCTATGCCCACCACTCGAGCTCGCAGGGGGAGTGTCTGTGGGAGAGGCTCGTGCTGCTGCAGCTGTGCTCACCAGCTGTGAGCCCGGTGTCTGGCACCCACCTGTCAGTTGAGCGGTGTTCCTGCTGTGGGAGTGCACTGACCACCAGGGGGCAGCTCCTGCATTGAGCACCTGCCCCCTGGTGGTCAGTGCGTGTCATAGCTACTGGCCGGTCTTCCGGTTGCTTAGGCTTTTATATATATACTAGAGGCCCAGTGCACAAAAATTTGTGCACTCCGGGGGGTAGGGAGGGGGGTCCCCCAGCCCGGCCTGTGCCTTCTCGCAGTCTGGGACACCTCGGGAGATAACGACCTGCTGGCTTAGGCCTGCTCCCGGGTGGCAGAGGGCAAGCCCAATCCCTAGGTGCAGCCCCTGGTCAGGCTCAGAGCAGGGCCAATTGGGGAGTTGGGGCGCCGCCCCTTGTCATGCACAGAGCAGGGCGGATCGGGAGGTTGCGATGCCACCCTCAGTCACGCTCAGGGTAGGGCCTATTGGGGGGTTGGGGCACCGCCCCCTGTCATACTCAAGGCAGGGTCGATGGGGAGGTTGCGGTGCCACCCCCTGTCACTTACAGAGCAGGGCCGATCAGGGGGTTGGGGCGCTGCCCCCTTTCACTCACAGAGCAGGGCCCATCAGGGGGGTTGGGGCTCCGTACCCTGTCACACACAGAGCAGGGCCCATCAGGGGGTTGAGGAGCTCCCCCCTGTCATGCACAGAGTAGGGCCGATAGGGGAGTTGGGGCACCACCCCCTGTCACACACAGAGCAGGGCGGATCAGGGGGTTGGGGCGCTGAACCCTGTCACACTCAGGGCAGGGTCAATGGGGAGGTTATGACTCTACCCTGTCACACACAGAGCAAGGCCCGTGGAGGGGGTTTGGGGCGCCACCCTCTATCACCCACAGAGCCAGGCCGATCAGGGGGTTGGGGCGCCACCCTCTATCACCCACAGAGCCAGGCCGATCAGGGGGTTGGGGCGCCGCTACTGTCACACTCGGGGCAGGGCCGATAGAGAGGTTATGGCTCTACCCTGTCACACACAGAGCAGGGCCGATCAGGGGGTTGGTGCTCTGCACCCTGTCAAACACAGAGCCGGAGGGCAATCCGGGGATTGTGGAGCTCCCCCCTATCAGGCACAGAGCAGGGCTGATCAGGGCATTGGGGCACCTTCCCCTGTCACGAACAGAGCAGGGCGGATAGGGAGGTTTTGGCCCCGCCCCCTGTCACACACAGAGCCGCAGGGTGATCCGGGGGTTTGGGCGCTGCCCCCTGTCACGCTGATCCTGGTGCCAGGAGGCATATTACCCTTTTACTATATAGAATAGAGGCCTCGTGCATGGGTGGGGGCCTGCTGGTTTGCCCTGAAGGGTGTCCTGGATCAGGGTGGGCGTCCCCACTGGAGTGCCTGGCCAGTCTGGGTGAGGGGCTGAGGGCTGTTTTCCGGAAGCCGGTGACTGGAGCTCCCAACCGCTCCTTGTTTTCTTTTCTTTTTTTTTTTTTTATTCTGGGCCAGCTTTAGCTCTGAGGCCTCGCTGCTGAAAACATCGATACAATGTTGTGGTCCGGCTGACTTTCAGTCCGGCTGGTTTCTGGGGTTTTGTTTAGCTTCTTATTTGCAACATAGTACATAGTTGCGTAGACTTGCAGCTGAGAGGCCGGCAAGTGAGGCGGGAAACGTTGGAGTCCGCAGTCACTGAAGCAAGCAAGCCTCCCTGCTCGCTTCAGTGCATGGCTGCCGGCCGCCATCTTGGCTGACAGTTAATTTGCATAAAGATATGCTGATTAGCCAATGGGAAGGGTAGCGGTCGTACGCTAATTACCATGTTTTTCTTTTATTAGTGTAGATAGATACCTACAGGAAGTTCATAAAACATACATGCACAGCCTATTGAGTTACCATGAGGCGAACACCTCCATGATTACCAGCCATGTATGCCAGTATCTGAGATGCTCTCCCTTGGTCTCTTTCCCGTTATAACTCTTCAGGGGAACAGCAGCCTGACTCTTGCTTTTCTTTATATTTTTGCTACAATGAAGACATCCTCATCAAAATAGTTAACTGGTATCTGTTTTGAACTCTACAGAAATTGACTCCTACTGCATATAGTCCTTTGTCATCTTTTGCTCCCTATTGTTTCACATAGCTTGTTTGTTCATTTGCATTACTGTTATGACCACACTGTAATCTAGGTTGGATAATGTGAATTGATTCTCATCTTTGGCTATTGAACAATACTTCTATGAACATACACATATGTGTATGTATGTAGAGAGAGATAATATATGTTCTGGTGCCCATGTGCATTAATTTCTCTGGGGTACTTTCCTGGGGTGGATTTCAGGGTCCCATGTTATGTATGTTGTCAATCCTCCCAGCAGTATGTGAAGTTTCTACTGCTTTACTTTCTTGTCAGTGGCAAGAAATCTTGACAGGTCATAAAAAGAGGCAAGGTAAAAGGAGGAGGAAGGTTATCCTGTATAATAATCCTATATAATAAAGAGGTAACATACAAATTGACCCTCACTCCATCATGCCATCACAAGATGGCTGTGCCCACAGCAGAGGCAGGGTTCCCGTACCACAAGATGGTTGTGCCCACAGCGGAGGCGGGGTTCCTGTAACGAGCCATAACGAGTGATCAGCAGGGACCTGAGGCTGCATGGCTACGGGCTGGGGTGGGGGACCTGAGGCCGCGCCCCCCCACCCAGTGGGGCTTGACTGGGGACCTGAGGCTGCACCCCCCACCTGATGGGGCTTGACTGGGGTGGGGCCGACCGGGTCTGGGTCTCTTGCGGTTTTGAGGTGCGCACGGGTGGGTGGGGACTTGACTCTGGGTCCCACGGCGTGCCCCAGACTCTAACAGGAGGAAGATTTTCATAAAAATTTTACTAATTTTCTTTCATCTCTGACACTTCTATTATAAAGGGCAAATAGCAATAATAAAATATTTCCTCTAATTCCCTTTTAATGTGCATGAATTTCGTGCACCAGGCCACTAGTTTCAGGTATATAAGGAGGAATGAGACTAAGGGGGTATGATGAGATTGGAAGGAAATTGCAAATACACTGGTGTGGTGCTAATTTGGGAACCTGTGGGAAAGTGGCAGAAGATGAGGCTGGAAGTGTGTGATGTGCTGAGGACTTTGTCCTGTGTTCTAAAGTCAAGGAAGCAGGCAGGAGACATCAGATCCACATTGTGCAAACCTTTCTGTGGCAGCTCTGTGGAGGATGAGGGGGTGAGGCCTGATACACGGAGTTTACTCTAATCCAGGGAGGATGAGAGAAGGCAGGGTTGATGGTGGATTCCAGAGGTGCTTTGACCAAAGTGAACAGTCTTGTAGGGAAAGGGAGGAGAGAAGCAGGAGTCTTGGTTTTTGCTTATGTAACTATATAGATAGTGATTTCATTCAATATGTTGTGAAATTCAGGAAGAAGAGAGTTTGAGGTCAGGATGGCAATGATGGGGCATGATGTTAGTTTTAGACATGTAGCATGTGTGAAATCCATATATTTAGTAGAAATGTTCTGTAAGTGACTTGAACTCAAGAGAAAGGACTAGGCTGGGGATGTCCTCATTGTTTGAGACGTCTGGGTATAGGTGGGGGTTGAAGCAAAGAGGGTGGAGAATCTAAGGGGGGTGAGGGATGCCTGGATGGGTGAGAGACAAGGATCCTGAAAAGCAGGCCAAGGTAAGAGGTAAAACAAAAGAAATTAGATCATGGAAGCCAAGGAGAAAGGATCTGAAGGAAGAGAATCATGAGTGGTGTCCAGTGCCCTCAGAAAACATCAAGTGAAATTAGAAAGATGTGCTTTGCATTTAGCAGTTTAGAAAGAAGTATTTGGGGGTCAGGGTGAGCAATGTTTCAGCCAGTGGAGTGCAGGGAGCAGAAGTGACGCTGCAGTAGCTTAAGAGCAAATGCTGGGTGAGGAAGTAGGGAAAACAGATGAGGAGTGCTTAATTATTTTTTCAATTACAGTTGGCATTCAATATTATATTAGTGTTAGGTACAGCATAGTGATTAAACATTTATTTAATTTACAAAGTGATCATCCTCCCCTCATAAGTCTAGTACCCACCTGGCAATATACGTAGTTATTATAACACTATTGACTATATTCCCCGTGACTATTTTGTAACTTCTGATTTGTATTTCTTAATCCCTTCACCTTTTTCTCCTAGCCCAGTGATGGCGAACCTATGACACGCATGTCAGAGGTGACACGCGAACTCATTTTTTTGGTTGATTTTTCTTTGTTAAATGGCATTTGAATATATAAAATAAATATTAAAAATATGTCTTTGTTTTACTATGGTTGCAAATATCAAAAAATTTCTATATGTGACACGGCACCAGAGTTAAGTTAGGGTTTTTCAAAATGCTGACACGCCGAGCTCAAAAGGTTCGCCATCACTGTTCTAGCCCCTCAACCCCTCTCCCACTTGGCAATCATCAGTTTGTTCTCTGTTTCTGTGTTTGTTTCTGTTTTGTTCGTTCATTTATTTTGTATTTTAGATTCCATATATAAGTGAAATCATATGGTGGTTTTTTTTAGGTGTTTGTTTTTTTTCTGACTTATTTCACTTAGCATAATACCCTCTAGGTCCATCCATGTCGTCACAAATGGCAAGATTTTCATTCCTTTTATGGCCAAGTAATATTTCTGTGTGTGTGTGTGAGAAAGAGAGAGAGAGAGAGAGAGAGAGAGAGAGAGATCTTTAGTAATGCAATCATCTATCAATGATCACTTAGGTTGCTTCCATATCTTGGCTATTTGAAATAATGCTGTAATGAACATAGGGATGCATATATCTTTTTGAATTAGTGTTTCAGATTTCTTCAGATAAATACACAGAAGTGGGATTGCTGGATCATATGGTAGTTTTATTTTTAATTATTTTTAGGAACCTACATACTATTTTCCACAGTGGCTGCACCAATTTGCAGTCCCACCAACAGTGCACAAGGGTTCCGTTTTCTCCACATCCTCACCAACACTTGTTTGTTGGTTTATTGATGTGGGGTCAGAGCGACCTGCCATTCTGACAGGTGTGAGGTGACAGCCATTCTGACAGGTGTGCGATTATATATCACTGTAGTTTTAACTTGCATTTCTCTGATTTGTTATGTTGAGCATCTTTTCATATGTCTATTGGCCATCTGTATGTCCTCTTTGGAGAAATGTCTATTGAGGTCCTCTGCGCATTTTTAAGTTGGCTTGTTTGGGGGTTTTCGCTGTTAAGTTGTATGAGTTCTTTATATATTCTGTTATTAACCCCATATGAGATATACCATAAGCAGGTATCTTCTCCCATTCAGTAAGTTGCCTTTTTGTTTTGTTGATTTCCTTTGCTGTGCAGAAACTTTTTAGTTTGATGACATCTAATTTGATTACTTTTTTCTTTTCCCTTGCCCAAGAAGACATATCCAAAAATATTACTAAGAGCAGTGTCAAATATTTTACAGTCTATTTTTTTTTCTTCTAGGAGTTTTATGGTTTCAGGTCTTGCATTTAAGTCTTTAACCCATTTTGAGTTTATTCTTGTATATGGTGTAAGGAAGTTGTCTAACTTCATTTTTTTTTTTTGCATGTATCTGTCCAGTTTTCCCAGCACCATTTATTGAAGAGACTGTCTTTACTCCATTCCCTTTGTTATAGATTAGTTGACCATATAGGCTTGTGTTTATTTCTGAGCTGTCTATTTGGTTCCATTGTTCTGTGTGTCTGTTTTTTATGCCAGTACCATGCTGTTTTGATTAGCATAGCCTTGCAGTATAGTTTGATATCAGATAGTGTGTATACCTCCGACATTGTTCCTCTTTCTTAAGAGTACTTTGGCTATTCAGGGTCATTTATGGTTCCAATGAGGAGTGTATTTTTACCTTGACAGTGAATGGAAGCCAAAAGCCCATTAGGTTTAATGAGATGAGAAATGAAGAGAGGGTAGGATCTGTGTGTGAGAGACACTGTGTATAATAATATTGTAGAGAGGACTGTCTAGTTTAACGGAGGAGAGAAGAAGAATGCCCTTGATATCTCAGTATGAGGAGAGGGAAGGACCCAAGTCCTCATAGAGGGACTTAACGATGACTAGGAGGAGGGTATCCTTATCACTGAAAAGGGAGAGGAGGTGGAAAAATTGGCACAGACTGAAATATATTTGTAGGGAAGGTTTTCAGAGAACAAGAAATTTGCAAGTTCCTAGGTTTTAACAGCCTTTTGCCTCTTAAATAGGAGGCAATTAATTTGCTTAAGGATAAACATTAATGGTTAATAAGTACCCAGGTTGTATTACACAGTTGTGAGCACTTAGTTTGTCAACCTTCTAAACATAAAGTCATAAAAAATGTCTTTGAACAAATGTCAATGGGAAGAAGCCATAACCATGCCTCTGGAGAGACCCTTAAAAGGAAATTGAAAGACTTTGTTTTATACCATGCTTGAAGACAACTCACTTATGCTTCTACCCATCCTCTTTCTGTACAGAAAGCAAATCCTCTTTGTATATAGCATTCATATGTCATAATTTTCAAAATGGTTTCCTCTTAGCATCTTACGGTCAAAGAACTGGTATCAAAGAGAGTGTATCTGAATTCTCTTCAGCCAAGAACCACCAAGAACACAACTATGGTTGCGTTTATTAGTCACTGCATCAAGGATGCACGGGCAAAGGTGACATTATGGGGTGTCTCAGGAAGAGCGTTAGATCTGTCTTAGAATTGGGGCTTCAGTTGGATACTTTCAGGGAGGATCTAAGAAAGCAGGGACTCATTCTGTAGTGAGTGCTGTCAAGAGGAAAGGCATTTCTATAATTGGGTATCTCTTAAATCTTACAGGGAGAGCAAACTAGATTGAGGAAAAAGCTGTAATTGATAAAGTTGTAGTCATTCATTGAGTGTGAGAGGGGGATATTTGGTATTGTGTGGATTGCACAATGACCTAGTTTTGTATCACTTTATCATAGTCTCAGAGTGACTTTGTCTGACATAGCTATTCTGTGAGACTGGATCCCATGGGAGAACATAGGTCTGATTGTGAGCGTCAGACCAGCTTGAAATCACATTGAGTCTAACTATGAATGTTAGATCAGTCCTGGAATTCAGGGACTGCTTAATTTTCTTTATGTCCATATGATATACAGTATATGTATATCTACACATTTATATCCTAGTTTAACTCGTTTTTAATTATATCTTATCCTTTCCTTGCTTTGGCAAGTGCAGTATTACCATGCATTGGGAAGAGTTAAATTCTCTCATTACGCATTTCATTAGTATATCGAGACTTCAGAATATACTTTTTCAGCTGTATTAGTAGCATAAAATGTACCTCCATTCGGAAAGCTTGTTATATTTCCTGGGAATGGGCAGAAATAAGATTCTTACACTGATCCCGGTGGGAAGTAGGTGGTGATGGAGGCAGATAGGAAGGGCATTTTCAGAAATATTTAAAGGATAGAGTGGACAGGACTCAATGTCAAGATGTATGTAGGGAACCAAAAGAAAGAAGGCTGGCCCCTAAGTTTCTAGCTGACTAGTTTGAATAGGAAGTGAAGTTGCTCCTCCGGATGGGGAGGAGGGGAGCAGTGGTAAGCTAGCTGGCAGGGGAGTAACAAATCTTATCAAACAAGACTCCACACAGTAGCATGAATCTGGTTGGGGCGAGGCCCATTGCTTCTAATCAATCTTGTAGGTGTCTAGTATCTAACAGAATAGTAATTTATTGTGAAACTGCCCAAGGAACCAAGAGCTTAAATTCTTTTGTCAGCACATAGGCAAAGCTCTCGCTGTAGGCAAATTTATGTAAGTGACAAGATTACAATCAGATTGTTTGGGCTGGGTGGGGACATGACAAGGGAAGCTGGCCTGGGTATTGTGGTGGTATTGTTATCAAGGTATGACATCTATACTGTAGGGTTTTATGTGCCCAGTATAAAGAAACACAAAGCTAACCTCAAAACCATGTCCTGAACAGCCGTGTTGAAATGTTGAGTGCCAAGATGCCAAAGTAGGTTTGATATCATGTCAGCACCTAGCACACGAGCTGGTGC
Source organism: Myotis yumanensis (assembly GCF_028538775.1). NCBI lineage: Eukaryota > Metazoa > Chordata > Mammalia > Chiroptera > Vespertilionidae > Myotis > Myotis yumanensis. The sequence goes on from NW_027223756.1 coordinate 54,808,296, forward strand.
ATAGTAGGTATTCAGTGCATATTGTGAAGGTCAATCTAGGCTTAACAGAAGAGTACCCTATGAATTATTATTTACATCTCCTGTGGATGTGGAGAAGGGGTGAGGCTCTCTCTAGCAGGCACTGGCCAGCCTTGGTTCAAAACTATACATAGTTATTACGGATCTGATTTAGGAGTTTTAAATAGAAACATGAAGGAAGGGAGAGGAGGAGAGAATGAAAATTTATCTGTAACCACACAAAAACAAATTAAAAGACAGGCTTCCTTTGCCTATTTTCATTTTGACATTCGGCACCCATGTAAAGAGGCAAAATACAGAAAGATTTAAAAGGCAGCTCTCCTGGTTAATATGTCGACTGTGCAGGGACTACATTGATCAAGAAAATTTGACATATTAAATATTTCTTGTTTCTTTTTCCCAGTGTCTTTTTCTCTTTCTATTGGGACAGGCTTTTCTCCAGCTGACTTCTCTCTGATCTTAAAAAAAGAAAATCACCTTTTCTTGCTGAGGTTCCTCTTTTTTATTGTAGTACTTTGGATCAGAACATACAATTTAATTTTTATCATAGGTAAAATTAGTAAGAGCTTTTCAGTGTGAGAGTTTCTTCCTCTATAAAGTTAAAGCAAAATCATAATTGTTTATTTTTGCTTATTAATCATGCATATGCTATATGGTTCTATTTTATTAAATTCATACCTATTTTGAAATTATGTGACACTTTCCCAGATGATTACACTATGAACAATGATTTAGATAAACCTACAGAGATGAAAAATCTTTAAATGGTGATGGTTGGGCTGGACTTCAAACTACTGTTGTGGATACAGCATTAAAGCCTATGACCCATCCCCCAGATTTCTTGGACAGGGACCCAATTATACCTCCTCTTTTTAGGCCCTTTTATATGTCCGATCTGTTACTGAATTGTTCATGTGCCTTTGGAAGTCTTTAAGTTCTCCAGTAATCGGGATTTAAACAGCATCCTGATAATAATTAAATATATTTATATTAATAGGTTTTCTTCAGAACTTCTCCTTCAGTATTTTGGTTATTTTTGTTTTAAGCATTCACAGCATTTAAGGGTTGTATTCTATCATTATAATATTAAGAATGAGACTATACAGAATGGGTGAAAAAATAATGGCTTCTTTTTGAGTTAGAAGATATCTTAGAGAAATTCTTAGATTGTAACCCTTTTATTTTATATGCCAAAAAGTTAAGATTAAAATAATTGGTGGCTTCTGAATCTCCCAAAAGAAAAATTATTTTTAAACATGTAATTATGCTTGTTCAATCAAAATATATTATTTTTCAACATATAATTTTGGGCCCTAACCGGTTTGGCTCAGTGGATAGAGCTTCGACCTGTGGACTGAAAGGTCCCAGTTTTGATTCCAGTCAAGGGCATGTACCTTGGTTGCGGGCACATCCCCAGTAGGCAGCTGATTGATGTTTCTCTCTCATTGATGATTCTAACTCTCTATCCCTCTCTCTTCCTCTCTGTAAAAAAATCAATAAAACACATTTAAAAAAAACATAATTTTGCAACTTTAATGAACATTTACTCAGTAAATCAATTGACATAGTATAGTTTTTATGTTTTTCTTAATAAAAATTGAGCAGAAGACTGTGTGTGCTGAACACATCATTTTAACTACTTAATATCTTTCCCATTTAAATAGATATAGAAAGGGCTATCTATTTAAACTAATTATTTTTAAATCTACATTCTTTAATTAAAGAAAAATGCTGAGGTATGCTTCTTTGAGTTTTCAAAACTTTTCTTGCTTTTTGTGGTGCTTCATTAATTGAGTAAATGATCCTATAACTGAATATAATTTAGTCAGTTATGTGAAGTTGTAGTGATCATTCTTTGATTATGACTGAAATCTATAATTGGAAGAAGGAAGAAAATAGTTTTATTTATATGACTATATTCCTTTGTGATATAATTATTTCTTCCAGGTGAAATTCTGTAAAAATTAAATTAGTTAATAGACTTTGGAACTAAGGATACTTTAGAATTCATCTGTGGCAACAACTTCATGTTACAGACAATGATATTGAGACCCAGATTGCGGAGAAATTTTCCGGGAAGACACTTTGGATCAGAACAAAACCCTGATTTTTCTTGTTTCTTTGTCCAGTGATTTTCACTTGGTGATGCATGTTGTTCCCAATACCAACCTAGATGCTATTAAAAGCGAAGGGAGGGTGGGGAGAGTGCTAGAGAAGGGCAGGGATCCTTTCAGAGAACCTGCTCAGTTTAGGGGTTCGTTCAGTGGGTGTCCAGCATTTGTTCTTCCACGGTGGGGGCATCATGCTAATAAAACCGATGTTTGCTTTTTAGGTGAGAGTTACGTGTGTGCATCAAACGAACCATTTCGTAAAGTTGATTACACCAAAAACATTAATCCGAACTGGTCTGTGAACATCAAGGGTGGGACCGCCCGAGCCTTGGCTGCTCCCACCTCGGTGAAAAGTGAAGTGAAGGAAAGTAAAGATTTCATCAAGCCCAAGCTAGTGACTGTGATTCGAAGCGGAGTGAAGCCTAGAAAAGCCGTGCGGATTCTTCTGAATAAGAAGACCGCTCATTCCTTTGAACAAGTCTTAACCGATATCACCGAAGCCATTAAACTAGACTCAGGAGTGGTCAAGAGGCTCTGCACCCTGGACGGAAAGCAGGTACGGTGATTCTTAGCCACCCCCGCCCCCCCGCTCCCCATCTTACTTTTAAATTCTCCTTTACCGTGGCAGTTACATGTGTGACAATATGAGCTTTGTAACTGCTAGATATTTTAGTAGTGTGTGTGTGCGCGCGGGCGTGCTTACATGTGTATGAATTAGCCTTAATCATAAGAGTTGTAAGCGACCCACCTGTCTCTTTTACACAAATGTCTCAAAATTACATAGATAGAAATCTATACGTCTTATGGTCATTGGAAGGGAAATGTAAACTTGTGAGGGAAAAGTGTACGTTGAAGAGGCTTCCTACAGTAAGTGGGATGTTCTCTACTTAAGAATAAGAACACCTAATGACTAGTAGAGTCATTATGGGCTTGGGGAAGCCACAGAAGTAAAAATTAAAGATATTTAACATTTTTTTTTAGCAAAGCCTCTCCTCCCCACTCATGTATAATACGGAAAATGCATTTAAAGGAAAATATTTTCATGAGAATGTCCATATGAATTTCATAGGGAAGAATGGAGGTAATTAATCAGCATTTCTGAAAAAAATACATAAATTACACAGGGAAATGCATGCCAAATTATGGTAACAATATACCAGGAACGCTAATGGGCTAAAAAAAAAAAAATTGGGCAAATTGCAAGTACGCATGAATAGCAGTTACACAAATACTGAGTTTTGCCACAATCAGATTATCATTCCTAAAAAGAAACATGCGGTTTCTGAAGTGTATTTTCTCTAGTTTCAATAAGGTTAAATTGTTTATATTTACATTGCATAAACATAGTTTCCAGTATTCACTTTGTTTCTTCATTTCATTTTGTTTCTTCTCTTGAAAAGAATTTATTTTGAAGTGTTTGGCTCATGTAGTACTGAAAATGAATAATACTAAACACTGGAGCAGTGTCTTCTGGCAGGGGAAAAAAAATAGTTTTCTAAGACCAGATCTAGTTACTACATTGCTTCCTGGATCATTAACAAAATTTTAAAAATAGGTTCTAAAAATTCCAGTAGAGTTCAATGAAGTTATGACTTCTCTAATTAATTAAATTAATGATTAAAAGGCAGCCTGCCCCAAAACAGGTTCAGATGACTGGGAATAGCCACTTTACAAGTTGATTTATTCTGCAAGTAAGTGACCACAAGGAAAAAGGGAGATTTGATAAGTCAAATAGCTAATTCTTGGTGGACACAGGGGAAATACGAACTATAGAGACAGATATTTAAGATGCCTAACAAAAGAAAAGAAAATCGTAAGTATGCCAAATTAGAAAACCTAAGTGGCATATAAACAGTACATGCAGATGAGATTTTAAAAATTGAAACTTATTTGGAAATCTCCAAATGAATGTTTTTAGGGAAATTTTAAGTGAAATAAAGAAGTTGAATGTCTAATTAAAATAGTAACCATTGAAATTTTAATAGTTATCTAAAAAAAAATTATCTTCAAAAAGACTCCAGACTAGAAATATTTATATGGAGAAATGTTGACTAAAGCACAGGCAATCCCAAATCAACATATTAAAGAATAATACACTGCTATGAGTAGGGTTTATGACAGGAATGAAAGGATGGCTTATTGTTAAGAAACCTGTTAATACATGGGACCTAGAAGATAAAGTTATTGCACACATAATCCCAAAAAAGATATCACAAAAGCACTTGATAGAATACAAAATCTAAGTTCAATTAGGGATTTAGTAATAAAAATGGAGAATTCCCTAACAGACTAAAAAATCCTCTCTGAAACAAAAGGTCTGTGTAATTGGTATACAAATGAGATACTGGAAGTATTTCTATGATAATCAGGTAAGGATGCCTGATAGCAGCAGTATTCAACATTCTTCTATACATTCTTCCTGATTTTTATTTATAGTTTAATTGCAATTTCAATAAGAATCTAAATGATTTTGGGGGAAGCGGGGGGAGGGACACATGACAAAGTGATTTTAAAAGTTAATCTGGAAAAATAGGCAGGAAAATTTTGGAAATAATGATTAATGGGCTCTCATGCTACCAGATATTAAATCACCATTCTCATACTATGCCAAAAATAAATTCCAGGTGTTTTAAAAATATTGATGTCAAAATGAAACCAAAGAACTAAAGGAAAAGATGTCAATAGTTATGGTGACATAGGAAAGGATTTTCTAAGCATACACGTAGTGGGAAGATCACAAAGGAAAAGGTTGGTTAGACAACATAAAAATTAAAACTTTCTAGATGTTATAAGCAAGGGTTATATATTTTTATATTACATCATAATAGTTTAATATGAAAAAAACCTTAACACTGCAATGGCAAAATGAATCAAACACCAAACAGACAGTTTGAAAAGGTAGAATTATAAATACTAAGTATAAGACGGCACAGTCTCACTGAATAAATATGCATGAAAACAATGATATGGGTTTTTTTTATATTTAAAGTTCATGTTTTTGAAAAAGAAAATGTCCATTATATTTTGACATGCAGTTCGTTGGCATTCTCAATGAATGATGGAAGTGTAAATTTCATAATCTTTATGGAAAGCAGTTTGTTTTGGACTATACAAATGTCCTTTCCATTTGAACTAATAATTTAACTTATCCTAAATAACCTGAGATGCCAACATAATTATGCACGAGAATTCATCCCAGCAATAAGATCAAAAGATTGAAAACAATTTAAAATCCCTAAAAGAGAAAACAGTTAAATAATATTACCATAGCATTCCTAGGAGTGGCCTTTAAAAACTGTTTGGGGGGCAACTTAAAGACATGGGGAAAGGTTAAGTGAAAAAGGCAAGAAATAAACTCGGTAGTATGGTTTCAATTTTGTGTTAAGAAAGAAAAGTAGAGGAAAATTTTTTTAAAAAGCTAATTCAGTGGGAAACACAATCATAGTTGCCATCAGAAACCTAGTACTTGCTGTTGTGATTTCTACTACTTCTTCCTCATGTCTGTTTAAAAGCAAAAACTCAAGCACTGAGAAAGAAAACAAAGACCGATTTCAATCAGATTGTGGAAATTAAAACATTGAGTTAATCCTTGAAATTTTGGCATGTGGCTATAAAATGTTACAAGCATCACTTTTGTCACTGTTTAGGTCTAAACATGATTTCCCATGTACAAAGAGAAGAGATATTTTTAAAGTTTTAAATAAGATTTCTTTGGAACAATTAGATTTTGGTTTTCATAGGCACAGTTTTGGATACTGTATTTTCGGAGTGCCAGGTATCCTTCAAAGCTATAGTCTTCTTGGCGTTGATTCAACATCTGTTCTCTAGATAGACTTGCTATTTAAAACTTCATGTCTGTTGTGTGGTTGATATGTTATAAAGAAGATATTAAATCTTGCTTTGAAGTAGCATAAGAAACTTGTCTTATGCTTAAGATGAATGCATATCTTTAAATGGGCATTGTTTGTTCTGATTTTACTTTACAAATTGATTTTTTTTTTAGGGGGCATGTGAAACTATCTGCTTTCTGAAAATTCTCAAGAAAAGGACAGCTTTGCTTAGGTGAAGAGAGAGGAATGAGAAAAGAAGTAGGATCTGCTAATGAGTTGTTCCTGCACAAAATTTTAGGCCATCTACCTCAACTTTTTATGTTCTTTCCTACTCAGATTGGTCATTTTCATCTGAAATTAATCTGATCTTCGACACAAGCAGAGATAAACAGTTTCTAGGCAGTTCATTATGCAGTCACTGATTCCATTCCTGATACCCATGTTAGAGTTTTAAGGGGCCCTGGTTATCTTTTTTATGGGTTTAAAAGCTTTCCCGATTGAAGGGGCAATGAATGGTGTGGCATGTGCTAGTAGCATTTATGCTGGTAACACAATGTCCCTTGAGTCTTTTCTGTCAAAATGGATAGTCACGTCTTCCTAGTGGTATTGACTCGATTTACAAGGCCTGACGTGGTTAGTACAACTAACTCACGTATTCTGTGTCTCTTGTAAAATCACTTCAAATAAAATCAAATGTTAGGATTTATCCATTTTAACTCTTGGGTTTGCTTTCGTGTAGGGCAGTGGCTGTCAACTGGGTATGTTTGTGCTCTATGGGACAGTTAGTGGAGTTTGGAGTCATGTTTTGATGCCACAACTGGGGATGAGGATTCTACTGGCACGTAGTGGGAGAAGCCAGGATGCTGCTATCTACAGTATCCTACAGTACACAGGACAGACAGACAACAGACACAACATAATTCTCAGGGGTCCAAAATGTAAATGGTGCTGAGATTCAGAAAACCAGTTGTAAAGTAAGTGAAGTGATTCAAAAGGAGATGACACTTGTTTGATTGTTAACTTTATCAACGAGGCCACATGCTAAACTTTATTTCAGTACTTACAGATTTCCCCATAGCCTGTCTGTGCACTTTTTATCTCATTGAGGCAGGTGTGTTGGAATGCCATGGTTTATGGTCTTTGTTATCCTGGATTTCCATTTATTTGTCTTTGTTGTGTAGGGCTGACATGTCGTTGAGGAGTACAGCTTCACAGGCAATTAAAGACGGTTTTACATGTATTTAAAGAAAGTTTAAGAATGATGATTTTATGGAGTTTTAAATATTTAATACTTAAAGTGATGTGATGAGCATCAATTTTTAAAGAAATACACAACCTATGCATTTATATATGGGGCGACTAGAAAAAAGGATCTATAAATAGAAGTCATGACTATTCTCTTCAATAACTTTTTAAACTTGCAATTAATTTAGATTAAATGCTTTACTTTTGTTTTCTTTTTACAAATGGAACCTTGAACTTTTACATTAAAGGCATTATATAGGACAACAAGGTTTACTTTTTTAAATTTCAAAAGTCAGGGTGAGTTTCTTATAATAAACTGCAGCAGGGGAGTTCTTTTTAAAAATGTCTTTATTCTGTTAAGGGACTGAAAGGTCCAAATATAGCTTTTGTCCACATGTGTAAAAAATTCTAACTTTTAGCTTTCCCAGAAACAGCAGAGTTTTAACATAAAAGAAACATATTTAGTGGAATTTTGGAACAAGTTGATTCTTGTCATGGGCAGAGGCAAAACAGACTCAGAAATTGCTAGCAGTTGATGCTTTGGGGGTAAAACACTTCCAGACTTTGGGACCACTGCCAGCCTTCGGATGCCCATGTGCAGCGGGTTCTCCTTGGGGATCATGGAGTGCCTCCATCTTACCAGTCATCTTACGGTCTATGAAGGTTTCCGTCCTCACTTTTCAAAAAGTTTGTTTCATGGGTAGCATGATATAAATATATTTATTTTGTACCTGGCTAACTTTTCTGGCATCAATTTCTAGTAAAGGTTCATTTCTTTGTAATGACCCAACTATTCTTATTTAAAGCAATCTCTTCTCAAAAATTGCTACATAGAAATCAAATGGTTGAGATCTATTTATAAATATTCTCTACAGTTCCTTTAATCCCGATATAATATTTCCTTGACGTAGTTGAGGACAGAGTTTGATTTTTAGTCCTCATTTTGCTCCCAAAGCATGGATTTATTTTATGTTTTTGGATAGTAGAAATTCAGACAACGGTGTTTTGTCTGACTAGATACCTTCATACCTCTGAAGCGTGGTTCACCCTGATCTATCTCAAGTAATGGAAAATTATCTCAATCAGGAATCAACGGACTACAGAGGAACTATAGTGGGATTTTCCCCCCCATTTTAGCAGGAAGTCCAGGTAAAAGAAAGGCAGAAAACATTCAATTTGTTCTTTGATCCCTGATCCAAGCAGAAAAGGTCGGGGGAGGCTTAATCTTTGTTTTTAATTTAATGAACACCTACCTCCTTTCAAAGAGTGGGAAGAAAGAAGGAAGAACTTCGTTGAAGTAAAGTTTGTGTTTTGCCATTCTGGGATCCATTGTATAAGCAGTTTCCCCAAACATTTAATAATATATTTTCCCTTTTAATGGGAAATTGGAGGCAAACACAAAAATCCTGTTCATAATTACTGCAATTGAAAATTAGCAGAATAGATGTTTAAGGTGTCGGTGAGATAAAAATGACATCACTGTGAACTCTGGTTTCCTTATTTATTCTTTTGGTGTCTAAGCTGGCGTAACATATGGAGCGTAAAGATTGTGTTAAATTCATTTCATTTTCGTTATAAATGTATTTTTCAGTGGTTATAATAATAATTATTAAAATATATATTTTGTTACATATGAATTTTACAATGCTTAGAATAATAGCTAGCAGCCTAATTAGCTAATAGATAAAAAGCTAGTAGCTTCCTATGTTAGGCATTTTGATAATGATTTCTATTACCCGTCTCCACTCATCCTCACAATCACCTTGAGAGCTTGGTGTTCTAATTCCTGTTTTACATTGGGGAAATTGAAACAGAGAGAAATCAAGTAACCGGTTCAAAATCACACTGCTGGGGGAGCTGGATTCACACCCAGGAAGTGTGATTCTAGGCCTCCCCCCTTTCCCCAACCACCACTCTTCACAGCTGTGCTCTAAGCCCTCTGTAGACAGGCTTTGTGAAGGTCATCAGTGATAACGAGGGACAGGAAAAATAACTAATTGGATTATTTTATTTCAAAAACATTTTTGGGGGGCTTTAAAGCAGCGGTTCTCAACCTGTGGGTTGCGACCCCTTTGGCGGTCGATGACCCTTTCACAGGGGTCGCCTAAGACCATCCTGCATATCAGATATTTACATTACGATTCATAACAGTAGCAACATTACAGTTATGAAGTAGCAACGAAAATAATTTTATGGTTGGGTCGCAACATGAGGAACTGTATTTAAAGGGCCAGAAGGTTGAGAACCACTGCTTTAGAGTGATGCAGTTTTTTTATCTGGGGGTTATCTAAATGTGGTAAGATTATTCTTTGAGTAGGATCTGAAACATGAAAAAATAGGTCAAGGAATGATTATATACTTGACCAAAAAATAACTGTTAGTTATTTCAAAGATTTAATTTTTAAAAATTACAGACTATGACATCGCAGAAAGTTTAGAAAATATAGAAAGAAATACACAGTCTTTCCATTTTACTACTTTTTATAACTATTTCTATCTACTTATTTTCATATACATGTTTTCTTTTTTCTAAAGAGACAACTGTGCAAGTAAAATCAGTGCATTTCTACTGGAAAAATTGAAACGATTCAGAGAAATACAAAAAGTGAAAAGTTTCTTTTCACATCTGCTCTTCTTTCCAAACCTCATTCTACTTCTTAAAGGGAATCACCAATAACAGTTTTGTAAATGCAATTTAAATATATATGTACACATAGTTTTTACATAATGTGGCTTTTCTGTGTAATCCTGTATCTTGTTTTCCCCCATTTATTAATCATATTCTTCCATGTTACGTAATCTTCATATTTCATACTTAAGTGACTGAATACTATTCCATTGGCTAGAAGCATCCTAATTTATTTAACCCATTGCTCGACATTTGGAATTCCAGTGTTTCATTTTTTTAGTCTCTAGTCATTTTTCTGCTTATAGATTTCAACATGCCTTGGATCATTTCCTTAGGATAGATTCTTAAAGGTTAATTACTAGAAGAGACTTTTAAGTATTTTGGGGCTTGAGAGATATTATCAAAGCTGTAGACAAAAAGTTGTCCTCGTTGGCAACACCATGGCCAGGTGCCCCGGAATTTCCATAGCTGGGAGAGACTAGTAAGGGTTAGTTGTGGCAGGTAGGCACATTTGTTGCATGGAAAATACACATTCTGTGAAATTGAAACCCACCTGCATGTATTCCTCTTATCACTTCTACCTTTGCTACTTTCTGTTCTAGAAAATAGTTTGATAAGAAAAGCCAGTTAACCTGTGTATCAGTTTTATGCCAGAGGCTGGTGCTTGGGACTAGTCTTGAAAACGTTAAGCTCAGTAGGGAGAACAAAAAGGAAACTTTTAAAGCAAATAGCCCACATTATGAAACTATGTGGCCTTAATTGTGAACTAAGAAACCTAATGCTTCAGTTAATGTTTGCTTTCTAACCTTTGTAGATGCCAAAAATCCCATGATATTTAGTAAATTCAGGTAACATTTGCTTTGTGATATTTTGAGTCAAGATTACTTGAAATGGATACTTTGTAAAGTTAATTGATGGCTTTTGGTGGGTCACCACTAAATTTTAGATTTGTTTTGTTGTTTTTGTAAAATATCATGAATGTCGGCTAATCTCAATTTCTACCACTATGTGCAGTATATGATGTTACTTTACACGTTTTATTGGGCTTCATGAAAGGGTCATTTACTCATCATGCTTCATGGTAGTAACAAGGACAGGTGCAAAGTCAGTATAGTATTATATATACAACTGATGTAGGAAATTATTTAGTCCAGCTTGCTAATTTTATAGAATCTGTTGAAATCTGTGCTGCTTCTCTTGCAAGTAAAGCCTGACTCAAAATCTTGTGTACAATCAGCTTGTTTGTAGATCACAGTGCAAATTTAATGACCTCTGCTTTGGCCTGTTTTTACTGTTTCTTTTAGTTGGGGGGAAGCGTTCATTTTCAGCCTTGTAGTCATTGACTTCTTTAGAGCAAAAGTTAAGCTTAACCGTGGTCCTCCACCCTCTTAGGGTGCTGCCTCATAGAGAAGGAGTTAATTGAATCTAAACTGAAAATTCCTTGGGGGGCGGGGGAGAAGTAGTGCTAGAGTCTGTGTTGGTTTCTTCAGTAACCCTGCGCAATCTTCCAGATTTGAAAATTAACCTCTTGCAGGTTTTTGTTTGTGGGTGTTTTTTGTTTTTTTTTTTTAAGTAAGGAAGAACACCACACTTCAAACAGTGAAATGAGCCTCCACGAATGTTCTCGCTATATTTTTAGGACTTTTTAATTGTAGTGCGATGCAGCTGCCAGACTCCCAGCACAGAGTGTTGGAAGACTCTGTAGTCATTAGAGGTTCGCCTCCACAGAAGTTTAATTCTCTGAGCTGGGCGGCTGTTAGAAATGAAGCAACACTTACCCAAAAGGAACATTCTGTGTTTTTTTCCCCTTATGTACTCCAGACTCTCCCTAAGACTTGAAATAGTGAAAGTTTTATTTAAAAAATGTTTTTGTAATGATGTATAGCAAGCTTCTCTAAATGTGAGCATAAAGACATTTGATTGTATTTGAAAATATTGCTCTCCCCACATGCTAAGTCATGAAAATGCCATGGTAAGTATGAGTTATGGGAGATTTTGAAATACCTGTGTATTGGTACATATTAAAACTGACATTAGTTACATGGTTGTGTTTCTGAAGGATTAAGTTTATTAAACACCTAATCTTTAGGATCACTTATGGGATATATTTTCAGGGGTAAAAGATTACGGCTGACACATGCCATTGTGAAACTGCAAATTAAAAAGTTTTCTTTTTATAAATAAACCAGAGGTTGTGTAAATGGAAGCTTGTAAAAGCCCAGTTAGGTAACTGAATCCAAATTTTAACATTTTACGTCTTTTCACTTAATCTAGTAGTCCAGATTTTTACATGTAGATAAAAAGTGTAGAAGCCATAAACTTTTTTGGAAGTTTTAAAACTGGTTTTCACTTTCAGAGCGTTCCTGCTAAAGCAGCACCAGTATCTAAGTCAGTTCTTGAGAACTTCCAGAAGTAAAGAGAGTTTGGGCCAGTATGATTTGTGCCCTGAGGAACTGACTATAGGCATTGGAGTCAGAAAATACAAATCTAAATTTGATTTAAATATATTCATTATACCACCGCATTATAGTATTGGAGGAGGCAAGATTCGTGCTTATGCATCGAGGAAAGTCATTAAAGATTTTTAATGATGGGAAAGTGCATCCGTAGTGCCAACAATTGTTGGCAGACTGTTGACACATGTTGTCATTTATTCTCACGATCACCCCACGGTAGGTATATGGCACTATCGTTATGCAGGAGTGTTTCAGAGCACGTCCAAAGAACTGTCACCCTTTGGCTTCAGTTAGACCCCTTGGATATGACTGTGTACTTACCCCCTGAGGCTGCCTTTGACCCAGACATTTAAAAAAATATATTCTATTGATTTTTTTTTTTTTTTTTTTTTTTTACAGAGAAGAAGGGAGAGGGATAGAGAGTTAGAAACATCAATGAGGGAGAAACATCGATCAGCTGCCTCCTGCACACTCCCTACTGGGGATGTGCCTGCAACCAAGGTACATGCCCTTGACCAGAATCGAACCTGGGACCCTTCAGTCCCCAGGTCGACGCTCTATCCAGTGAGAACCAGCTAGGGCTGACCCAGACATTTTTAAACTCTTGGAACTATTTTCTAAGATTCAAAGGAAGATCAGTGTCACCGCTCTATAATTATTCACCTGAAACAGCTTCTCACTCCCGGGGACCTGTTTATGGTATGATTATTTACTTTAGGCTTGGCTCTGATTAGCTTCCTAGACTTGCCCCAAAACTTACATTCACCCTTAAATGACAGAGTGTGTTTCTTTTATTCTATGGGTGGTTATAATTCCTCACTATCATTTATTTTGTGGCTCAAGATGTCCTAGATTTGGTCAGTGGGACCATTTTCAAGTTGGATCCTCTATCTTTTTGACATATTTTAGGAGACATAGGAGAGTATGGATTATAGGGAGCCATGCAGGTTCATAATTAGACCTGTCACAAACAAAATTACATCAGCAATTCTGTACCCCGTCGACTACTGTAGACCCTCTGTCTCAGGGGTCTTCTGACGGATCATTCTGTCCCTGAGCACCTGTAGATGCGTGGCTCCTATTCATTGCACATGGCTCCCAGTCTCTGTGCAGCTCTGTCTTCATGTCTCTTAGCATGTTTATCATTAAAACCCTAACACTGGGGCCTAAGATATGTCTGATTGAGTTGTGGGTTATTGTCCTATATAAGAGCAATATAAGAGCTGTGAGCTTCCCCATTCTTGACCTAAAATGGCTGCTTTTACGGAAATACTCATGATTTGCTTGGGAGAGTTGCTGTGGTTTGAGTCGTGTGACCTTGTAACCTATGTGCAGTGAATTTGGCTCATAAAGGTCATTGAGTATTGAGAGTATCTAGGGATTCAGTGACTATCTGATTCAGTGGTTCTGGACTGGAGGTAATTTTGGCCCGAGGGGATATTTGCAGGAAGGGTAGAGTGTGCTACTGGCATATAATGGTGGAGCCTAGGGATGCTGCTAAATATCTTACAGTGCAGGGAGCAGTCCTCCACAACACAGAACTGTCTGGTCCAAAACATCATGCTCACTGAGAAATTGTGGTCTAATTTAATGGGTAAAAAGGGGAAGGGAAAGGGGGTTCTGACAGAAATGCATGTGGCTTTGGAATGGCCAGCATAATGATGTAGGTATGTATGTCTGGTTGAGTGGAGATTTTTTAAATTGAAAAATTAGACAAGGGCAAGATCCTGCACAGTGTCCACTGCATTTCCAAAGGATAAACCTCATCGGCGGGGCTTTGGGTTGCCGTGGAGGACCTGCAAGGATCAAAGTTGCATTTTAGGAGGTTTACTCTGGACAGCATGACATGGGCACACAACGATGAGCAATCCTGAAGGATGGAATGTCCCCGGGAGTGAGAAGCTGTCTCAGGTAATATTATTTCAAAGGTGTAATGTTACACAGTTTCCTTAATGATAATGGTAAGAGTTTCCTAAACTCTATTCCAGGTAGGAAGCAGACATTCCTAAAGAAATTTAAGTCGTTTCAGAGGGGAAAGATTTGGTTTTAGCAGGAAATGAGAAAAATAGAATGGGTCGGGGGGTGGAGTCTAAGTCTATAGACAGAAAGAATTATTTGGTTAACGATTATAACAAATCTTCATAGTGCCTATTTCATTTTAAATTTTGGATTTAAAAAAGAGCCTTCATGTTCCCGGTGCTTTTTGTATTGTCCAACTATTTGAGAGGTTTGTGGCAGGATGGATATCAGCATTCTTATTCAGAAGTAGTGCTGGAGTGTAGGTAAACACTGCCTTTTCTTTTCTTCTTTATTTTTTTATTTAAGTATAATTGATACACAATCTTATATTGGCTACATTAGTTTCAGGTGTGCACAGTGTAGTGATTCAACATTTTTATACCCTATAATGTGATCACCCCACTAATTCTAGTAATCATCTGTCACTGTGTAAACTTACCACAATAACACTGCCTCTCCTGTGCCTACTGGAATTGTGAATGCCTCCCCCTCCTTTCCCAGCACACACCTGACATAATCAAGCAGGTGATCGGTGACCGTGAGGCAAATCTATATTGGGGAAAACCCTGTTATTGTAGTGTGCCAGCACTGAAACATTCTGTCTGCAATAATGCATTTATTTAGGTTGATTTAAAAATATAGTCACTATGACAACTAAGAAACTTGAACACAAAGGTGCTTCTTGGTAGCAATAGAAAAGAATACTTTTCCTTGAAATTATTAGAGTGGCATAGAAAAGAAATAGCCCAGTCTCGTGAGTCTGAAATAATATGATCTAGTGACATACCTTTAAAATGTTGATAGCTTTAAAAATGTAAATGCTCCTAGGCTTTAGCTAGTAAAATGTTATCAGAGCATATTGTTTAAGTAATTGTTGAAGACCTATCTCTACCTTATTTTTTTGTTAATCCTCACTCAAGGATTTTGCCATTGACTTTTAGAGAGAGTGGAACGGAGGGGGAGAGACCGAGAGAGAGAGAAACATCAATGTGAGAGAGACCCATTGATAGATTGCCTCCCATATGTTACCCGAGGGACCGAGCCTGCAATGGAGGTACGTGCCCTTAGCTGACGCTCTATACACTGAGGCAAACTGGCTACAGCCCTACTTTATTTTTAAAAGGAATAATGACTTGGCTTTTTATGAAGTTGTATTTGCAGTTTTATGCTGATATCGCTGGGCTAATTTGGTGACATGTACAATTTTGAATTGTTTATATGGTATAATGGATTCTGGTTAATGGCTTCCTCAAACTATATTTAGAGCAATTTAGGCATCAATATAGGGATCTGAGAGAGCAAGATTAAGTCTGTGGACATTTTGCCTGGAGGGTTTCTATAAATACAGGGATATAGGTATCTATATACTTTATGTATAGCCTATAGAAATACATATAAAATTTACTTGCTTGGCAAACGTCCAGTCTGCCAGTCTACTTACTGAGTCTGGACACTGAAGCAAGGCTGTGGTGTTCAGCGTGTGGCCGCCGAGTATCTCTGAGTGCCAGCTCGGTCAGAATGCAGAGGAGACGAGGTCCCTGCTCTCGAGGTTCATATCCTCTATTTGGCGAGAAAGTCGAAAACATGACATAGTTAGACAATGACAAAGGGCTAAGAGACATTGCTATTCAGCTAAAGGACGGAAGTGTGAACCAGTGCAGTAGGGAAGAGTTCGTGAAGAAATAGAATGCAAACTGGGCTACAGCGGGGGAGACGGATGTGGACAGACTGCTCCCCCCACCCCCACCCCACCGCCACCCTACCGCCACCCTCCCAAACACAGGCGGCAGCAGGGGAGAGAAGCAGGGGTGAGCATGAATGGCAGTACCAAGGGGCATGAAAATAGTATCAGGACATAGAGGGAAATGAGTTTGGAGAAATTTGGAGTGGGGGAGTAGGCTTAAGTTCAAACAGAAGGCTATGGGGGGAGAGAATGCCAGCTTTAATATAATATTATATTGATTTCAGAAAGGAAGGGAGAGAGAAATAACATTAGTGATAAGAAAGAAACATTGATTGGCTGCCTCTTGCACGCCCCACAGTGGGGATCCAGCCCGCAACCCGGGCATGTGCCCTGACTGGGAATTGAACCATGACCTCCTGGTTCATAGGTAGATACTCGACCACTGAGCCATGCTGGCCGGGCAAAAATGTCAGCTTTTGATGAAACAACGTAATAAAACTGTGCTTTGGGGTCAGCCTGTCACTGGACTGATGCTAAAATGAGAGGAGGACCACACAGCCAAGCAGGAGACCCGCCCAGCAGTCTAGGTGTGGTCCAGAGAGCATGGCAGATGTGGACAGAGGCAAAGGTGTGAAGCATAGAAATGGACTGAGTGCAAGATCGGTACCGTGGACCCTGGGGAAACAGGAGAGTGCTAAGAGCAGCACATGCCCTTGGTACAGTTACCAAGCCCAGAGCTGGCTGCAAGTCGTACCACAGAAATGCTTTACGGCCCTTGTTTCCTAAGGGGCCACTGAAGGTTGATGAAGCAGAAATATCGAGACTGATATTGCCTGGAACCTTTTTTAATATATAGAGATGTAGCTATATATCAGTAAATGTATGGCTTCTGCACTACGTCAATCATTTTAGTAAAGTGACGTGGCAATTCGTCATTAAGTCTGAGGTAGCAAAATAGCCTAGTTCATTTTAAACTAGGATTAAATTAATTTTTTAAGACCCACTTCATTGTTGGCCTGATGAGGTAGAAATAATGTTTTTGCTTATTTACATGTCACAAATTGCTTTTGTGGGTGTGTTGTTTTAGTAGGGGTGTGTGTGTGTGTGTGTGTGTGTGTGTGTGTGAAGAAAACCTATTTTAAGTAAAATGTAAACCCAATGTTACATAGCAGATATCCTTATTTTGATGTTAAGCTAATGTGGCCTCAGAAAATGTGACGGAGTACTACATTGTGACTGGAGCAAATTTCGCAGAATATGTGTAAGAACCCACGACGCTCTCCTGTGGAAAAATAGCCGAGTCCCTTAGCCTACAACCATCCTAGGTTTCCAGAGGGATTGGGTCCCGGAGGCACTGTTCTTGTCCCAGACCTCACTATTGGCGGTGGACACGCTGCAGGAGCCTGGGGAGACTTTCCCAGGCACTGGCGCCTCCTGCTGCACCTGGGCAGGCCCCTCCTTTCCCGCTGTGGGTGACGGTGCTGCCCCTCCCTCCTGGGCAGAGGCCAGCTTCCCTTCCTTGGGACTCACGCTCTGAGTCACAGTGGAGGAGTCCTGTGGGCAGGCTCAGCTATATAATTTGTGGGGCCCAAAGCAAAATGAAAATGCAGGGCTGCTTATTAAAATATTATTACGAATTTCAAGACAGCAACATCAGAATATTAAAGCAAGCCTGGGGCTCTGGGCACCTTGACCTCTCTCAAGGTCTTGTAAGGCACAGGTGGGCTGCCTTGCCTTCCATCTAGATCGGGAGTGGGGGACGTCCGGCCCGCAGGCTGTATGTATAAGGCTTGCAAAATCATTTGGCAGAAAAAAGGTTCCCCACCCCTGGCCTAGATGGAGAAGGGGCAGAGACGGCTGCTTCTCCCACCTGCTCCTCACACGCCAGCCCACGGTCCAGCGGTCAGGAGGGCGGCAGCTCCCCCAGCCCCTCTGCGCTCGGGTTGGTTTTGTCCAGAGGAGCATTGTTCCCACAGGATCGGTAGACTTCTGGCAGTCACGTGCTAGATTGTATGCTACTAAGTACAAATGAGGGCTGTGAATCCGGTGTGCAGGTGGGACTGAACCTCGTGTGTGGAGCAGTGTTAGGGTTTATTTTAAGGGACAATTGGAAGAATGGGGACCTTTCCCTGCCCTGGTACCGTTGCTTTTCACTATTCACTGTAGGTAGGTTCAATAAAGTGGCCACAAACACTGAATTAGAAAATACATGATCTTGCTTGATGTGTGTCTCTGTTTAAAGACACCTTATTGAATATATATTGTTAATTCATTTACATGAACTTGGGGGCAACAACACTGGGACTGACGCCCGAAGGAAGTGTATCTGACACATGCATTTTCTCCATAAGACACATTACACTCTTCCTGAGCTTAGGAACATGAGACAGCACTTCAGCACTGTACCGGGGGCCATTGAAAGCAGAGAACCAACAAAAAGCACCAAAATGCAAATAATGTGGCACTAAATAGGCCACACAAAATATGAGAACTGAAACCACTCAGCAGAGCCTCACTGTTCACGCTCAGCTTCAGGATGTGTTCATTGGGTGACTCGAATTTTTCACCACTGTGCACATGTCAGCAAATGACCCCAAAAGCACCACGGGAATTGATTTAGGGACTAAAAATAAACTTTAGCAAGTAGGTGAATTTGCAAATACAGAAGCTGCTGATGTGGAGGATCGAATGTATTTTGAATTTTAGCTCTTAGGTCATAGTGAGCAGGTCCTTAAAGCAAAGCCATCTATCAACATGGCAAAAAGAGGTTACTGTTTGTTTCTAAAGGGATGATAAAGCAAGATGATATACATTCACAAGGCAATGTGTCAGACTTTCTAAAATAAACTTGAAATGCATACACTTCCCTCAGATAAGAGAATGTGAAGAGGTGTTGTGGGTTTGATAACCAACTGTGCTAATAACAATCATTAAGTGTCAACTAATTACAATGTGCAAAAATAAAAGGTCCAACTAATAGTAGGTTACCTTAGTGTCAGATCAAATCATCTTGTGTAAACAAAGGTTATAACAAAGGGAGGGGATGGAAAGGGTTCAGACAGGGAGAGAGTATAAGGGCTTTGCATGCCTTTAGAAGAAACTGATGTATGGCCCCAAATGTTGTCGGATCTCTAATTATTTCACGATTAAAAGAATTACTTTGGAAAACAGAGTTCAGTGAGTACTTGTGATAAAATGTGGAAATTTAGAAAATGAGTGACACATTTTGAAAGCATTCTCCTCTGAATGTCACTTTTGTGTTCCAAATATTTTGAGATGTTCCCGTGGTAGGAACTATTTTGTGAAATAAATTAGATAAGGCAGTGCTTCCGATGTTGACAAGATAACTGAAAATGTCGTGAAGAAAACGTTAGTTACGCATAAGAAACAGTTCATTATGCACTTGCCTGAATGTGTGTAGTGTACATCAGTGTTCTTGGGGGTGTTTTTTTTGGGGGGGGGGGGGCTTGTTTTTTGTCTCACTATGTTGCCTTATTGCCTCTGAAACAATTCTGTACATTGGTGGCACAGTATCTTAGAGGCTAGGCATCTTGCTTTCTTGCTGCAAAGGTTTTTAAATACTTAAATTTTTAGTTGTTTTTCTGCCTTCTAAATAGCCTTCCTATTTTCTGCAGCCTGGTGTACTACTGGACCACAGTTTTGGTTTGCAGTTGCTCTTCAGAGCAGTTCCCTGAAACCCTGTTCTTTCTTACAGTTTTCACTGCACCAATGAGGCTTGCTTAGCACTGCCCCGATCTCCCTTCTGATGCCGCTTGGCTCTTTAAACGAATACACCTCCCTAAAGACTTACCAAAACCAGGTGACAATGTGAGGCTGTGGACAATGAGGAAATCCCAGTTTCATGTTGCAATGGTTGCTTAGAATGCTTTAAAGCAATTTGTGGACTACATTCTAGATGATTGTTTTTCTAAATTATTAGTTCCCTCTATTCTCTGGAGAAGTAGTACCCCCACCCCTCAAAAAGCAATCTCTTTCACTCCATCAAGTTTTAGTTATATTTGGGAAAAGCTTAATTCTTGGAGATTCACAGCGCTCATTAGCACATTAAAGGCTTTGAGATGTCTTGCAGTGAAGAAACCATTTGAACATTTCCCAAATTATTTGGCTATGGGATCCTTTCATGCAGAATACGCTATTAATATCCCCTTGGACTAGTGTTCTGTAACGCGCTACCCTATTTTCCAAATGATTGCCCCCAGATCTCTATCTGTGATCATGTTTTGCTCCCTACCCCTATGTCCCATACCCCTGTCCTATTCTGTCTTTTACATCCCACCTTGTTCCTGACAGTGACCAGGCTTAAGTCTGCATCTCATCACTGGAGACCTTTGGGAGGTCATTGCTTCAAATACATGTTTCGTAGAGCCTTTGTGAGAGCTACTGGTGCTGAACCGGTTCCTTTGGAGATAAAGAATGAGAATTTTGCAGTTCGACAAACCTGAATTTGACTCCTGGGTTCACCATTCATTAACAGTATGGCCTTTGTCAAAGTACTTGTTATTCTTGTTCACTTTTCTAAAAGTGAATGAAATGCGATGTATGCTAAAGCTCTTAGCACAGACTGATCATTGCAGAGGTCCTCATTAGCATCTCCACAGGTCCTAGGCACCATCCTGGCACAGATGCCTGGAGTTGACAGAAGGTGACAGGGAGGAGTATTTGGAATCTATTTTCCCATCAGGCTGAGGCCTAGTCTTGTCATTCTTCACTGTGATCTTGACATGCCCTAAGTCCCAGGCTCCCATGGACTTCGAAGTCCTGCCTAAAAGTGAAAGAGAGGCAAACGCTAGACTATGAATAGGCTGGACCTGCATCTTTTGGAGTGTCAATCAGAGGTCTTAACCATGGCTACACCCATCAAAATCACTCGTGAAACTCTAAAAAAAAAAAAAAGATTCCTAAGCCCCATATCCCAGGAGATTCTCATTCATAGGCCTGGTATAGGTTGTACAAACAATTTTAATATAAATAGAAACTATGAACTGGTAGAGTTAGAAAGTAGGATTAGTAATAAAAACTTACCTAGGTTGTCAGGATTAAGTAAGGTATATGTGAAATTGCCTAGCACATAACTGCAATTCACAAGTTGTATCAGTTATCTTTTGTTGCATACTAAATCACCCCCAACTCAAGGGCGTGTATAAGGAAGGGTTTCTTCTCATTCTTTAGTGTTGGCTGCAGCAGGTGAGCTGCAAGGGAGCCGGGAGTGGGATGGGGCTGGCTTAGCTGGGGCAGCTTTCCTCCACATTTTCATTCTCCTCCCACCTCAGACCAGCCCGGGTATTCTCATGGTACACTAGCTCCTTGATTAATGTCTTTTCATTTAACTTCATCTATATATAAAACGGATAATATGCAAATTGTCCCTTAGGGAGTTCAGCCAGGAGACCATGAGTTCAATTGCTCACTATGACGTGCGCTGACCACCAGGTGGTGGCGCAGAACGAAGGACAGCCCTGGTTTGCAGCCGGCAGCTGGGGAAGGGAGGCCCCCACCGGCAGCCAGAAGGCCCTGATCGGCCCTGATCGCCAGCCAGGCCTAGGGACCCTACCTATGCACGAATTTCATGCACCAGGCCTCTAGTTTTGTTATAATGTTGATGAGAAAAATACATTGATACCATGCTGGGGACACTATTTGTGTGGAATGTGCAGGTTCTCCCCACATCTGCGTGGGTTTTCTCCAGAGACCCTGGTTTCTTCCCACACCCCTAAAGTGTTAGATGAATTGGTCTGCACTGTCCCAGTCTGAGTGAATGTGGGGTGTGCAGGAGTGGCCCCTCAGTGGAAGGGCATTCTGTCCAGGGTGTGTCCTTCCTTGTGCCCAGAGCTGCTGGGAAAGGCTCCAGCCACCCGCAACCCCATACTAGATAAACAGGTTGGAAAATCATCACCTTGCTTGTTTTTACTCATCTTTTTAAAATGTATGTCTAGCCCTGACCGGTTTGGCTCAGTGGATAGAGCATCGGCCTGCAGACTGAAGGGTCCCAGGTTCGATTCCGGTCAAGGGCATGTACCTTGGTTGCAGTCACATCCCCAGTGGGGAGTGTGCAGGAGGCAGCTGATCGATGTTTCTCTCTCATCGATGTTTCTAACTCTCTATCCCTCTCCCTTCCTCTCTGTAAAAAAATCCATAAAATATATTTAAAAAAATAAAATGTATGTCTAGCTCACATTTATCTTAACATTTAATATTAGAAGTTTTTTGAGTCTTTATTTAGAAGTTTGGTGATATTATTGTGACCAGAAATACTCTGTAGGAGCTTAACGCTTGCTTATGTCAATTAGCCCATGGTAAAATTGGTTTCATTATACATTGTGAATACTTAAAGTCTCCGTTTCAAACTTATCAACGATGTCAAGTGAAGACTTTACTGGATATCACAGCACAGGGAGCAAGTGGAAATACATGTGTCTTCTTGAAACCTAGACTTAAAACATTACATCTGCCTCATTCTGTTGGCCAAAGTGAGTCATGGCCAAGCTCTTGTGTCAAGGGGTAATGAAATACACGCAAGAGATGTGTGTGCAGGGAGGCATGAAGAATAGGAGACAGTGGTACCATCTATCACAGAAGCCTGAAACATTGGACTTTAAGATAGAGTAGTTGGGTACTATATCTGATACTTTCATTAGGACTATGTGCAAGAAGTTCTTACCTCTGCCTATTATTCATTGGTAATGATATCTACCCTTCTTCACAGGTTAGTTATTGAGATCAATGGTAATAAAGTATGTGAAAGTAGCTTCAAGGTTATCCAGTATCGTAAACCAGTAATAAATCACAGTTTCTCTAAGCTTTGAGCCCCACAACCAAATAGCCTGGGTCTGATTTCTGCCTTTGTCACAGGAGCGGTGGGATTTGGGCAGTGTAGGTAATCTCCCTGTGCCTCAGGTCCTCTTGGTTTGAAAAGGGACTGAGCGTCTTCTCCACGCTTTTAGCTGGGACCCAATGTAAGTGCTCAGTAAGGGAAACATGTTTTGCTACAACAAATAAAATAGAAATAAAGTTGCCATTTGACCAACTAAACGCTCAAGAGATCTCTAAGGCAAATCTAAGATATGTGGTACGTTTTGTGAATTTAAGAATCTGAATGGAGAAGTTTAAAGGGTTACATCTGCTTTGGGATTTTTCAAGTCTCAGTTATTTAAGTATGAGAGCCCTGGCTGGGTGGCTCAGTTGGTTGGAGCATCATCCTGTACACCCAAATGTGGCAGGTTCGCTTCTCGGTCAGGGCACGTACCCAGGTTTCGGGTTCCATCCCCAATTGGGGCATGTGCAGGAGGCAACCAGATGATGTTTCTCTCTCTCTCTCTCTCTCCCCCTCTCTCCCTCTCTCCCTCTGAAATCAAAAATAAGTAAATGTGAGAATTATTTTGCAAAAAGAAATCAACATTTACTGTGGACTAGCCACGTGTACAGTAATGTGTTATACTTAGCAAAGACGTTAAGATATGGTCTCCACCCTCAAGAAGCTAGCAGGCAGTTGGGAAAAGCAAAAGTTGTCCAAGTGATGCCAGCGTTAAGTGATACGGTGCGGACGAGGAGTGTCTACCCAAACTGCTGGGCAGGTGCCAGTGCAATGATATCCTTAACTTGATAGCATGGGTTCAGGTGACCGCCCATTGGTTAGCCACAGCATAGTGCGGTTATGTGCTCACTTACACAGTGGCAGGGCATTAAATCGCGGTCTGGACCAGGGGGGCTTGCAGTTGAATTGAGAATCCACAGAGGGAGAGGCGAGTGTTGTAGCTGATGCATGCAGTGCTTCTGAAGACTCCTCTTCCCAGGAGAGAGTGCAGAAACAGCCAAGCCAGCACATGCTGTGGGTCTCCTTACAGAGTCAATGCGTCCTGTGTCATTCACAATGAAGTGGTGTTGGCTGGCGCCCGGAGAGGCGGATACTGGTGTAGCCAGGGTAGGGCTCTGCACTGCCAAGCTAATGCCAGCCAAGAGTATATTCCAGTATATTTGAGCATGATTATCTCTGCAATCTGGCTTTGTTTTTTTTCTTAAGTATAATTTTCACGTTTATAGGAAATGCATTTTGTTTGCCTATTTGTTATTCAAGTGATGTGGTTTATTTATACTTTTTGGCAAATGTCACAGGTAAGATATGCCTGAAAAATGTCGCTACTTAGTTAGAGCTTAGCATTAAAATGGTCTATAAAAGTGTGGGTCCATATCTCAATATGGCATAAAAATGAAGCTTTAAGGAACAATTGTATCTAATAGAATCAAAGACTGGAAATAAGTCAAAGATGGAAATGTAGAATATCATTTCCCCTTCACAAAAACCATATGCATAATGGATTTTTTTTTCATCAAGTATATTAAAATAACTCAAAAGAAATTCTAAAGCCAGACAGGAAAGGGATGATTTGTTAGTTTATCGTCTCTATTTGTGATGTTTTAGTTCCTTATTTCTTTGAATTTTAATCTCCTGCAGAAGAAATTAGCTGCCTTTTACCTTGTTCTCTCCAGCTGACTGGGGCTGAAGGGGAAAAATGCCACAGGCCTCCTCCAGCAAGAATGGAGGCTCCTCCCGCAGCCCCCTGGTTCTCTAAGACTTGGGAGCTGTGACAAGGCCCGCACAGGGTCCGCATGGTCGTGGTCAGCCGTGGGGGAGCGGTGTGGCAGGCAGGAGAAAGGTCGGAGTCACTCGCAAACCCGCTGCTTGGGAGAAACGGACTTCTTCACCAAATATTTTGTAGTATCCATGGACTGTGTACTGCCATAAGCTCAAGGGTTGAAGATTAATCTGTGTGCGAGGGAGAAATTTAATATATTCCCTTTATCTTTCCTTTTCTTTTCCTATTCGCTTTTCACAGAAATCCCTGAAGGTGCTGCAGCTTTATTTTTATTTAAAAAATGTTGTTGTTATTGTTAGTGTGTCCTTTTAGACATCGAGATGGGGAATATTATAAGAGGTTAAAATAATTTGTTGATAATAACAATGAAAAGATTGGA
This sequence comes from Myotis yumanensis, assembly GCF_028538775.1. Lineage (NCBI taxonomy): Eukaryota > Metazoa > Chordata > Mammalia > Chiroptera > Vespertilionidae > Myotis > Myotis yumanensis. The sequence goes on from NW_027223756.1 coordinate 54,833,279, forward strand.
ACCGGTAAATAAATAAGTGTACTAGAATATAGCACACATTCATCATATCTGTGTACTTACTGGTTTTCAAAACTTTTGTAGAACGTGTAGAGAAATCGGTTGGGAAATCTATGCATTGCAGAATTTTAAAGTGTTTACCTACCAAACTGTCTACCTAATTATGGGCAAGAATGCTGCTGCTTCATCCTAATTCATTCTCTTCCTTCAGACATGCAGATTCAGTTAATTAGCTATTTCATTTGTGGTTTTAAAACCAAACTACAAACTGTGTGTGGCTTTGGATTATCTGGTTTTAGGGTGGCAGAAGTTGGCATGGCATTTCCTTAACCCAAGAAATTTTGTGCCTCTTTATTGAATTTTTTGGGGTGACACTGGTTAACAAAATTATACAGGTTTCAGGTGCATGGTTCTATAACACATCATCAGTGTACTGAATTGTGTGTTTAGCACCCCAAGTCAAGTCTCCTTCCATCACCATTTAACCCCCCTATACCTTCCTCCACCTACTCCATCTCCTGCCCCCCCCCACCCCGCCCCAATCACCACAACTGTTGTTTGTGTCTGAGTTTTTTCTTTTTTACTTAACCCTCCACTCTCATCCCCTTCCCCCGACAGCTGTCAGCTTGCAAGAGCTTTAATTACATCTTATTTCTTAATTCTTAACGTGGGACAATATTTCATTAAATTCTCTGAAGTTTAACTTGATACAAATTTTAGGATGATTCATGCTAGCCTTCCTTCCCCAGATAGTGACTCGTTTTCAGAGTAGTATTTGAAAAGCTTCGTAAGTTAAGGTGGACTGCTTAGAGCAGGGGTCCTCAAACTACGGCCCGCGGGCCACATGCAAATACAAATATTGTATTTGTTCCCGTTTTGTGTTTTTACTTCAAAATAAGATATGTGCAGTGTGCATAGGAATTTGTTCATAGTTTTTTTTTTTAAACTATAGTCCGGCCCTCCACGGTCTGAGGGACAGTGAACTGGCCCCCTGTTTAAAAAGTTTGAGGACCCCTGGTTTAGAGTTTGGCACTTGGCAGTTTCCCTGAATACTCCATTGGTCTCTGCCAGCTGTGAGTGTGATGACAGGGTTAGGGTTTGTTTCTCAGGTGTTGCTGTTGGTGTTTCATTTTGCAGATCTAGACAGGGAGTTAGAGGGGAGTGCTGAAACAGAAGAATAAGCCTTAAGATTTGGGTTCTTATGAGATGGATGCCATTGAAGACACCTGGTCCGTGGGGTTTTGTTAGTTTCTTAGCATTTCTATTTTATCAGCATCCATAATAAGACCAGTCTATTGGGAATATTGTCTTTGTCTTCTCAGAGTTTCCATTGAAAGTGTCTATAAACAGCTCATGGCACAGGTTTTTTTGGAGGGGAACAAAGGAGAATCTTAAAGCTGTTAAGGAATAGAGCGTGATAAAGTTGAGGTACACATGCATTTCCTAGCAGAAAAAAGTATGAAGGAAAACGTGACTTTAGAGCAAATGCAAACTGCCTTACCAAGGTTTGAAAGATGCCTTTGAAATATGTTTTGTTCAGTTTGTCAACTTTGTTTTCCAAGACAAGGACCCTTTCCTCATGAGAGGAGCATGATTTCATGCTCTGGACTGTGATTGCTGTGATTCTAACACACTAAATTGGCTCCAACTCCAGTTTGAGGCTTAATGCTTGACATGCTAAATGCTTCCGTCCTCTTGTAGGAAAAATTTCTGTAACAATGAAATCATACTGTGTTCAGCTAAACTATTGGAGTATCTTTATTTTAGGGGAAAAAAAAATCATGAAATGTCTGAATTTTTGTCCGTTACTAATGAAAAAAATTTTATGAAACTGCCCTGAGTAAAATAATTATTTAGTGTAATTGCATTTAATTTCCTGCTTTGCCACATATTCTTCTGTGAATCTTTCATCATTCCCTTCTCACTCCCTTCTTAAATCTGCAATCAGTTTTCAGGAGCACATCTGTCATCATCTTGTATGTAATTAATGCAGTGTCTTCAGTGGTGTCATCTGAATTACTCAGTAGGGATGATGGGTAATTTGAGATGTCATAATTGACCCCAGACGTTCCTTCTCTGAAGGGTAATAGTAGATAATGGTTTCTAAACAATTGCACCTTTTCAGTTGAATAGAATTGGGAAAAAGAATAAAGGGAGGGAGAGAGGGAAGGATGGAAGAGAAGGAGGGAGAGAGGGAAGGAAAGAGGAAGGGGAGGAAGGATGAGGAAGAAAAGGAATGAGACAGGGAAGGAGGAGGACCAAGCAATGATTCTCTCGCATCATTGATGCTTCTATCTTTCTCCCTTTCTCTCTGAAATCAATAAGACTGATGAATTTCAAAAGGTAGGTGGGGGAAGGGGGAGGGGGAGGGATTAGCTGGGGAACTTATATGCATATATGTGTAGCCCATGGACCCAGACAATAGTGTGCTAAAGGCCTGGGAGGGGCAGATTTGGGGTAGAGGGGGTCAGTGGGAACACACACATAGAAACAAAGGGGACATCTGTCATATTTTCAACAATAAAAATAAATATAAAAACAAAACAAGAAAAAGTATGTGTGTTTTTTTGTTTGTTTGTTTTTAATGAAAATACCCAGCCGGCTTGACTCAGTGGTTGAGCATTGACCTATGAACCAGGAGGTCAAGGTTAGATTCCTAATCAGGGCCCATGCCCTTGCTATGGGCTCGACCCCCCAGTGTGGGGGCATGCAGGAGACGGCTGATCCATGATTCTCTCTTATCATTGATGTTTCTATCTCTTTCTCTGTCTCCCTTTCTCTGTGAAATCCATAAAAAAGTATTTTTAAAAGGAAGGAGGGGGGGAAAAAAGAAGGAAGGAAAGAAGGAAAATTCTTCTTGGATGTTTTTAGTGTCCTTTGTTATTTAGCATGCTAAGTTTCTATAGCACTTGTTTTCTTTACTCATGCTTCAAATTAGAATCAGTTTCCTCTGGTCTTTGTTGACATCAGAGTTGACTTCAAGCATTTTATTTGCGGAATCGCTGCTGGAGTGAGCAATGAGCCAAGCTTCAGGGGAAATAATATATTAAATCAAGTGTTATTTGAGCACCCCTAAATTCAAGATTCTATACTTAGCAGATGGAAAAGTCCCTAAGATGTGATTCATAACTGTAGTGAACTTATGTTTGAATTGTCTAAATAAATATAAAGAAACAGCCTCATTAAGAAGGATAAAATCCTCAATTCTGTGTAAGGTTTTTCTTAAGAAGAGCCTCGGAAGGAAATGTTCCAGACAGTGAGATAAGATGTTTCAAGGAATGCTGACTCAGTTTCTCACTGTGTGGTCCCATGTGCTTGGTTCTTGCTGGCTCCTGACTCTGATCTGGTCATAATTCGTTTTATTCCTCATAAGCTGCAAATTGTACACCCTCGTTGTTCAAGCCCATGATGTGCAATTATTTGCATTGGAAATCTGGATTATAGAGGAAGCAGCTGTATTTCATAGGAAGTTGCCTGCCTGCAACCGTGCTGGCAGTACATAGGGTCGGATGCACAATCCACAGTATACTCAGCGGCCGGCATGTCAGTTTGGGGAGAACATGGCCAGTGCATTTCCCTTCTTTCAAGCCATGATTTTACATTTCATGGAGAGTTCTAACAGAGTAAGTGAATTACCAATCTGGGCACTGTTTATTGGTAAAGTGTTGAAGAATATTTTGCCCAATGATGAATAGGGTAGATGCTGAAATAACGGTTGCCTTGGAAGGTGAACTGTGATAGTGTTAAAAAGTTGCCCACAATAAGAACTGTAGTAGAAATCCTCTTATATGAATGTATTGCGATAGTAGTTGATTGATGAAACGTCTTACCTGAAAGGATCATAAAAAATTACATGTTTTTTTTATAGTAGATTTTAACTTAAAACATCAAGTGTGCTTTGATTCTATAAATATTTGATGTACAGCCAAGACCTTTGCTTGGAGTGTGATCAACTGAAGAAAGTTCTACCTTATTGCTCTTGTATAAACCACATCTACAATGAAGAGCCCATAATTGCTATTTCAGTTCTTTGGAGTGAGACCTTCAATCCTGTGAACCAATCTGAGGGCAGCACCCATTTATATTTTTATTAGGCCTCATCCCCCAAATCCAAGATGCCTGGAGAACATTTAATTCAGTCACGATTTATTTTAATAACCTATCTTTATGGAGTAGTTCCAAATCATTCAAATTAATTTCCATGAAAAACTTTGTTTTTATAGTCACATTTATGATTTTAACAAGCACAACTGGCCTAAGCAAGTTTGGGGAGAAACAAAACTGATCCTTTGTATGTTTTAAACTCAGCCAGTGGAAGCCGATGTGTTTGGGGTCCCAGAAGGTAGCCTGTGAGTACTGAGCGTTCAGCGTCTCTCTCATTAAGCTAGGACGTTTCACAGAAGAAATGGAGAGCATCGTGGAGAGAGAATCAGCAAGTTTTTACTATAGTATGCATTTTGGCAACTGCCTGTAAGATTCCTGGCATGAAATGAAGTGTTTTGTGTTCTGGTTTTTTGGAGGGGTGTTTTGTGTTGTGTGTGTGTGTTTTTTTTTTTGCTTGACGTTTCATGAAGTTTAAGATCATTTGGCCAACATGTGCTGTTTCACAACACGAAAGCCTTTTTTTTCTCTTGGGGCAAGAAGCAAGAACACATTTTTCTTTGCTACTGTGAACGTCTCTCGCTCTCGGCTTTGGAATTATGTTTAATATGGAAAATCTGTGCTGATTCTGGACTTGCCTGGAAGAAATCTTGGTGGGTTGGTGGGGATGGAAAAGAGGTGATCTAGTGACTTAAAATGCTACTGAATTGTGCATCCAGTTCTTATAGAACCAAAGGAACCAAATTTTGCTCCAAAAAAAATCATTTACATTTTTAAGTTGCTTGTGCTTTCAAATGAATGCTTTTGTTATTTTGTTCAAACAGCATTTTGACAGAGAGCAAAGAGTACAGTTGAAGTTCCTATGAGTGCTTATATAATATTCTCACTTCTCAAAAATGGACAGAGGTTGTTTTTTGTGTGTTTTTTTTTCACTCCCCTAGAGTTCCATTGTTTAATGAGAAATTTAACTAAATGTGTTTGAGATTAAATTTTTTAAAAAGAGAACAATTTATATCCTGTAAGTCATGCCTAGTCTCACCATTGCAGGAAGATCAGTAGATTTGCTTCTGAACTTGATTAGACTGCATCTCGGGAAACCCATCCTCAATTGAGAATATGTAATATGTTTGGCTGACTGAGCATCATAGCATAGCCCAGCCAGTTTCTACTGGTGAGTTTCACTCTGGCACCATTGTCAAGTGAAAAAATCGTAAGACCAATCATGGTAGTTTGGGTACCGCCTGTACAATAGTCTTTCACTTGCTATGAGACAAAGAAGATATGCGATCCCTTGACAGAAAGAGCACTGGACCTGGAGCCAGACACCTTGATTTCAGACCCTAGGCTTCCTGGTGTCTGGAGTGCCTCTTAATCACTCTGAACCCTCGTTTCTTCATCAGTAGAATGATGGCAATAAGGCCTCTTTCATCCATAAAGCAGGAGTGATTATACCAACTCACAAGGCTGTTGTCAGGATTAAGTGAGATACAACATATTAAAAGCATTTAGGACTGTGTTTGGCACAGAGTCAGTGCTTGATATATGTGGCATTTATCATTTTAAAAAATACAGAGGCGATTGCTCCAGGCCTTTACCCTTGAGCATGACACTTCTATTCATGTGAGGCTTAATGCCCTCGTGCTGAGTAATGGTGCTTTTGGACACACTGTTCAGGCCTGCTTCCTTCCATCTCTCGCCTAATGCCCCAAAGTAGAGTGGAATTATAGCTAAGGGACTGACAGCCAATTCCTGCTGCATCTTGGCCTTTGTTGTCTGGTGAGCGGCTGGCCATTTATGAGTTGTGAATTGCTCTTGGCTTGTCCTGTGGAGCCCCAAGTGGGAACCTTCCCTGCTGATATTAAGGCTGGCAAAGCTGAAAAGGATGGGCAGGCCCTCTTCTTCCTTCCCTCTCTGCAGTTCTCAGCAGTGAGGCTGTGGCACAGCCAGCACCTGCCCTTGCTGGGAAGGGCTCTCGGGTACACAGTGCCTCAGCACCCACTGCCCTGCAAGTCTCCCGCTCTCCTGCTGCTGCCCAAGTGGTTTGCTAATCTCTTCTCATCCCTCCCAGATCACACCCCAACTATATAGGAAGGAGGGCAATCATTGTACACAACAGTTGCAACCTTTATTTGTGGAGAGGGCAGCCTGCAGAGAATTTGCAGAGGACCGAATGATTTGTAGGTCAGGGGAAGCATTCTGGTCAACAGATTTGAGCCCATGGAAGAGTCAAGATCTTTATGTGGATATTGGGAAGGTCACATATGACCTCTATAAGCCCCAGAAAGGAATATACTAGAGCACCGATTTTCAACCACAAGATTTTGTAAAGCATGCAATCCCTAACTACTTAGTCAGGGGCACTGACCTCTTTCCCCTTAGATCAGTGGTTCTCAACCTTCCTAATGCCGCGACCCTTGAATACAGTTCCTCATGTTGTGGTGACCCCCAACCATAAAGTTATTTTCGTTGCTACTTCATAACTGTAATTTTGCTACTGTTATGAATCGTCATGTAAATATCTGATATGCAGGATGTATTTTCATTGTTACAAATTGAACATAATTAAAGCATAGTGATTAATCACAAAAACAATATGTAATTATATATGTGTTTTCCGGTGGTCTTAGGCGACCCCTGTGAAAGGGTCATTCGACCCCCAAAGGGGTTGTGACCCACAGGTTGAGAACCGCTGCCTTAGGTTGTCAGATAAAAAAAAAAAGACAACAGCCAACACTACAATAGCCATCTGGTGTGACTGAATCAAAATTATACCTTTTTTTTTTTGTCAGATTGACAAAAAATATATTTTTCAGTGTGCCACAGAATTTGAGTAATTAGTTTATGTGTGCCATGAGATGAGAAAGGTTGAAAATCACTGTACTAGAGTGAAGACAGCCTAGCTTTTTGCCTGAGGCTACTGGTATTTTTCTGACGATAAGGACCACTGAATTAATTACTTTGGAAGTCTAGGAAAATAGTGTTTTGATATGAAAAATGTGTCTCTAGATAAGACCTAAAAAGCTCCAGTGAAGTTCTCACAGGAATTATTGATTTACAAAAATGTATTAATGCAGCTCTGGTTAAGATCTATAGGTAATGAAATGAACTGCTGTGCGGAATAACATTAATGTTGTTATTGTAATACCAGCTCATTCAACTCACATATTTTGTGTCAATTTGAATCATGTATCAAATTGTTCACTGGTGTGTATGAAGCATTTTTATATATTAATAATATTAAATATATTTATTAATGAGAACAGAAGAGAAAAACCTTAGGGAACAGTGGGCATAACAACCACAAGACTTGGTCCCATCTTCTGATCTCAGTGTTTGTGAGTGGGGAATGCATACGTAATTTGAAAGCACTCCTGTGACATAAATGATTTTTTTTTACATCAGAGAAAGTGAAATCCTAACTGGTCCAAAACAAGGAATTCCCTGTATGCTGGCCTCAAAGTAGCTGAATGGCATCTTAGATTGAATTTTTGAAAATGACTATAATTAAATGGCTAAGGTAAGACCAAAAATACACATCATCATTGCTCAAGGACACATTTAAAAAAATAAAACCCATCTCTTTTTATTTATAAAGGAAGACAGAAAAAAACCCAAAAACCTCCTGTCTTGCTGGTGTTTGAATATTTAAAATAGTTCTTTAAATGCAACAGGCTTACAGAGCAACTTCAAGGCCAATAGTATTCATTTGTCAGCAAGAGGAGCTGAGTCATGAGCTTGGAAAATGCTTGAAGATATTAAACAAAATACTGCAGGAACAAAGGAATGATTCATTCTGACTGAGTGGATCTTCCCTCCTCTGGGAAGGTTGGAACATTTTGAATAGGTCTTTGACGAATGAGTAAGACTTCAACTGGTAAAGGAGAAAGGAACTTGAGGTGATCTGAACAAAGGCATCAAAAGTCTATGGAGCACTTGGCAGTTGGTTGAAGAGTTACCATTGCTCTGGGTGTTTATCTTCTCCTTGTGTTCCCCAGGCAGCTTCAGGGCTATTCTAACATAGACCTGGGTTCCCCTCATTTCTTCAGCAACCATCTCTACAGGAACTCTACTGTTGTAGCATAATTTCAGAATCAAAATATACTTAGAGACAGTGCTCTGATTGCACTGATCAAAGGCCATCCTGGATTGAGTGGAGACAGATGGCTCCCCAAGGAAGAAGTGTGTTCTGTTACCAGGAAAGTGGGGACCTAGAGGTTGGGTGCCAAGACCCAGGTTGTTAAATGAGCTTGGCTCAAAGTCTCCTTGTCTGTGGTGTTTGCAATAACCCATTTGTCACTCTTCCCCTTTATTTGCTAATGGCCACTGATGAAAGAGTCCTTTAATTACATTTCCCCCGCTGCACTGGAAGCTCCTTGAAATCAGGATTCATTTATTCAGCTCAATAGTGTCAGTGCCCATTTTGTACCAGAAATCTTGCTATGTGTTAGGGATGCAAAGGGTAAACAAGTTTGGACCCTATGATCTTAGGGTACTTATCGTGACTCAGGTCTGAAAGGTAATTTGAATATTCCATTTTAATGGTGAGGTTTCAGATCAGGACACTTCATTTCTGTAAAGAGATTTAAATTTCAGATCCAACTTGAATTTTATGTGGAATAATGATATGACTTTATCCCCTTTTTGTTTTGTTTTGTTTTGTTTTTTGTTTTGTTTTTTTGGAAGCAAGCATTCATGTTATTACCATGTGCTTTTAAACATGCAAAGGAAACTAATCAACTAATTGTAGAAGCCTCGACTAGGGAAGTGTGCAGAGACAGAAATGGGGTGATGGATTTTTATTTTTATTTTTTGTCTTTGTTGTGTTAGAAAGTAATTTTTATTAGCAATAAACAATGTGTATAAATGCACATCCTCATTTCAGTAACAATAACTCATGAAAAAGACTCGAAGTGAATTCAGAAGGTTGAACTCACCAGCCTCACCAACGTATAGGTAAACATATGCTGCATAATTTTCTCATAGATGAAGCCATTTGTTTTCCTTCTGTACCGTAGCTGGGATATATATAATTAATCCATTTCAACTTTAGGGTTGGAATGTTTTTCGAGGCGAGGCTCGGTTTTGTACTTAGCAAAGCACTACTTGCTGAAAGGAAGAGAAGTCTGTACAATGTCTGAAAAGTGAATACACTGCTTGTAGCCTGCCTGAAAATGTGTTGGGTAACCGTGGTGACCTGGGCCATGGGGATGCCCCTCTGAGGGTCAGGAATGCCGAGGGAGACAGAGAGGCTGACTGGTTACTGACAATACGGTATTGAGAATGGCTTCCACGCATAGGGGGGAAATCTTGATAGCTCCAGCGAGGCAGGTTATGCTGGGCATTGTACATCAGCTTGGCATTGTGGGTTTTTACCCTACAAATAATGGGAGGAGGGCAGCATCAAGGTTGTGCAAATGGGTGGATAGAAGAGCATTCAGGAAATGGGCAGCCCTGAAGGAAGGTTAGACATGTAATTAAAATCATGAACAAATCTCCTGTAGAGTGTCGACCAAGAAGACAGATGGGGCCTAGGACTGAGACTTGAAGAATTCCAGCAGAAATGGACAGGAGGGGAAGGCTATGTGGAGGAGGGGCCTGGGAAGCTATGGAAAACAGGTGAATTAAAAGCCAAGGGGTAGCCTGGCCATAGCAGCTCAGTGGCTGAGCATCAACCCATGCACCGAGAGGTCACCGGTTTAATTCCCAGTCAGGGCACATGTAGTTGCAGACTCGATCCCCAGTAGGGGTCATGCAGGAGGCAGCTGATCTGTTTCTCTCTCATTGATGTTTCTTTTTCTCTCTCCCTTTCTGTATCGAATCAGTAAAAAACAAAACAACATATTTTTTTTAAAAAGCCAAGGTGTAAGTCTTTCAGGAAGGAGATAAATAGACAAATGCTTCTACAAAATCTCTGTGAGGTGGGCACTGAAATATGCCCATTGGACTTGGCTGAGGTTGCTGGTGATCAAGAGCCTGCTGTGGGTGGGAAGCCACACCAGAGTGCCCTCAGGGAGGAGACAGAGAGGGAAGACAGTCTTCCAGGTATGTTGGCTGTGAAAGGCAGGGCAGATAAGGAAGATTAAGTGGGGTTTGTGGAGACTTCTTGTTTTTGAGGTGGCCAACACTTGAGAAATATGCAAATGCTCTTACAAATAATCCCATAAAGAAGTAAAAACTGACAAGGTCCTGAGAAGGCAGGAGGGAGGTGAGTTTGAAGGTGGAAAGAACAGGTGTGTATATAGATTCTGGGGAGTTACTCTTTTCCAGTGTGCTTGTTTCAGTCTAGACTTGACAGCTACAATAGCCACTTGTATTAGCCACTCCAGTATTTCTCAACTTTCCTTTTTCATTATCATCCTGGGAGGAGAAAAATTAAAAGTAATGTACACATTTATTAGTTCAAAATATTTTCATTTCACCCTAATGAGATAAATTAAATACTATGAAAAGTTTATTCTGGTAGGCTTTAACTTGGGAGGGCCACCCATCATTGTAATAGCTAAATTAATATAGGGGGCAAAGTTATCTTGCTATGGTTGCCATAACAAAATACCACAGGTTGGGTGGCTTAAATGACAGAAATTTCTTTTTTCAATGTTCTGAAGGCTAGAAGTCTAAGACCAAGGTGAGAGCAGATTTGGTTTCTCCTGAGGCCTCTCTTCTTGCTTTACTGATGGCCACCTTCTGGCTGTGTCCTCATATGATCTTTCCTCTGTGTATATACATCCTTGGTGTCTCTCTTTATGTTTTCAAATTTCTTCCTCTTAAAAGAACACCAGACAGATTGGGTTAGGGAGCACCCACGTGACCTCATTTAATATTGATTACCTTTTTAAAGGTCCCATTTTCCAAATACAGTCACATTCTGAGGTACCAGGGGTTAAAATTTCAACATATAAATTGGGGGTGGTGGGGGGGACACAAATCAGTCCATAAAACCATCCCCAAAAATCTATTTTCACTTTCCTCAGGGGTACTATTGCCCCTTTTGAGCATGTATGAACTAATTGGTAAAGATGACATGGGTTTTGCTCTGTGGACCGAGTATAAGGATGTAAAGGTTAATTCCTGTTTGAGCACCTAATATATGTCAGGCACCATGTCAGTTTCCAGGAATAAATACGTCTTCAAGGAATGCTCAGACACACAAACTGAAATGCTGTGGTGTATACGATAGATACACTCCTAACAGACTGAGATAATGAATGCATATTTGTTGGCTGAATAATCAAAGTGTTAGGGTGACTAATTTCTGCGGCAAGGAGGAGGTTAGGAAAAACTCTCTGGGAAAGGGGCCATATGCGGGGTGAATTGGCTGTTTTTTTTAATATAGAAAAGGGCAGCTCAAGCAAAAGTCCAGCTGGATCATGGGCACAAAGGAGTGAAAGTGCAGGGCTTATCGAAAGACACACGAGTAGCAGGGTGTGTGGAAACCTTAGGGAGTAGGATGGGGAAAGAAAGGGTGGTATGTGCAGCCAGATTCTGAAGGATATTGCATAAGATTTTGCGAGGGGATTTGAATTTTGGGCATTGAGGAATCAACAAAGCAAGCGGGAAGGAGGTCCTATAAGATACTTAGATTGCACCCTCCAGAAGGATGCCGTGTTCTAGGTATGAACCTGAGAATGGCTGGTGGGGAGATGCCAGGCGTCCCAGGTGAGCCATGTGGCCATAGAGGCGAGGCCCTCCTGCATAGATCCCACCAGCACGTATGAAATCCATGCATAAGCTAATGGCACACGTACATATGTCTACTGCACCACTTTATCTACATTCTGATGCGCCCTAAGGTGGCTTCTCTAGCCCATCTGCCACCTTTAAGGGCCTACTTACCTCTCACCGACTTGGAACCAGACCCAGTCACCTTGTCTGGAAGACATGGCCCAATGGAATGGGCACACTTCTGGCATGTGTGCCTTGGCAGTTGAGGATAGGTGTTGTGAGCAGGTGAGAGTGTGGGCTTTTGTACGTACAGGGAAAGCTATGACCCATGCTGGTTCCCCTGAACAGGGCTTTCATGGTGTATGATAATATCCGAAAGTATACCTTTTTCTAATCTGCACAAAGGTGAGTTGGGAAATGACAGTGAACGTGATAGGATCAGGAAAATGTAAAAGAGTAATCCTGGTGGCAACACAGAGTTTGATTAAATAGGAATTGGGACCTGGGGTGAGGAGGTGGCCAAGAGATAGGAATATGTTTCTTCTTTTCCGAGATAGAAAGAGCAGGAAGCCCTGGGCATGGGGCTAAGGAGAGAAACCTGTAAAACGCACAGTGGTCCAGCATGTAAAAGGCCGTGAGCAAGTGAGATTGCCTTTTTCTTCCCCCTCTTGCTTACAGACCTTCCCTGATGACTTTCCTTGTGGGGAGTGCTTTGAGGATGGTCTTTGCCCCCCTGATAACCCGGTGTGTTATTTTGCAGCTTTTAAGATTTTTTATATTCTGTATTCTAGCACCATGTTCATCAGGGGGCCCTGAAGATGACGGTGATCTTCAGCCAGGTGTTTTAGGATCCTGATATCTCTGAGTGGTTAACAGCCAAAACTCAAGAATGTTAGAGGGCTCCCCGCAGCTTCTACAGGGGTGTGACAAGGGTGTGGAAATGGCAGTATTCAAGAAAGCGGCTTGCTTTGTGTCACAGTGGATTGGGTTAGCTCAGTGGTCAGCAAATCACGGCTCGCGAGCCTCATGCGGCTCTTTGGCCCCTTGAGTGTGGCTCTTCCACAAAATACCACATACGGGCGTGCGTGCGTGGTGCAATTGAAACTTTGTGGTCCATGCGCAGAAGTCGGTTTTCAGCCTGGGCGAGTCTATTTTGAAGAAGTGGCGTTGGAAAAAGTGGGAGGTGTCGGTTGACGGGAGACGCAGCGCATGGGGACCACGGGGATACGCAGCGCGGGGGAGGTACATTGTTTTGAGGTACCGTCGCTGAGGTCGACCCCTTCCAACTCTCCCATCCACACTCGTCTATCTGAAACAAGTATACAAGACGAGTGTGGATGGGAGAGTTGGAAGGGGTTGACCTCAGCGAACGTACCTCAATCAGATTGAGGACGTTTTTAGCAAATGCCAGTTTAGGAGTACCCTAATTAAGTTAATAACAATGTACCTACCTATATAGTTTAAGTTTAAAAAATTTGGCTCTCAAAAGAAATTTCAGTCGTTGTACTGTTGATATTTGGCTCTGTTGACTAATGAGTTTGCCAACCACTGGGTTAACCTCAAGACTGATGACCCTTGCACACTCAGAGGCTCCAGAAGTGAAGCTGGCCAGGGTGCTCCTGAGGCCAGTGATCTGTGCCCCCTGAAAGTTTCCCAGTGCACTGAGCTCTGAGAGCAGGAAAAGGAAGGGAAACACTCATGGCATAAGGTAGGAGGACCCTTAAAAATACTCTGTGTTCATTTAATTGGTGAGATCAGTAAGATCCAGAGAGGCTGTGTCTCGATAGAAATAATGCAGCTACTTGGTGACAAGACTCCTGATTCCAAATTCAGTGTGTGTGTGTTTTATCCCCCAATCATCTCCACTGCTCTAAGGTTAAAAAAACAAACATGCAACAACTCACTGAGCTAGAGAAAACCATTTGTATTGAAAGGAAATGAGAAAAAGGAGGGAAGCAATATTTAGGTCAAACATCTGATGGCTTTGTAGGAACTTTAAATTATATAGATTGTGAACAGGAACTATAAAAATCAGTCACTGGGGGTGTAGAAAACTTCGTTTAAGCTTCCCTTTTGTGATGTAAATCAGCCTAGAAATACCTAGACGTAGGCTATCTTTTAACTCATAAGGGTCTTGTAAAACAGTAATAAATGTGCCTTCTATTTGCAGGCTCAGCTAACCTCCATAAATTAGAAAAATTAATGGGTGCCGGTGAATCTGATAGGTTCTCCCTCAAGAACTAGATACCAGTCTGTGTGTGTGTGTTCAGAGGGCAATACATCTAGGATGTGCATCACACAGGAACAAAACAAGTTTTTCAGTTCCCAGCGGTTTAAGATCTTTTCTGCTTCTTTAGATGATATCGGATAATTTATAAGATGTGAAACTGATAAAAGACCCCGAGACGCCCCATAATTCAGTACAGTAACTCACAAAAGATCTCTGGAATCAGTTTGGTTTTCTAATATATTAACAGTTTGTGAGGAAAGGAAGGAAACCAGATCACATACATCTAAAAGTATGCACAGATGCGCCCGGCGTCCACAGAATGGGGTTTCCATTCGTAAGTATTTTATTCCATCGGCAAATTACAAAAGGCTGGGGAAATGGGAGATGAGAGATCGCTATTTGTGGAATTATTTGAGAGCTGAATTGTCCAGGGAGCTTAAATTAAAAAGGAGATTGTAAGATATTATGCCTGACTCCTTACATCTATAGTGGGAACTACCTCCAGGTTGTATCCTGGGGACTCGGGGCGTATGGTTTGCGATTCCTCCCCAGGCTCAGTCAGGCCCTAGCAGAGCTGTGAACATTTCCCCTGCTGTGACTTTTCTTCTTGTCACCACCTTCTGTTTATTGATTTTCATTTGCTTTTAACATATTGAAAGTTGAATTCTTAGGGACAGGGAAGTAACTCCAGACTCTGCAATTTTCTAAGGGTGGGGATTTAGGACCAGCCTAAATCAATCAAATGGTCGATCCTCATAGACATTCGTGTGGCCTTCTAAATTTTCAGTTCCATATTAGAAAGTTAATTTCCATTAACATAGAAATACCTAAATATTTTAAAGTATTTTAGTGGAGATTGTTTCAAATCACATGCACAGATCATTTTTAATGATGTTTTCTCAGCTTTTTCTCCCTCATTATTTAAGGCTCTCCTTGTTGTAGACACGTTTAAGAAATAGATATGTTTTTATTGATTTCAGAGAGGAAGGGAGAGGGGGAGAGAGATAGAAACATCAGTGATGAGAGAGAATCATTGATTGGTTGTCTCCTGCATGTCCCCTACTGGGGACCAAACCCACAACCCAGGCATGTGCCCTCACCAGGAATCTAACCTTGATCTAATTCATAGGTTGACACTCAACCACTGAGCCACATCAGCCAGGCTGCTGTAGGCACTTTTGATTCCGAGAGTATTGATATAAGTTTAGTCTGTAAGTAGTTGTAACACTGAGGGTGATAACTCAGACCCAAATTTGGAAAAAACTTCTTTTCATTCCCTTATTCTGCTTCCTGCGCCCATCATTCAGCTTATATGTATTATGGCAGTAGAACTGCCTAATGGATAGTGGTACTGAGAGTGAACTATGGCTGTGTGACACATTTTTCTTTCTTCCAAAATAGCATTGTTTAATCATTCTGTAGGGCAGTCACCTCATCAAATAGTCTGTTTTGAAACCAGACCTTTAAATAATTCATTTTTCTTTTAATAACAGCTAGGTCCTATACTAGTTCAGAGCCCAGGATCTTAGCTCACCCTGTACTCCCCTGCTGAATGACTTGATCATAGAAGTTAATCTGTCTGAGTCCCTCTCGTTGTCTGTGCAAGGAGGATAATTATGGCGCCCACCTTTCAAGGTGGTTCTTAGGATTAAATAAAAGAACTTTCAGAAAGTGTTTTCTTTGGCTTTTGTACATAGTAAGAACTCAGTAAAAATTATTATTAGTTATTTACTATGGAACAAAAACATTGTGTAGGCAAGCTCAAGATTATACTGTGTTTGAGAGGCACACTTATTTAACTTGTTTCAGATTTTTCTATCTCTAAAATGCCCTGGCTTGCATTCCCATTTGAACCTCATAATAAGAAAATGAATGACCAAGATTAAGATGAAGGTTCACTGTAGTATTCTATTTTGTACATGTACCACAGCTTTCTAATCCACTCATTTACTGAGGGGCACTTTGGCTATTTCCAGATCTCAGCTATTGCAAATAACACGTATGAACATAGGGGTGCATATATTTGTTCGAATTGGTGTTTTTGGGATTCTTAGGATATATTCCCAGAAGTGGGATCACTGGGTCAAAAGGCAGTTCCATTTTTAATTTTTTGAGGAGACTCCATAGTGTTTTCCATCGTGACTGCACCAGTCTGCATTCCCACCAACAGTGCACTAGGGCTCCCTTTTCTCCACATCCTCCCCAGCACTTGTTGTTTGTTGATTTATTGATGGCACAATAAAAATAAAGAAAAAAATAAATAAATTTTGAAAAAAAGATGAAGGATCACAAAAGTTCTCATTGATCTTGGGTAGTTATTTTATTTTTTAATTTTCTCAAATTTCCATAGTTAAGGACACCACCAAACCATTAAGCCATCTTTCTAACACTTTGCCATATCCATTGTATTCCTGACGTTCATAGTTTTTATGCCAGCATAGTAAAGGTAACCTTTAGTTTTTCCCTTGGAAATGGGGGTAGAATGTCTGTTCTCTAACATAGTGGATCTTAACCAGAGATGCATATTAGGATCACCTGGGGAAGGTTTTGAATGCCGCTGATGAAATACAGATGCCTCACCCCATGCTCCAAAGAGATCAGATGGTCTTGGGCAGGGACCCCTGGCATCAGCATTTTAAAATCATGTGGCTGTGGTGGAGACCACTGCTGGAAGGGCTACTCTTGTTAGTACACGTGCCTTCCCCACCTCCTACCCCTCCTCTCAATTAAAGCCTGTGACTCCTGAACACAGTGTAGCAATTCTAGACACAGTATAGATTCACAGCTGCTCATTAAAAGACAAATTAGAAAGTGTGTACAGTAGGTCCTCAGGTTATGTCGGAGATCCGTTCCTATGCGAGAGGTAACTCGATTTTTGCATTAAGTCGGAGCCCACCTACATAAGCACCTACGTCACTCACATGGAGCACATACACAGCAGTAAGGAAGTGAAACAATAAAAAAAAAAATTTAAAAGAAAAATAACAATTCCTGACCTTTACTTGTGGTAAATAAATAATAAAAAACATAAAGCACATATGTACATACATCGAAATGATGGAACTTTTCTTTGTTTTTAATAAATGGGAGATGGCGACGTAACCACGAAACAATGTATGTTGAGTCCGACGTAACCCGAGGACTGCCTATACTGTTTAAAGGCATTTGATACCTGGTTATCTGGAGTGTAGATTAACTATAAAATGTCTTTGGGTAGTTATGGTTTATCGTGAGTTGCAATAATATTATATAGAAGCAAAAACCCCCTTGATTCCTAATCACTTTGTAAGACCTGACTGTTCTCCTTTAAAGATTTTATCACACTGATTTATGAAAAGAATTGTTTGGGTTTCCTTGAGTAATCTCTGATCTTATAGGTAAGAAATGGGCTCAGTCATCCTGAGACAAGTTCATTCACAACCTTTAGGGAAGATTCCCTGAGGGCATGAATATTGCTTCTGTGTCTAATGATGGGACATACCTTCTGGGAAGGAACTTCCTTGTTTAAACACATAACTGTTAACAACTCTGGACCATGGGGTTTTGTAATGAAATGAGAGTGGTCTCTGAGCTGTGAGTGTTTATTCTGTGGTTTCTTCTGATCATTGCCTGCCTTTGGGTGCCTTAGCACTATTTCTGTTCTGTAGGTCTAGCAGCTGTTAGACATACCACGGCTGTTTGCTGAAATTAGGTGGTAATTTTATATACAGTTGCTGCTGATTGGATTGCCCGGGGTTGAGGTTTGTTTTTTTAATCTGCCTTCCCCCATAAAGCTGGTTAGATTGGGGAATTTTCCGCAATTGCTAACGATTGCTTTCAAACATGCGGCCTGTGAGCCACAGTTGTTGCCGTAAGCAGCTGGACACTGTATTAGCTTGAACACATGGCAAACGTTTTATGGGTGGATTAGTGAAAGTTGCTTGGAGGAGAGAGGATATGAATGGATCTGTTAAAAAAAAAAAACAAAAAACGAGAGAGAGAGGGAGAGCGAGAGCGAGAGAGAGAGAGAGAGAGAGAGAGAGAGAGAAGAAACCTTGCACTTTCTTAGGGAGTTGTATTTGTGAGTCTCCTGTTTAGAACAAACAGAGGGCTTCCCTGAATCCTTCGGTTACATTTTGCAGAGTTATCTGCCTTCATTTAAATGGACTCTCCAGGTGTCTGAGTCTGGATTCCAATCATTGCAGTGAGTTAAGATGCTGATACCAACACAATATCTGCTTTAAAATCTCACCAAAGTTCCGCTTGTCCCTCGCACTCTCGGTTGCTTGTGAGATGGAGAGTATATTTATCTCTGAAGGGAGGAGAGTCGGGGCGCTGACTTGTATGAAGAGCAAACATTTTCCCGTTTCCTTTGTGTGACAGATGCCTACCCAAGATGCACGTGTTAATGCATATTGTAATTAGAGCAAGGCCCCCAGCAGTGATTAAAGGTCCTCTTGCTCACGCAGGCTTTGTGTGCTGTCATGAAGAGGGGGAGGGGGGGACGACTCTCGCCTGGCTGATTGCTGGTCCTTTTCTGATTAGGAGACAACCCTCAGAAAGCAGTGTTTCTGATTTTTTTTCAGATCCTCTAAATGGCAGGGAGCCTAGCCTCCTTTTCAGAGTTCTTCCTTGTGAGGAGGATGAATGGTGGGCGGGACAGTGTCTGATGATGAGTGTGATCATGTAACATAGCCCTGATTAAAGAGGAGCTCAGTGGGCCTGTCTGGGTGCATTTTTCTCTTGGGAGCTGCATTACTGGGGTGGGGTTGAGGGGATTCTCTTTCATATTCAGGAGATAAATTGCACTCATCAGAGGACTATCCTTGAGTTAAGGTAATTTAGAATGTGCTTTTCTCATTTCAAGGGGAAAAAAATGCCAAAATTTTTCTGTTTCAACTGGAAGGCGGAGAGAGGAATAAACATCTCAGAAGCCTGGCATCAAGCCTACAGACAGGGTGCTCTCTGGGCCTTTGCAAGAGTTATATCCTTGGTTTATGAAGGGCAGACTGTCGGTGGCAACACAGGTCACTGTGAAAGAGACTCTTTTTGTTCGTGTATTTAACATTCACGACAGGTTTCCGATAAGGTTGCAGAAGAAAATAGTTTGTATCTGCCTCCTCACCTTGCACCAATCTGCTACATTATATGTCAGACAAATGGTACAACTATCCTTAGTTAAGACCTAACAGGAGCTAATTTGAGACTTAAATCTAATACCTGAATGGAAAATCTAGAAAAGTATTATATCTTGTGGTTTCCTGTCACCTCCCCAAGAGGGAGAGGGCTATATTTCTGTGTAGTGCTGCCATTAGCTTATTAGTCAACCAGGACAGGAATCAAGATCTATAGTTTGGTCTGTGTGGCAGCTATTGCAATCCCAGGACTGTAACGGCCTTCCATTAATACTTACAGGTTAATAACATTGCAACGAGTTGGCAGTGACACTTCGCATAGCATGTGTTCTTCATGCAATCAGTGCTCTGAAATGGCTCACCCACATTTCTCACTGATCAAGTCTAGATTTTAGCTTATTTTGACTTTTCAACTGATTACCAAGCTGAGCCATCTCCGTTTCTCCAAGGTGATGTCAGTTTTGAAGGTCAAAGATAGATGATCTGGTGTGATCTGCAGATGTAATGTTTAATAGATATTATCAGCTTCCGGGGGCTCAGTAAGAGCATGTTTTGCCATCACTATACATGGGAAGCACGGGGTTCAAACTCTACCAGTCACTGTGTTTGTGTTGGTCAGATTTCAGACTTCCGGCTCCTGTGTGTCCTCCCCAGGCCCCTGGCTATTCTAGTGAAGAGAGTGATCATTGACACCAAGAGTGCTAACTCTGATTGGAGAAACTTCTCATCACACATAAGTAGAACCTTTCCTTGGGGAAAATTTCTGAAATATCTCCAACATAGAAATTAATTTCTAAAAAAATCTTTGCACAGGATTGGACTGAAGAATGATATTTATTGATGCTGGCAGAGTTGTCAGATTTAGGAGGAAAATTATATAGGACATGCTTATACTAAAACATTGATTTGTTGTTCATCTGAAATTTAAATTTACATGGGTGCCCTGTATTTTATCTGATAGCCCTAAATACAGGTAATGTTAAGAAAAAAGAAAAGAAAGTTAAAGAAAATAAATATCTCTGTTGACGTTGGGCGTGGGGAAGGGAGGAAATCAGTAAAAGTGTATCGTGATTACTGCAATTGCAAGAAAGTTGACTTCAGTCCAGTTTACAAGAAACTAGAATTTTTCGGTTAGACTAGAAACAATGAGAAAAGGGAAGTGGGTAGAAAATACACAGGCAGGAGGAGTTGCGTGGTTTATAAAAGAACATTGTATTCCTTCTGATCTTGGGAAATGAAAAATAGCGTATTACAGTGTTCAGGTTCTTTATAGATTACTTGATCTGCTGTCTTCATTTCCCCTGGAAGGAAATTGGAACTGAAATATTGAGAGGCTGTTACCTGGTCACATTGGTATAGTCATTAGAAGCAGAACCAAGACCAAACCTCGGTCTCTGGCCCTTTCTTTCTGAAAACCTGTACAGTACGGCTTTGACACACCTTAAGTTGAGAGTCAGTCCATGTACAATCAAGGACTTCTGATAATGGAGACATCGGAAGAGAGCTTTCTTGTGTAAAAGGGATTATGGCAGGAATTGAAGCAGCAATAACCAAAATACCTTCTCAGTTTTAGTATCTGCACCCTTCCTCCTATGTGACCAGATTCACAATATTCTCAGCATGTATTTCTGACTTATTTGGGCTCCTATCAGTGGCATCACAGTTTCCTTATATAGAAACTAAGGGAATTTGGGTTAAATGATCTCATGGTGACATATGACTCAAAAAATCTATATTGTGTGAATCTCTCTTAAGGAATTTATCCCATATAAAATAGAGATCATTATACAATTGTTCAAAATTAATTTTAGTTAATTTAACTAAAGTTCAATAGTTTGATGTAGAAAGTCAGTGTAATCAAGGATAGCGGTATGCACAAGATTGAATCTTCCTGAAGAATATGAGTTGACAACTTGGGGAGGACAGAAAAGTTTGAGGATTAGAGTTAGGAGTGGAGGAGTACAGAAATAGGTAAAGCACAAACAAGATACAGAAATAAAAATGATCTTAGAATGTTCTAGAAAATCAAACATTGACTGTAGCATAAAATTTGTGCTTGGCAATAGTGTCAAATAGCATTGCCACGATCTCCGTGGTCCTGTGTCTCTTGCCGCTAGTTCTTTTACAATTAGAATGGAACCCCTCACTTTGGCTAGTCTGGTCTACCCATTCTACCTCCTTCCCCCTCATAAGGAAGTTTTTCGGGGTCTGCCGGTCACACTCTGACAGACTGGACAGAAAATAAACTGGCAAATGAGTCCATCTTATGGCACATCCTGAATATGGCTAAGTAATGTCATTGAAGTATTTCACTTCTCATATGCATGTGTCTTCTGTTTAAAGAAATGATCATGTATTTGTTATTCCTCCAATACCAAGTATAGTGCTTTGTTCATGGTGGGTGTTCAGTAACATAATTTGCCTGAGTTGTTTGTTGTACCATATTGGAGACCGGGCTTGACTTAGCAGACAGTAGAAAAGAAATGTAAATGTTCTTTGACAAAAGGAACCTTCTCCATGTTTTGTTTTGTGTGTGTGAGTGTGTGTGCGCGCGCGCGCGTGTGTAATGTGCTGCCAGGATCACATAGCTGATCTCAGCAAACATATGTGTGGACCACGTGCACATGTGTGACCAGAAGGAACCTACAGATCTTGTACCCCAAGCCCTGAGTTTTATGAGTGAGAGAACTGAGACCCAGAGTGGCTAAGAACTTTCTTTCGCTTTCCAAACATATTTTAGGAGGCACTAGAATCAAGCTCACCTCACTCTAGCAAGTACTCTTTCTTTAAGATGCCTTATTCTTTCTCATTTTTGCCTGGCAGTCCAAGAAAAACTAGCTGGATTCCAGGTGTTGGATTGCTTATCTCTGTATGGTGTGCTTCTCTCCTTTCCTGTTAAACAAGCAAAGTAGAAGGTGCCCCTGGGAGTCAGGGGACCTGCTTCTCCTAACCCTGCCACTCATTTGTGTCCTAGCACCTCACTGATCTTCTCTCAGCCTCTGTTTCCACATCTGTAAATGGGGTGCGCCTGAAGTTCGGCGTCACTTGAACGCTAGGTCCCTTCTAGTTCACTGAGTCATTCAGGGGCAGTTCTAAACTAAATCGACTTTCAGAGGATTTAAGAGTGTGCTGTTCCTCTCTTCCTCCCCTCTTATGAACTGTTCCCACAGCTTTTGCCAAAAGTGAAGAGTGTAAGTGTGAGTGGGAGTGAGGGGACGGGGAGAGGTGGGTTAGCCGATGAGTGTGAGCCATCCTGTGAGGCAGACCTGGTGGTTTCCATGCTCCTGCCCTTCATCCTCCAGGTAGCACAGGATGGGACAGTAGGAATCTTTAGGGGGTCTGATGCTCTGTCTTCAGTTCCTCTTTTGTGGTTTAGCTGGGTGTCTCAATGTCTGTGAAGCATCCTAACACAAAGAGCAAAAAGAGGCTCTTCCCGAAGGCATTGTGGGGGAAACCAGGGCAGCTCTCCC
The DNA here is from genome assembly GCF_028538775.1 of Myotis yumanensis. Lineage (NCBI taxonomy): Eukaryota > Metazoa > Chordata > Mammalia > Chiroptera > Vespertilionidae > Myotis > Myotis yumanensis. The sequence continues at coordinate 54,855,853 of NW_027223756.1, forward strand.
ATTGAGGGAGCCAAGTGTGCCCTCTTCACCTCTTTTTAAGTGCTGAGCCTAACTGGGAGGATATGTGTGTGTGTGTGTGTGTGTATGCGCACAAACGCATGTGGCCTTGCTTCCTAGAAGGAAGCGTACACTTTTGGCAGCAGAACTGAAATAGAAAAATTGACCTTGACCTATTTCTGTAGCTGTGGGAGACTTGCATTGTCCTCACAGGCATATGAAGATCCTTGCACTGCAAAAATGACAGTTGCAATCAGACACTTGCATTGAGGGAAACATCATGAATGATAATAGGAGTGCTGCTCCTGGCTGAGGCTGGGAGAGGAAAGAGCCAAGGCAGTTCCAACAAAAGGAAAGGGGGTTGGGGGAGCCGGTAGGGGTGGACTTCCATGTACAACTCATGGTAGTGATGAGCGTATATTTAAATTATGTATCCCACAGTGATGTTGATGATTTAAGAGGGAAGGCTTGCTGAACTCCTGTGAAGTGGAAAGGGTTGTGAATCTTCCATGAATATTAGTCCCACTGTACTGAAGGCAAAGGAGGCAGATATAACAAAACATGACTCGACAGCAGTAAGTCCTCAAACGCTGCGCTTCAGCAACACCCAGGAAATGAGCCCGGGGACTGGCCGTCGCCACCACACAGATAAAAGTGCATCCCTCACAGAGGCACCACAGACAGGCGCGGGAGCACAGCCAGCCACCCGCCCAACCAGTGTCAGGATGTCCTTGTCACCAGTCCTTTGTGCTGTGCACTGCCCTTCCTTCTGAGAAGCCTCCTGCATCCTGTTGGCCCCGGACGGAAGTGTTGGGATCTCTTCCCACTGTCAGACCTCTTCACCCGGTTGCTCGCTGGTGTTAATATTCCCAAGGTGGTCTCCTAAGCAGGGAAGAATGTAGAAATAGTGCCTCTTTTCATAACCTGTCCTTGTCCCTTCTTCACCCAGACGAGTCATGTTTATCAGAAGCTGGGAATGCCATTGAAAATTAATGCAACTATGAGACACTTATTAAAAATTTATATTAAAATTATAATTGACGTACAATATTATGTTAGTTTCAGGTGTACAGCATAGTGATTAGACATTTATATGCCTAGACAGTGGTTGGCAAACTCATCAGTCAACAGAGCCAAATATCAACAGTCCAACAATTGAAATTTCTTTTGAGAGCCAAATTTTTTAAACTTAAACTATATAGGTAGGTACATTGTTATTAACTTAATTAGAGTGCTCCTAAGGTTTAGGAAGAGCCACACTCAAGGGACCAAAGAGCCGCAGTTTGCCAACCACGGGCCTAGGAAGTGATCAGCATGTTAAGTCTAGTACCCAACTGGCACCATCCATAGTTTTTGTGATATTTTTACTATATTCCCTCTGTTGTACTTTACATCCTGGGACTAATTTTACAACTGGCACCCTTTTCACTCCCCCCCCCACCCCCTCACACTTTGTTCTTATTTGTTTGATGGCAATGCTTCATTTTAGAAGGGGGACCTGGCTTTTTAAAATAGGAGCATAGTCACTTCAGAATGCTGTGTTTCTGAATAAATCATGAAATAATGTGGGGTTTTGTGGGTTTCTTTTTTAGTGAAAATGGCACTTTAAAAAACACATGACAAACTTTGTTCATCAGGTTCCTATGTTGGTGAGACTGCTTAGCCCAGGAGGCTTTCAGCCAAAGGCAGTCACCTGCCTGGACACTCCAAACACTGTTAGGGAAGTGCTGACGAGACCACCACATGCTGAACAGAAGCAGTGGCTGTCGTCCTGAAATGGGAGAGCAAAGGTGGAACTAACTTCTTGCTCTGTGAGCTAGTCCTTCTTCTGTAGTAGGAGGGACACGAGACAGGTGTTTCTATGGAGGGGGGGGGTGCGAGGTTGGGACTCGAGCCAGACTAAGGCCGAACAGGTGAGAGAGGGAGGTGAGGAACAGGGCTGCCCTCTACCTGCCTGAAACTCCTCCCTGCTCCCCGGCCAGGGCTGCTCCCCAGGGCCCTTGTGGTCCATTTGGCCCAAGCCTCACATATGTGGAGGTTCCATATTTAGTCTTTAAAAATCACCTAATGAATTTATACAGCTGTAATGTATGTGTATTTGCATAACTTGTTGCACTACATGCAGACTCTATCACGGTTACCGTAGCCCCCTTTGCATTTCCTCACGTTTTAGTAAGGTGAAGGGGTCCTTTCCTGCTCGGCTCCTTGCCTGTCCCTCCATGTGACCCTCTTGTCTGTGGTGCTCCTGAGACTGAGGTCTCCACGGGGTCCCGTTGGTTTTTGTCCTTCCTGTGTGCTGGGAGTACTCCCTCCTGTTGTCTCAGTTGCTGGAGAACACACCCGTTGTGCTGGCGGAGGGTAGGTGGGTGGAGTTTATTGCGGCAATAACATGTGCTTACGTTTGGGGTCCTGCTAGTGTTTAAATCCACACCACTGTGCAGCCCTGCCTTCCTCTCCTTCTCACATCTGTTTTCAGCCTAAGCCCTCTGGTTCTCCGTAGACATCTCCATGCATCTGCTGGTGGTAAAAGCTGCCCCTCCCCACTCGTGAATCTACTACTATGAGCTGCTGAACCTGGAGCCCTGCCTCTGTGCTTCTCGTCCACTCATTCATTCAATAAATAGTTCCCGAGTGTCCCTGATGCTGGGTACTCTGGGTACAAGAGGGAGAAGGATAGACAGTCTCCAGGTGCCGGATGTTTTCCCCATCCTCCGTGAGCTGCTCCAAGCTCATGCTGACCTGCTTAAGCCCCCATCTTGATATTCCATCTGGCCATATGCACCTGCCCAGGTTCCCGAGGTACTTTGCCATGCTACAAGAACCCCAGGGTAACTTCTGTTCATCCTGATGGGGAAATAATGTGCCAAATCGTCTTCCTGGAGAGAGGCCCAGAGGCCTGAAAGCTGTGGCGAGGCAGAGTGTTCCCTAGGTCACTCAGGTGCCACGAAGGATTGGCAAATAGCCAAGAAGGGAAGAGGCTCTTCTTTTCAGGCAAATAACAGCCTCCTTGTTGGGAAGGGGATAATCAATCCCAGCTGGAGAAAAGAGGCCACGTTCCCTTTGCTTTTCCACTCACATCTAATCTCCTGACATGAGTTTCTGACATGAGTAGCATTCTTGCCCAGACTCGGGGCCCCAGGGAGGGGATGGTTATTTAAGACAGCTGGCTCCCCAAGCAAGGCATAGAACTTGATGATAAATGCTTACAGACAACTTCCCTTCCTCACTGGTCCCAGTCCCAGTTTAATTGACACCCCTGGAGATTTGCAAAAATAATAATAATAATAAATAAATAAATGTCTCTTTGAAAGAATATCATGTCTCTGGATGCAAGGAAAAGATAAGAAATTCTGCATGCATACAGTTCATCAGTATTTCCCAGCTTACAGAACCCTTCAGGGAGGGATTCCTTTTATGCATTCCCTGTGAAACAGAAGTTTCCTGTGCCTTTAAAACCTGACTTGTGTTACAGTACAGAATAAATCTGACATATGATTTTGTTTTGTCTTCCTTTCCTTTGTCTTTAGAAAGGGGCTATATCTATGAATTAGTAATTCTGTCACCTGGCTGATTTTTTTTTTTCCTCTGGAAGCATAGATATAGCTCTATCATGAATAATTTTAAGTTTTACTAATTTAAAATGTCTTTTCTTCCAGAGTTTATACTTTTTTTTTAGGTCAAGAAACCCAGTTCTGTGGAATAGTGGTTATGCCTGTATCTCTAGATGGAAATGTCAGGCACTTGCTGCACGCTCTGTCTCCTAATTGGAGATGAAGTCTGTGGGCAAAGAGAGAATTGCCTCACACATTTTTCTCCCATCTGAGAACTTAGTCACTATAATAGTTATCAGATAGACACTAAAATGAACATCCTGAGGAAGTCAGATTTATTTGAAAGAATTTGGAAGTATTGAGAGTATGTAGAGTTTACCTTTGTAATTTATCAAAAGTAATAATCATGTTAAATGGTAAAATGATACTTTTTAAAAAACAAAAACTTTAGGAATAGATCAGTGAGCTAAAAAAGGGGGAAGAGGGGAGAATAAGTAAGAAAAACTAAGACCTGGTTAGGTTGCAAAATCAATACTGAGTGAAAAAAGGAAACTTCAGGATGATGTATTTGGTATAATATACCACACATAAAATTTTTACAACACACTAAACAAAATTCCTGGTTGTCTGTGGATATATGCATCTGTAGCACAAAGTCTAAGAACATGGTTTGGAAGGACCCAAGAAAATACTTGACAGAATTTTCCTGGGTTGGTGAGGAAGGAAGTAAGGGAGGGAGGAAAAATTGGGCTGGGGACCAGGAACAAAAGAGATTTTTGTAACTTACAATGTTTTATTTCCCTATATTAATGGGATCTGAGGCAAACATGAAAAAATAATATTTGTTAATTCTGGGTGCTGGACATTTTTGCCGTATTCTTTGGTCCTAAATTACTTAAGTATATAAATTACCTTAAAATGAAAACAAACAAACAAAGGATTTTTCTACCTTTATTCTAAAGTTCCACATCAATGTAAGAAGAGGTGCACAATCAATAGACATGGCCCTTCTATGGGTATTTGCATTTATTTTAAATTCTTTTATTGATTAATTTTTTTAGGAAAGAGAGAGAAACATACATTTGCTGCTCCACCCATTTATGCATTCACTGGTTGACTCTTGCTTGTGCCCTAATGGAGGATCAAACCTGCTACCTGGTGTCCAACTGAGCCACCCGGCCAGGGAGGCATTTGTGTTTTTTAGAGCAGGTCTTGATAAGTCAACGAATCTAACTGCTGAGCTATCCAACTAAGTGCTTATTTTAACAACTTGCAAATCAGTTGTATGTTAGGGTGACCAGTTTTGGCTGTGTTTCAGGAACAGGTGCCTTCTAAACAGAAAAATCTAATTGTGGTCTTTGCCTCAGCCAATATCAATTTCATGTTTCAAAATGTTGCCATGAATGATTCAAATGGATGGCATGCTTTTCGTTTCTGACTCGCCACAGGCACGTGACTTATTCAGAGAATTTCTTTGGCTGTAGAGGTGAGACTTTCTGAAGACCGCCCTGGGGAAACTTTCTCTCCTTGCTTTTCATGTGGGATTGATGTTGGTTTGAAAATGAACATCGTGACTGAAATGAAAATTTCTGTTTCTTGTCATGTGGAAGTAGATGCAGCTAGAGAAATCAAAGTCTCATGTTTCCCACAGCTCAGAACTGCCCCCATTTATTTGGACTCAGAACTAGCCTACTTTTCAGGCTGACCCACACTATCAACAAAACAACAAGAAAGCCCACTGCATGGGAGAACATATTTGCCAATGTTATCTCTGATAAGGGTTTAATCTCCAGCATTTACAGGGAACTCATACAACTTAACAAAAGGGAGATAAACAATCCAATCAAAAAATGGGCAAAAGACCTTAACAGACACTTTTTGAAAGAGGACTACAGGAAGCCAAGAGACATGTGGAAACATGCTCAAACATCCGAGAGATGCAAATCAAAGCAACAATGAGATACCATCTCATACCTGTCAGAATGGCTATCATCAACAAATTAACAAACAAGTGCTGGAGAGGATGCGGAGAAAAAGGAATCCTCCTTCACTGCTGGTGGGAATGCAGAATGGTGCTGCCACTGTGGAGAACAGTATGGAGTTTCCTCAAAAAATTAAAACTGGAACCGCCATTTGACTCAGTAATCCCACTTCTAGGAATATATCCCAAGAAAACAGAAACACCAGTCAGAAAGGATATATGCATCCCTATGTTCATTGCAGCACAATTTACAATAGCTAAGATTTGGAAACAGCCTAAATGCCCATCAGCAGATGAGTGGATTAGAAAACTGTGGTACATCTACACAATGGAATACTATGCTGTTGTAAAAAAGAAGGAATTCTTACCATTTGCAACAGCATGGATGGAACTGGAGAGCATTATGCTAAGTGAAATAAGCCAGTTGGTGAAAGATAAATAGCACATGATCTCACTCATTTATGGATAATAAAAAACATTATAAACTGATGAACAAAAATAGATACAGAGGCAGAGAAGCATTGAACAGACTGTCAAACTACAGCGGGAAGGCAGGGGAAGGTTGTGGGGGGATGAGAGATCAACAGAAGGACTTGTATGCATGCATATAAGCATAACCAATGGAAGCAAGATAGTGACGGAGGGGGAGGGTATGTGCAGGGGGGGTAAGGAAGGTCAGGGGGAGGTCAATGGGGGAAAATAAAGGAGGGGGGCATATGTACTATTATTTGTAATACTTTAAACAATAAAAAAGGTAAAAAGAAAAATAAATAAAACTAGGAAATACACAGAGGGAAGGAACTTTGTCATTAGACAGTGGAATTGGGGCACTAAATTTTATTTTCTTTCCTTCCAGTCAAAGTCTCTAACTTTCACCCAGTTTACTCTTGTTATACACTAATTTTTTTTTTTAACTAGAAATATGTCTCCCTAAGCCAGTGATGGCGAACCTATGACACGCATGTCAGAGGTGACACGCGAACTCATTTTTTTGGTTGATTTTTCTTTGTTAAATGGCATTTAAATATATAAAGTAAATATCAAAAACATAAATCTTTGTTTTACTATGGTTGCAAATATCAAAAAATTTCTATATGTGACACGGCACCAGAGTTAAGTTAGGGTTTTTCAAAATGCTGACACGCCGAGCTCAAAAGGTTCACCATCACTGCTAAGCCCACCAAATATTAAGTGCCCAAAGTAAGAAGTGGGCAGAGGAGCTGCTTAAAGGGTCATGGGGGGGGGGGGGGAATCTTTTTGATGTAAGAGGTGAAAGTTCAGAGCATGATGGCAAGGGAGGAGAAAAATAATTTTATTAAGATGAAAGAAACCTAAAAAGAGGACATGATTTGTTTTTCACATAGGGATGATTTTCCTATAAACCTAAATAGCCCTACTATATTAGACCATAGTAACGTGTTTGTGCTGACAGTGCTGAGTGGTCGATGTTTCTCAGAACAAGAATTGATGACAGAGTTTTTTCATACCACCTTACTGATGGTTCTCTTAGTCTCTATTCCAAGGAAGGTCTTAGCTACCTGGATGCGCTCAACATATGCTAAACTGATGCCAAAGGTGTAGACTAATCCGAGGATGGGTTTTTGTGTGCAGAGAATATATTTCTGGAAAACGTTGGCGGTTTTGCCTTTATGTTAAAAATTTAAAGGTTATAATAGTAATACATATTTATACTCTTACACTTTCTAGTTTGGCAGCAAATGGAGTCCTATTCTAAAACCATATGATGCTAACTTGTGCTTTTAATTTGTTTTCAGAAAGAGTTAGCCAATTTGTTTGAAGATATCAATTTCAGAACATACTCATTATTCCCTAAAGTAAAGAGATTGGCCCGAACTTGTGCTGACCTTATGACATTACTTAGAAGTTGATCCTTTTAAAAAAATTCTAGATTTAAGCTTGCATACTTTTCATTCATTTACTCATAAAAGTAAGACAGAGAAAAATGGCCTGGTTATTTCGGTTTTAGACAAGTATAAAAACTTCTCTGACTTAATAAACTGTCTTATGTTGTTTTTCGTAGATTTTAAATCACACTGTTTTCTTCTTTAGGGGAACATTGTGTGATCAAGTACAAAGTCAGATAGGCAGAGTTCAGATCTCAGCTCCTCCCTTACAGACTGTGTGACCTCAAGCAATTTACTGAACCTCTCTGAGCCTTTGTTTCTTTTCCTGTAGAATGGGAATCATGATGCCGACTTCACTAGGTTGTTCTGAGGGCGAGTGCAAGTCATGTGTGTAATGTGTAGTTAGGTATTCTGTGCTGGTTCCCTTCCCCTTCCTGTTGGGAACAGAGATTTGGGTTAGAAAATTGTCGCCTTTCCCTTTGGTTCTCAGTCACCTCTTCTGTAACTCTGATGATTTACCTTTTTGTTTATTATTTGAAGATAACTGAGTCCCAGAGAGTGTTGACTCAGGTTCTGGTGACATCTGTTTGAAAACGTTTAGCTCCAGACGTGACAATTAGAGGAAATCGCACGGTGGTTGGCTTAATAGGTTTCCTCTGACTTCCTGACCTGAATTCTGCTAAAATTTTGCTCCAGCCTCCCTCCCTTAGTGGAAAGCTCTGGAGCAGATTTGGAATTTTTCCCTGAGGGAATTAAAACTGGGGCCCTCAGTGGGGGCAGTCAGAGGGTCAGCTTCGAAATTACCTATTTAATAGGAAGAGTGGTCATTGTCTCTGCTCCCAGAATACATTGGGTAGCTGAATATCTATGAATTTTTCAAGACCCTTCCATCCTGTGGATAGAGATATTTACTGAAACCAAATGGTTGCTCTCAAGGTTCTATGATTAGTCATGATTAGTGAACAGTCATTATGAGGAACCTATCGTGGGCGGAGGAAGGTTAAATCCAGTATTTTTTAGTGGAAGCAAACCAAATGCAGGGAGTTGTCTGTAGATGCAATTAAGAAGCCTTTTACTGTAAGTACTGCCATCTTTTAGCTTCAGTTCTGTTTCCATGGCAACCAGATGGTGGGTGAGTGCCAGGCAGAATGGTTTTACAGGAAACTGAAAAACATTGCTATTCTGAGTAGCTGGCTTTTTGCTGTAGAATGGGATCCTTCCCTTACTGTATGCCCGCCAACATTTACTGGGAACAAAGCAGGCTATTTATGCTAATTATATTCTGAGTGGAGAGTAAAGAAATGGAGAGAGAATCTGAGCCCCTGCTTGCTGCTCTGTGAATTTGGTTTTCTGGTGTTGTTTCTAACATTTTGGAGGAACCAAATGACTTAACCTTTTCTTTATTTCAGATATGGTTTCCCCATTTTAGCAGATCTTATATTCTAGAGATAGAACTGGTTAAAAAAGGTGGTGGTGGTGGTGGTGGTGGTGGTGGGTGTCTGGGATAATGTTAGTTATGGTGAACTCAGTTTGCTGAGCTGATGGCTTTTAAGCATCTGCAAGGGCAGTCTTTTTTTTTTTTTAAATGTCCCCTGCTAGCAATAGACAGATAATGGCTCAGAAGCTATTAGGCTTACCCTTTATTGTATGTTAAAATTGTCATTTGGATTTTCTTTACATCTTTAAACGCTGTATTTCTATTTGTTTGCATGATGGAAAAATTATGTATGGCAGAGAAGCCTTTGGGAGGAGTTCAAAATTAAGTGCAGTTCCCTTTTGACAATTTATGACTTGTAACGTGACCATTCTTAGGAAGAAACAATAAGGATATTAATGCAGTTCCATTAAAAGCTTATGTAATAATTTTAATTTCAAATATAAGCCACTTACTAGACTTCTTTTCTGAGCTCCTTCAAATCCTCTTTAGAAGTGAGCTAGAAAATTTTTTTTGTTTGTTTAATTACTCTTCAGTAGCCACAGCCCTTTAAAGCTGAATGATGATGCATTTAATTTCAATGGGAGGTATGGACTTTCATCTCTCTCTCTCTCTCTCTCTCTCTCTCACTCACTCACTCACACACACACACACACACACACACAGTTAAAATGAAAGAAAATCTATTAAAAATTTCCAAGGTTCATTTTATACTCCTGATACCCATTATTAACATTATTTTTTTTTCTACAAAATGTGGTCCTTGTTCTATGAGCTAGACATTTCAAGGGTGCTAAGATTTTGACCCTGGCTATATTTAGATAAGTTGATGCCAGTTTAAGCTAGTCTCTCACTGAGATCCAATGATGTTTCTTTTGCATTTTTATCAGATCTTGGACTGTTAAACCAAATACGCTTGGAAAGTACCTCAGGAGCTTGTTATTAAATACAACCTCAGGTCTCTGAATTCCAACAAATGGAAGGTTGAATAGCAACTTACTTGGCTTTGAATCCCCTCTATTGAATGGTTGTCGTAGTAGATTTCACAAGTATCTTTTTCTCAAATCACCCTGAAATAATGATGAAAGACATTTAATTCCTCAATTAGAGCTTACGTCATCTAAGATGAGTTTTTAGAAAGTTACTCTAGAGCCAAAATTTGATCAACTATTTGCGGAATAACTTCTTTAAGGAGCTATGGGATGTGACTGGTGTGTTCAAGGAGCTTATAGATTACCTTGGCTTAGAAAGCCAACATCATACGTCCTATAACAAGGACTGCCTTGCATGGGTTGACAGGAATTCACAGAAAGAGTGTAGATGTCTCCTCTAGAGAGGGTTCCCTAGAGCAGTGGTTCTCAACCTTCCTAATGCCGCGACCCTTTAATACAATTCCTCATGTTGTGGTGACCCCCAATTTCATTGTTACAAATTGAACATAATTAAAGCATAGTGATTAATCACAAAAACAATATGTAATTATATATGTGTTTTCTGATGGTCTTAGGCGACCCCTGTGAAAGGGTCGTTTGACCCCCAAAGGGGTCGCGACCCAGAGGTTGAGAACCGCTGCCCTACAGGAAGAGGGACTCAAAGCATTTTTTTATTTCAACAGAAATGTATTTAACAAAGCCTGCATGTTAGGTGCCATGTGCTCTGCTAGAATTATAGTGATGAGCTAGACAAGAATCCTGTATGTATGCAGCTCCGCTGAGACATCTGGACACAAAACCAGACCATTACCTCAATGGTAATGTCTATGTTGGACAAATTACAGAGCATTGAAGGAACACCTGGATGTGGAGGGCATGAAGATTTTTTTGACTGAACTTGAGCAGAAATAAGTCCCAAGTGGACAATACTGTTTACCTACTTAAAATAGTGTTCCTTTTCTTCCCTCTCCAGAAGAGTGCACTCCACTTTTCCAAAAGAAGTCTCCAAAAATATAAATATGTAAGCTTTCCTTAGAAACAAAAATAGACTTCAGAATTTTGTAGGAAGAAGAGCTCTTAGAGAAAGCTAACCTGCTTTCCCATCCTCTCCTTTGTAACTCTGGAAAGGGAAAGAAATAACACGCTTTCCAAAGAGCGCCAATGGCTCGGGAAGTGGAGACCTCCTCTGGTTCACAATGCAGTGTGCAGGGAAGATGGCAATCCTGTGTCTTCCACCTTTTTTATTTTGAGGGGAGGATTTTCTATGTTCCTAGTATGTGCATAGTATTTTAAGTCTTTGTATCCGTCTCGATATTCTTTAATAGAGACCAAATAGGGAAAGAAAAAGAAAAGTGGTTGTGGCAATCCGTTTAGAACTAGCACTGAAATTATGGCTGCCACCTATTCCCCTTGACCTAATTAATCTGTCTACTGAAGGACCGAAAAATTACTGTTTTTAAACGGCCCACATTCATTTGGAGAGCTTAGATATGCTCCCATAGATACATTATTTCTCAGTTGGACGTCTCCCATTAGATACTGCTGATTGCTTTAATTTCGTACCTTAGCAGAAATACTACTTTCCCCTCATTTGTGTAGCTGTCTCTTATAAGCCACATAGCACCCATTATCCCTGAAGGGCTTCTTGCATTGAAGAAGGAATTAAAAGCAAACAGGAGGTCTTCTAAACTGATACCCTTTTCCTTACCCTTGTTAAAAATGGCTTTGAGATATTATTCATGGTAATGCTATTTTTTTTCCCAAGTCAGATGTAGTGACATGGCCCCTAACTCAAGGTTACATCTCGGTTTTTTAAAAATTTTATGATAAAAGGAACAAACAGACCACCAGAGTTAAAGAATAAGAAATACATTTTAAGATAGAATTATTTGAGTGTCCAAACATATGAAATAGTCTTAGCTATTTTTTTTAAATTTTATTTTCTTTTTTAAAGTATTACAAATAGTAGTACATATGTCTCCTTTTTTTCCCCATTGACCTTCCCCTGGCCTCCCCTACCCTCCTAGTCTTAGCTATTGAATATTTTATTTTGTGGGATGCTATTTTCATTGTTATTTATTCTTTGTACTTCCATATTTCATAGCAAATGTTCTATTACAGCATCCTCCTAGTGTAACATTTTGCACTGTAATTACTAATTTTCTTGTCCATCTCCATGACTAGACTGTGTGCTTCTTGTCTTCTGTTTATGCCTGGCATATAGCTGGTACTTGATCAAAGTTAGAATGCATATACAGCACTAAATTAATGTGGCTCCCATTGGGGAGAGAGAGTTATCTTAACTTACATTAGACCCTGGGCATTTTATTAGATGTTTTCACTTTAAAAATTATCAACTGAGATTGGGGCACTGCTAGCAACAATGAAACATGTAGTCCCATATACGTGTAAAATTCAACCACAGGAAATAAATAACTGCATTACATGGTGGTGGAGATGGCAAAGTAGATAGCATCTGTGGCACCACCCACCCCAGAGAAGTTATTCTGTGTCTGTGAACTCAATTCCAATAGGAACAACTCCATACCAAGCCACAGTTCCATCAACAAAAATGTATTGAGCATTCAGCAAAGCTAGCACTCTCCTAGAGCCTAGGAAATGATGACCAGGAAGTAAATGTGCCCATCTGGAGGTCATGGCACTAAAGGGTGGTCAGAAAGGCAACTCTGGCTGAGGATCAGCAGGAGCAGAAATACAGTGGCAAGAGCCAGCACTGGGGTAGACGTGACCCAAATGTCATCCATAAATAGGACTGGATAAACACAATGCTGTATATACATGTAACCGAGTATTTATTCATTCAGCCATTGAAAAGAATGAAGTACTGATATGTGCTCTAACCTTGTAAACACGCTATGAGAAAGAAACCAGTTGCAAAATGCCATATGTTATATGGTTTCATTCATAGGAAATGTCCGAAGTAGGCAAATCCATAGACAGAAAGGATTTTATGGGTGCCTAGGGATGAGGAGAGGGAGGCCTGGAGAGTGACTGTTAATGGACATGGGATTGCTTTTTAGGTGATGAAAATACTCTAATAGGTTGTGCTGATGGTTGCAGAACTCTGAATATACTAAAACCAGCACGTTGTATACTTTAAATGAGCAAATTATATGGTACATGAATTATGTCTCAATAAAGCTGTTTCACAAAAAAAGAAACACCAGCACTGTGCAGATAGGGAACACAAGGTAGTGTTGATGTGACCGAGGTGGAAGTAATGATGCAGGAGAAATGGCAAAGTCAAGAGTCGGGGGAGGGCGGAGAGGGGAGAGGTCTGGCGGGTCCCTCCTGGGTGCCCTAAGAAGGAGCATTGTCTTGTCAATGAAGGAAGCCCCGCAGTGGTGTGTGGTCGCCCTGGTACCTTTGAGACAGAACATAACATTGTAATCTTTCTTTCCATACCTGTGAGAACAGTGATGACTGAAACTAGGGGAACAGTGAATACTGGGATTTAGGAACCCCTTAATGCCTGGTATCGCAGTGCTGTGTTCAGGTCACCCTCGTTTTACTTAATCATGACCCCAAGGCATGAAGGTAGTGATGCTGCCAATTTAGATATGCCAAAGAGAAGGCATAGCGCTTCCTTTAACTGAAAGGGTGTGTATGTGTAGAGTTTGGTACTACAATCCAAGGTTTCAGGCATCCACTGAAGGGTCTTGAAACGTACCCCTCCCCCGTACCCCTCCCCTGTACCTCTCCCCCACCCCCACCCCCTGTAGATAAAGGGGGAATCCTGTACCTTTCCAAGCAGTTTTCATACATGAATCCCCCAAATACCCAAAGGTTCACTCTACCGGAGGTACAGAGAGTCATGGCCAGGGTGCCAGGCTGGGAGGCGGAGCTGCTGGGAGAGTGAGGAAGGGTAGGTAGTAAAGAGACTAAACAAAAAGCAGAGACCCCATCCACCCCAGCTTTGCCGCCCATTAATCAGAAACCTGGAAAACATCGCTCTACCTTGTGTGCGCGTCCTTGACCTCATGGGTAGACAGGAATATTGGTACTGGCTGTGACCACCTCATTCTGGTGTTGAGGTCAGGAGACACTCTGAAAGCACCTTGTGAAGAGCAAAATTCTTCGAAATGTGATACCAAACAGCGTTTCATTCCAACTCAATATTATAAGTGAGGCGTAAAAATGTATTTAATTTGGGCTGCTTTGTTCATAATAAAGCATGTCCCACCTAAAAAAAATGTATTTAATTTTGCTGACTTTTTACTTCACTTCTAACATTTCTAATTTGTTTCTTGGATGTGATTTTTTTTTTTCCTAGGTTACTTGCCTGCAAGACTTTTTTGGTGATGATGATGTTTTTATTGCATGTGGACCTGAAAAATTCCGTTATGCCCAAGATGACTTTGTCCTGGATCACAGCGGTAAGGCAGTTCCTGGACCACCTCTGTAACCCTGAAACAGGGGTTTGGGATGTAGCGCTGCGCTTGGGGCATGTTAAGTGGTCCTTAGCCCATCTTTGAAGAAAGATGGCATTGGCAGCACTATCTTTGAATTAATGGAAGTAGAGAATAAAATCAAAGTATTTACCTAGTTGTGAAAACAAAACACACACAACTAACCCCAAGTCAATAGTTAAGTAATTTTCATTTTTAGCAATTTTGTTCTATCTCTTTACTGCATTGTTTTGCCTTAGAAATGAATTTCCTGCCCTCTTTCAGAATGGAGGCTGGTTGTGCTACCTTAATTGTATGGGTAGTGTTGAACTTGAAACAGTTAGTTGTACATTTCCAGTGTCCATACAGAGATACAAAAATAATAACAACTAAGTTGTTGTTAATGATTTTTACCTTACTGTTTTGTTTGTAACTTTAGAAAAGCAGTGACATGTATTGTTTATATATGTAGGGAAATAATGCAATTTTCATTGATGGGGTAGGATAGTTCTTTTCTTTTTATTTTAGCCAATAAATGGAGTTTTCAATTAATTATCAATAACCTTGGTTATTTCCAGTGTTATAGTTTCTGGAAATATTGCTTTAAATTTAAACCTATTACAGAAATAGTGATTATTTCCACCAGTGAAATCAATTTCATCTGTAATGAGGTAAAATCATACAGGCATAACGCTTCACGGAGGAGAGGGTTATTAGAAATACAATCTCACTCTTTAAGTTCATGAATGAGGGAAGTTTTTCAAAAATTAGACTCAGGGGGACTCCTTCCATTTGTAGTGATTCTGACAGTCCAGATTTAGAGAAACATATTACCAAATAAATACGACGATCCACTGACTTTTAAAAATTCAGGATGGTCCATTCTGTAGAACCAAACTTCCTATGTAATCCCCTCTGCCTCGTCCTCCCCCTGCACAGTTGCCTTGGGGTAATTTATCTACCTTGTGCTTGGGGTTCATTGATGTCCTCTTTGTTTTCCTGTTGTATCTTTCACTGCTGCCAAACTTCTTTGAGTGTTTCTGTACTGTCTTACATAGTCTCCTGGACTGGCCCTGCTTTAAACTGATAATATGACTGCCAAGTCCTTAAAGAATTGCAGGTGATGTCCTTTCCTATGACCCATGTAACGTTCTCCCTGATTCTCAGGAATGATTAAGGTTGCACAAAATATGCATTTACATGTCATCTGTATTTTACATCTTTCTTGATGTTAGCATAATTTCATTTCCCAGTACTTCTTTGATGTCCATCCTGGTCATTTTGAAAGTTGAGACGCTGAAACTCAATGCTGTGCTCTAGGTTACAAAGTTAATTTGGGTAACAACAAAAACAACAATAACGAAACATGTATTGAGCACTTGCTGTATACGTGCCGGCGTTGTACTCCGTTGACATGTATGCTGTAAACTTTCCTAAGCTAGTTGGATCATTGGTAGCTTCAGCTACAGATAGACTCATTAGAGAGAAGTGGAAGCTACTGATAGCTTCCCTCTCAATGGCTAATTCCTGAATCTTCTGCACACTAGGGATGATAACAGTGGCCTTTTCACAAGATTCTGTGAGGATTAAATGAGTCCACATATAAAGCAATGAGAAGGGTACTTGGTTACATAGCATGTGCTATGCCGTTGTTCATGTTGTTATTATACCACCACCATCAGGTCACAAAATTTTTCAATGAAAGCCAGTCTCAGACCTAATTCTCCCACAGGTACACTTCTTAGGAGGCAACGTTTTTTTCAAAGTCAGTCATTTAACTTGGGTTGTAATATTGATGAAGTCCCAACTGTTAGTCCTTTTAGATTCCTGACAAAGTCTTGCATTAACATCAGTTAACCTAGTGTTAGTCAAGTAACACAACCCTCAGAGCTGGAAGCAGGACTCAGATTCCTAATCCTGGGCTGTAATTCTGAGCTTCTCATACTGGCTCTGTAGGTTGAGATATCCTGCTCATAAGAGTGGCAGTGCCTTTAGGATGTTTCAAACTCATTCACACACCACTCCCTTCCGTGGTGGAATACTGAGTAACATCCATAATGCTGATTAACTGAGCTGAAATTGCTACAGCCCCCTCCCTGCGAGGTTTTGATTGGAATCTTTCAAATGCTACCCATTGTCCCCTGGTGTGTATTTGCCTGATTAGTGTATTTCACATGTTAATTTATTGCCCCTGGGGTATCCATTAAAGCTAACCCACATTTCAATCATCTTACATAAATTGAAATATTTTAATGTAAATTACAGATAGTATGTTATCTAATTTAATCCTTAGAACAATCCTGTGATGCAGATTTTATTTTTATGCCATTTCGAGGGGGAAAAAAATGAGGTTGAGAGTCTAACCAAAGTCCCTTAGTTGACCAAGTCAAATCCATGCTTCATCCCAAATCTGCCATGAATGTAAAAGGCATGTTCTTAATTATTCCAATTAGAACTGCTTACTTTTTAGCTCTCATACATTACACGTTATTTGGCTATTTATGGGAAGACCAAAGTTACTGTTTAAAGTTAGTTTCCTCCAGTTTCATGCTCATTAGAAAGATGGGACAGGAAGGGGTTCATAAATTAGGGTTCTGCATACCCATTCAACATATGTTCAAGATTTGGAAAGAATAATAAAAGTGTAGCTTCTGCCTGTCCATGCTGCGGTCTAAACACGGTTGCACATGTTTAGATTAGGATTTGTGTGTGTATCAAGTTAGGACACTGGGCTGTCTGTGTCCATCTGGAATAATGAGGTGATGTTACAGATGTGTAGCCTCAAGGTGTACTTTTCGGATGGTAATAAAAAAATGATCAGGTAGTGGTTCCAGGCAGGCAACTGCTTTCCCATGTGACCTTCCTCGGATTAGTATTAAAACCAGATCTATTTAATGCACTTTGCTTCCTTTCTAGAATGCCGTGTCTTGAAGTCATCGTATTCTCGCTCCTCAGCTAAGTACTCTGGATCCAAGAGCCCTGGGCCCTCTCGTCGCAGCAAGTCACCAGCCTCAGGTAGTGAATGGGAGAGGAATGATGGCCACAGGAGCAGCATCTCACTCTCCTTTTGTTTTCTTCAATGATTATGAATCCTTGGTCTTCCCACTGCTTGTATGCAGCCAGGTTCCAGAACAGCACGTAGATGACATGATTTTTAAAACCAAAAGTCGAAGTCTGTTTCTCAAAGTTGTAGTAAGTTGTCTAAGAAACTGGCTTGTTTTGTTCTGACAAATTTTTTTAGAACAATCTTATTAGCTCAATTCTTCTCCTTGATATGTATGTAGAAGTGTCACATTTGACCATATTTGCATTTTAAATGTTGTTCTATATGGTTGTGGACATTTTCTTCTCTTGCCAATTTAAACCTTACACATACACACGTCTAGCATAACAATGTATTTACTCGATAGGTTTCCACAGGCTTTTCCTTCATCAAGCAATTTAATAGTAGCCGCGATTCTTCTTGGAAAGAAGTGCTTTACTTACTTAAGAGTCAGACTTAACTGTACTTCAGCTTCTCTCGGGCCCTATGCCTATAGATTTGTCATCATTTTGAGCCTTTTGGCATTTAAAAAATATAAAAACGTCCATAAACTTCTTGATGTACCAATCCTACAAGCTTTGTTTATAGTATAATCATGAATAACTTAGCTGATATTATCAGGGGCAGGGAATCTTTTTTTCTGCCAAGGGCCATTTGGATCTTTATAATGTAATTCTCAGGCCATATAAAATTATAAACTTAAAAATTAGCCTGCTATATTTGCTCAAACATTTTAATTAACTCACCCCTAATGCCTTGGCAGGGCCAGGCCAAATGATTTCTCGGGCCTTATGCGTCCCGTGGGCTGGACATTCCCCACCCTTGGGAAAGGCTTGTGAAAAACCATGATTTCATGTGGCAATCTAGAACATGTGAAAGTAGAATCAACAACTGTCTCAAGCATCCAATTTTTTTTTTAAATATATTTTATTGATTTTTTACAGAGAGGAAGGGAGAGAGATAGAGAGTTAGAAACATCGATGAGAGAGAAACATCGATCAGCTGCCTCCTGCACATCTCCTACTGGGGATGTGTCCGCAACCCAGGTACATGCCCCTGACCGGAATCGAACCTGGGACCCTTCAGTCCACAGGCCGATGCTCTATCCACTGAGCCAAACCGGCCTCGGCTCAAGCATCCAATTTTTATAAAATACTGCATTTGGGGTCCGTTTTCCTGTTCACTGCTTTCCCCTTCAGCACCCACCCCACTTTCTCTGGGCTAGGTTGGTTCACCCTTCTGTTTGTGTGCAAGTTTAAACCTGCTGAATAACCGCTCTCCTTACTGTCTCCTCCTCCTCCTCTGTGTATACTGAATGTGCACAGTAAAGAGGGGTGGCCCCTACTCCAGTGCCTACTCTACAGCCAAATCCCCAGGTGAGCCATGGTTAGTATGGCTTTGTCACTCAGCTGAGTTTCTGTTGTTGTTGTTTGCCACATTTCTGTTTCCTTTGCTCCATTTCCATGACTGTATCTGGCTGGTCCCAGTGTGCCTCTGTGCAGTACGCAATGCTTCACAGTACGGAGGGCGCTTCAGCCTCCCTTACCTACAGGAGAACCGGTCGTTGTTAGAAGGTCGCCAAGTGCCTGTCTGTGTGTAGTCACAGTCCTAAGCAATGGAGGAGCTAGTTGCTAGTCAAATTTGGAAAATATTCTATTGAAAAAGACTAAAGTTTGTTGGTAATGTGAAAATGGCCACAGACACAATTGTGCTATTCTATTGTCACATTCATGCCTACCTTGAGCTTAATAGGCTCAATGCTTTCTTTCTCTTCTGAAAAGTGTAAACAAATATGAGTATTTTTACCTGAAAGCACCTTTCTGCTGTTAAGCTTATACGATGCTTTCTGTAAGTATCTCACACTGGGAAAGCTAACATAGTAGGAAATTCGCATAAATGCGCTGAACTGAGCTTATCTTATGGAAGATGTAGATTTTTGTCAGGTTCTTAGCTTTCGTTTAGTGATAGGGTTACAGGTGCTTATCCTTTAGTAAAATAACAAAAGTGGGGCAAGTGTTTCAAGAATCAGGTATTATGATGATTCCAATTTTGTCTCCCTGAGGTCGAAAGAGGGAAATTAACATACTGAACTGAAAGCATGTTTCATAGCCACATTTGTCTTTCAGACCAACTGCTTCATAACATCTATATATATAAAAGCGTAAGCACCCTGTTGACCATTGGACCAGTCGACTGATTGACAGTAGCTATGATGCACACTGACCACCAGGGGGCAGATGATCCAACCAGTAGGTTAGCTTGCTGCTTGGGTTTGGCCGATCGGGACTGGGCGAGATGGGCCAGACACGCCCTGGAACCCTCCCTCGATCCCTCCCCAGCCGGCCAACCTCCTGTGACCCCTTCCCAACTGGCCAGCCCCATCGGCCCCAATTGGGACTGGGTGAGATGGGCCAGATACACCCTGGAGCCCTCCCTGGCCCCAATCTTGCACTGATGGGGTCCCGGATTGCAAAAGGGTGCAGGCCAGGCCGAGGGACTCCACAGGTGCATGAATCCATGCACCAGGCCTCTAGTATTCTAACAAATGCATACATCTTTTTACATTGAATTGAATTTGGAATGCTTAGTAATTGATTCACGAATCATCACATTCCAGTACCCCAAATTTTTAACTGAGTTCATGTTTGGATTTGGGTTAATAGAATAGATCTTACATAAGTAAAAGGTGTGAGATTTTTTTTTTTAAATACATTTTTATTGATCTCAGAGAGGAAGAGAGAGGGGAGAGAAAGAGAGAAACATCAATGATGAGAGAGAATCATCGATGGGCGGCCTCCTGCACGCCCCAAACTGGGGATCAAGCCTGCAACCCAAGCATGTGCCCTGACTGTGGAATAGAACCGTGACTTCCTGGTTTATATGTCGACGCTCAACCACTGAGCCACGCCAGCAGGGCAGGTGTGAGATTTTAAAATCACCTTTCAGGGAACAAGCAGCTTCTTTCTAAGAGATCAAACTCACCACACAATGCAGTTCTAGAAAACTGAGACCCCAGACAGTTGCTGGGACTTCACTGTGATTCTGAAGAAAGTTGCTAAGCGGGGATGGGCAAAAGTAGGTTTACAGTTGTTCATATGGAGAAAGATATGCAAGTTATGATAATTACAATAGCTTCATTAACTCAAAAGAATGTCGCAACGCTGGACCTGGAGGTTATTATGTTACGTGAAATAAGCCAGTCAGTCTGAGAAAGACAAATCATCACATGATCTTGCTTATATGTGGAATCTCATGAACAAAATAAACTGACCAACAAATAGGTCTGTATTTACTAATATTGTGTTCTCTTCCCCACTTCCAGCAAGGAAAGAGTTTTGTATTATTAAAAGCCACAGTACCCAGAAGTATAACTTGCTTTTATAAACTGCTTCAACTGTGGCCTACCACTTGACCATTTAAAAAACTCCAGGGGACTACTTGGAATTTCAAACAGAGCTAGTGACTCTGTAAAAATAATATTGTACTTTTTCAGTCTTGGGACAGAAATATTCCCATGAGTGTTGTGGTTGACTGCATTCCTCATCCAAACTCCAATTTATTGTAATAGCAAAATAGTGTGTAAGAAGCACATAGAAATTAATCTGGAAAACCTAAGTGGGTAATAGTTACCATGATTGGAGCCTTCATAATTCTCCCTTTAAGTTTCTAGCTTGTGATGCTTTCATAATTGACCAGTATTTTTTAAAGTATTCAGAGAAAACAAGCAAACAGTAAAGTCCCCAAGTTTATTTCTTACCTGAAGTTGAGGGAGGGGCGGATAGAAACCTCACTTTGGGAGAGAATCAGGGGCGTAATGAAGGTGTGGGAGCATCACAATGCCGCTCGTCCTTGCGCACCTCCCAGGGGGCGGCGGCAGTGTCAGGGAGAAGGCACCGTGGAGCCCTGCCCCACGTCCCACTTTCCCTCCCAAAGACTGGACAGATGTGCAAGCAAATGATACTAAGGACTGCTCATTAGAGAACATGTTTAGAACCTTCCAAATGCTATCGGGAATTTAGAGGGCTCCATGTGACAGTGTCTCTTTAGGATGAGAGTTATTTGGGGGAAATGTGGACATGTCGGTACTGACAGCAGTTAAACCCTGGCAGTGAGTTTCGTTAAGAAACCCTGTTTAGGCCGGGGGTGTACTGTTAGAGAGATTGGTCTGCTACACAGATCACCATTGGCAGGAATTTATTTGTTCTCCTTTAGTCCCTTTTCTATCTCCATTCCAAGGAAAGCTTTGATATTAGTGTGGTGTCTGAATATTACTGAGAGCTAACAGCACTTACTGAGTAAGAACTGGTGGCCGATACAGATTGCTGTGTGGTATGTAGGAAAAAAGATCTAGGCTCACAGCAACTTGACTAGTTCGTTGTCCGTAATCATCTCTATTTTATATGAATTCCTGCCACCAGTTCCCTTTAAAGAGAATTTTAAAAAGATATAACATTAATTGAAATTTAACTTAATTGGCAAAAAATCAGGGCTGGTAAATACTCTTAAAAGTTTTTAATTAATTGGATAGTTACTTGTTTTGTACTTGCACTCTATATACCCACATACATTTATTAAGAAAATGTAGATAACTGATAATTATTTTGAGTAGTTTTAAGTTAGAAAAAAGTTAAAGTTTGGTAATTCAACAGTAAATAGAACAATTTTTCATTTTCACTGAATTTTTTTTTTAATCCTCACCAGAGGACACGTTCATTGACTTTTAGAGAGAGGGCATGGGAGAGAGGAGAAGAGATTCAGAAAGAGAGAGAGACAGCGAGAAAGAGACAGAGTCAGACAGTCATCTATGTGAGAGAGAAATATTGATTGGTTGCCTACTGTATAGGCCCCAACTAGAGATTGAACCCACAACCTAGTTATGTGCCCTGACTGGGGATCAAACCCTCAACCCTACAGTGTACGGGATGATCCTCCAACCAACTGAGCCACCCAGCCAGGTCTTCACTGAATTTTTAAAATGAGCCATACATAAGCAAACATGACTTCATGGGTCCCTATCAACCCCTGTGGACATAGGATTTATCTAATCCCAAATGCCAGACCCAGGACTTCTACCCTCACGCAAGGACTCATGCTCATCTTTTTTTTTTTTTAAATTGTGTTTGTTATATCTGATCGGTTGTGGTTTTTTTGTAAATATATATTTTATTGATTTGGAGAGGAAGGGAGAAGGAGAGGGAGAGAGAGACATCAGTGATGTGAAAAAATCATTGATTGGCTGCCTCCTTCACGCCCCCTACTGGGGATAGAGCCCACAACCCAGGCATGTGCCCTTGACAGGAATTGAACCCGAGACCCTTCTGTCTTCAGGCTGACACTCTATCCACTGAGCCAAATCAGCTAGCGCTGGTGTTCACCTTTTTAAATCACCTAGTCAGGACCTTTATGACTGCATTTTGCTTTTTATACTTATTAGCATCATTTAAAATAATAGGTGTCTGCTTTCTCATGTTAAGAAAAGGAGATGCACTTTGCTTTGCTTTCCATAGAGATGAATGGCCGTTTTGATCTACATTGGGCAAAAGCATCAAAGATTCATGATAAAAGGGGTTATAAATACTCCTTAGAAAAGAAAAAAAATTACACCAATATTTGATGTTAACTACCAGCTGTGAAATTACAGCAGACATAGATCCAGGGGAATCAATTAGGAATAAGCATGAGTCATGTGGAACTGTGTAGCGAGCATTCTGTAGTGTAGACTCTGTGACCTGCCTTCCCCTGTGGCAGCAGTGGCCGCACTCTTCCAAGCGTAGGCTCTGAATTGAACTTTAAGCCTGAGAAGTATGTGGAAGTTTGGAGGAGGGTGTATAAAAAAAAACACCTAAACATCAAATTTGCTAAATGATGGGGAAGTTAATCTGCAAAGAAAAGAAAATGAATTAGAAATAACTAGTCTAGATAAAAAGGAAGTTGAAGAATGTTTTTGTATGGCCTTCAAACAAATAAGTAGATGTTACAAGGAAAATGACCATTAATTTTCTTTTTCCATTAATAATGCACTTAGAAAATGTGTTTGGATTATGGTGGAACTGATTTGGGAGAGCCATAGAAAGTCTTGGTTATTCAGGCTGGTATATATACATATCAAGATAGCAGATATTGGGGGTTATGAGACAATCTTCATAGGAAACCATTGCAAAGATAACAGTCATTCATCCCTACCCTTGCTGGTAGGCAGGATATATGGACAAGTTCTCAAGTCTCATCTCTAGTTCCATAATGTTCTATATCTTTGTCTATGTCACCGTTGGAAAGCTATTATTGAAAATAATCCTAGCTCCACTCCTTATTTGTCTAATACTTTGTCTGCAATACAGTACGATGCGTTGCGTTTGCTTTTTGCTGATTTGCCATCTGCTTTGAGCTTTAAATGAATGGAAGCTTCATGCATGTGCTTAGTGTTTGGACACGGTCTGGTTGTCTGGAGTTTTCAATGACCTCTCTCACCTTTGTGTCTCCTGTCAGTTAATGGAACTCCCAGCAGCCAGCTCTCCACCCCTAAATCTACGAAATCCTCCAGTTCCTCTCCAACTAGCCCAGGAAGTCTCAGAGGATTAAAGGTATGAAATAGCCTGTGTGGCATGTCTGTATGACTTGACATTTTGAGCTGCATAGTTTAGTAGTTTCATTTGATCGAGGGTTTGGGTGCAGTCACAACTCGAGAAGGAAAGAGGTCGGGATTTGGAGCCAAAAAGACATGGCTTTGGACCCTGTATCTGCTTTCATTTTGTAATGTTGGCCAACTTGGTTAACTCTTCTGAGCTGAACTGTTCACTTGTCTAAAATGGGAATAGAAGGTTGTGGTTAGGATTGAATATAACATGGTAAAATACTATCAGTGGTAGTTTTCCTGTTATTAGCAAAAGGATTGGTAATGATGAAACCTTGGAGAACTCAAAGGTTCTTCTTAAAATCTCATTTTGAATCACGACTTTAATATTAAATATATTAAATATTAGCAGCTAAACGAGTCCCTGCCACACTGATCAGCTTTTAGGACACAGTGTTAATATTGCTAACATAGTTTGGCCTTGCATTTATAACTACTTATATACGCAAGTAGTAACACAAAAACATTATATTCATTTTGGTGAAGAACTTAGAAATAAATCTTAAGTTTTGAATGTGATGTCCTTATATAAACAGTAAGTTAACATGATTACCAGTTGGTCTCATAGGCATTTTATCTAATAGGGAGAAAAATGATGAGTAAAAGCAAATTTGAAAAATTTCAACAAGCTTAATTTGACTTAGTAGCTCTCACTAATTTAAATTTACAAGAGAAAAATATTCCTGGTAAAGTAGCAATAAATTGTTGAGGTTAAACATGGACAGTTTCCTTCTGTAGAAACAGTCAGATTGTCTTTACGGGAATGTACTCTGAGAATTACCTAAATACATAGAGTGCCATCCTTGTATATATGAATGTATACATTAACTTTCATGCTCCTGGCGTGTTGGGTTTGACAGTGGAAATATCCCCATGAGGAATACATTCTCCAAAATCGGTTAGTATCATCTGAGTGTTTTTCTTTAAGGATGATGAAAAATGTTTTTCATTAGTAAATTACCTGGTGAAACACCGTAACCCCCTCCCCCCCCTCCGCCCCACCTTTGAGTGAATGAGGAATGAGAACCTGCCAAGTGGGGCATCCTGACCCCTTCAGTGCTGTGAGTTCTGTGGTTCCCCCACTTCTCAAAGGGTCTCATTCTCCATCCGACTCTGAAGTTTGCTCATCCTGCCCTAAGAATGTTGTGTCTACCCGAGTGAATTTGCATGGTTCTCATTTAAGTGCCTGAAATAAAAAGAAATTTTGGCCGGGAAGACACAGACTGTTTTTGTGTCTCCTTGCTTCTGTTGATTGGCAGGATTTGGACTGTGGCCAGTAGTAAGTTTGGGATTGGAAGTCCCCAGCGCTCACCTCCCTGTGCGTGCTGGGCGCTCCTTGTATTTATAACCACCAGGCATTTTCTGGAGCACTGAATTGGCATAGGTCAGTTCACAGTCGGATTCCAATGGGGTTCCGAACCGTCAATGCCAAAAGACATCATGTAAATTAAAGTTCGCTATAATTTAAGTATTTTTAGCTTTTCTTTCCCAACTTATTTTCCACCAGAATAGATCAAAGGTGCACTGTTTTTAATTTGAGTAACTTTCAAGAGAACTAAAATAAAAATAAATACAAGTTGATTCACCTTTTTTCTAGTTTCAGTTGTCTTATCATTTGTTGAAGCAAAAGCACATGGCTCCTCGTGCTGGTAATTGTTAACCCAACATTGCAAACCCAACTGTGTGGTGAGCCTGTCCAAAGTCTTTGGGATTTTCCACCGGGCCGTTGCTCCAGGCAGGGCGAGGATCCTTGACCTAAGGCTGATACTTCAGTCCCCGTTTACCAAGCGTCGTGGTTATTTTCCCCTTTTATGTTAAACTTGGGCTCCCATCTTTCTTCCTGGTCCACCTTCAACTCTGAACCCAACACTGTCCTTTTTGGTTGATGCTCCTGGGTCAGTAGGTGCTGCTTGGTGCTCCCTCACACATGAGTACAAATCCCACAGATCGCTCACATTTCTGGACTGAAGATTCGTGAAATTTTAAAAATGTGATGATTTGTATCATTGCTGAGGCATTAGATGATTAATCTCACTATGCTAAGTTTGTCTTAATTATTATAGTAACCTTAGCTCACAGGTCCCTTTGGGGCACACAGTAAATTCTGAAAGGTAACTTACTGATGTCAAGAAGAATAAAGGGAAATGTTGATTCCTGGAGGTAAAATGAAATTATCAGTAAGGCAGAGAGCAGAGATCTTCCCAGGCCCCTTCACCCACCCCCTCCTCCACCACACCTGAGCCCTGTGGTCTTTGCTAACAGCTGTGAAACCTCTGGGTTTTTCTTTCTCTCATCTGTAAAATAAGAACGCTTGATTTTAAAGTACCTCTAAAAATGGTAGGATTATAGTCTTTTTTTTTTTAAGTTGCCAGAAAACCTATCTAGGAGGCTGGGGAGTCTATTTCTCATCTCACTTTAAAGCTGATGTAGAATCGCCGAATTTTACATCAAATATTAGCAGCTAAACGAGTCCCTGCCACACTGATCAGCTTTTAGGACACAATGTTAAACATCTCCACCCCTGCCCGTTCCCACGGGTCGTGCCTCATGGAAAATTCATCTCATTACCCTTCCCAGCAATCTGTGGTGCATGTTGTCATTTCCAGGGATGAAAATCTGCCCTGGAAAAGCTACAACTTAGTCATATGTTACTTACTGTACAAAATAACCCTAATTTCAATGTCTTTGTACAGCTCTAGTCAGCAGCATCTGTCCACATTTGCATTATTCTCCCCATTACCAGTGGAGAATTACAGATAATTACCATGTGTTAGTGCTATGCTTTTTCTTCCCCCTTCATTTAAAATCGCCCATTAAGATCAATTAAGAGGGGAGGTCAGACAACAGAGGACTGTTTTTCATGGGCTGAAACTTTTTACCACTATTTATCCTCGTTAGAAGCTTTATGGCTTTGGGGATAGATAACCTTTTTCCAGAGAATGGGAGCATTGACAAAGCAAGCAAAGCCGGGACAGCGTGTGCAGGCGTCGATGCTCATGTCTCTCAATCTGCTAGGACACAGCTTCGGGCAGATTTTATTTATTTATGTTTTACTATCTGGATTTTACTTCGTAGGGAATTAAGCAAACAAGTCACAAGCAAGCAGAGTTTGATGTTCTGCCACAACTTATCCCCCCTTTGTGACAATTTCTGGGAATCGATTTGGTGCTTTGGTGGGAACACTGGAAGAACTGAAAGTGAAAGTCGAGTGACGGTGTAATGCCTAATCTCTGACCACGGTGTCAGGGGCATTTCTGTTTGCCCATTGAAAAGGAGGAGAGACGCAAAAGCAGCCCTCCCTCCACAAAAGCACTCAGCGTTTTCTCAGTGCTCCCTGCGGGGAAGGGGTCTGCATCCATAAAACCTCCACGCGTGCTGCGGGCTGGACAGAGTCTGCAGCGGAAGCAAAGCTTTCTTCAAATTGTAGACAGTTTTTGCAGGGTGGGAGCTTAAAAAATAACATGGTGACTGAGTAATCAAGGTTCTGAGAGACTTTAGGACCACTGAGCATGAGTCATACCTCAGTTATAATTTTTAGGTTTTGCAAGATAGTAACCGCAAACCATTGAATGTGAAACCTGGAAGTGGTTACGGATCTTTAATGAATGTAGTGTTCGTTTTATAGTTGGAGAAACTGAGGTGCAGAGATGTGATTCGCACAAGATCCCAGTGGCCAGTGGGATCTCTGACCCTGTCAGGGTCTGTGTCCCTAACCTCTGGTTTCCCCCATCACTGGTGGGTCTGCATCAAGGACTCCAGCACAGGCACCCCAGGGAGAAGCCGGTGTGATTATTACGGAGGAGCTATGCTGTGCCAGTCTTTTAGGAGGAAGAGTGCTACCTGGGTTGCTTGCTGAGTTCCTGGGTTTAGTTCTGCACAATTGCTCTGAATGAAAAAGGGTTGAGAGATTAGGAAAGGAACGAGGAGGGGAGGGTGGGGAAAGGGAGGGACAATCCTGGGGTGGAGGGGAGGCTGGATGAAGGGAGGTGGAAAGATCGAGAACTCCTTTTGATAACTTGTCCTGGGAGACTTGGGCAAGGGATTTCCTAAGAGGTATCTAATGAGAGCTCTTTTCAAGTGAAATGGTCTGTCTATACTGTGTGCCCCCAGCACTTCCTCCTGATCCTATAAGGTTTTAGTAAAATGCCAAAGCTCACAGTAGGTTAGGGTTATTGGCTTTCTTTGGAGCTGGGTATTGTCAAGCTTGGCATAGTTTGGAAACAGCGTAGTCCAGGCCCAGAAAACGCATGGGTGCGTGGATCTGAGCTAACGTTACATGGTGGGCCTGCGATGAAATCCCTGTTGTGAGGAGTCGGGTGGCAGAGCTGGGATTGGAAAGCAGAGATCATGCTCAGAACCATTACTAGCCTCCAACGACACCGTGAGAAAGCAAGACCAGTCTGTTAAACGTGATTGGAAACAACTCGGTCAAACTGAATGTTCACTAGATGAGCTGCTAGGGCCACCTGGCAAGTCCGCATTGGGCCTCTTCCCCAGAACCGAGGCCCTAGGTATTAGAATTTGGCTTTGCTTTTGTGTGGACTTAGGGACTCAGGCTTTCTTGAAGGGCGATGCCACTCATGGTGATAGTCACCTGGAGAGGAGGCATTCTGCAGGCCAGACACAAGCCACCTCCACACAGTGCTGCCATCAGGCACACGGGGAGCCCAAAGGCCTTTGCAGTGAGTCCAGTTCATGCCAAGTTGTTCTGGGCCCATATTGAGAGAGAGCGCGATGGCTCCTTCATAATTAAAACTGTCCAGAATGCCTGGGATTGGTTTTGCTTGGATAGTCACTTAGCTCTGTGACCTTGGGCAAGTCACATCACCCTTCATTATAAAAAGGGGAATAGGACCTGCAGCCCAGGGTTGAGATTAATTGGTTAAATATAGAAAAAGCTTCTGAATAGCTTTGTCCTTCTTTCTTGGGGTTTTTCCAGGTTCAGTTTTCTCTTGAGGGGAGTTTCACTTACAAAAAGAAATGGACATGCAATGTAGGGTAGGAGAAGAAAAGAGAAAGTGAGACGAGTCAGACTCCAGATCTTATTACCACTTCTGCTTTATTACCACTTTCTATGATGACTTTCCCTCCCAACTCTATCTTTCCTGCCCTCTCTCCATATTCCATCCTATTAGTAATCTGTAGAGAATTCTATTCGCTGTAAGTTATCCCAAAACTTAGCAGCTTAAAACAACAACAAAAGATGATTTTTTTTTATCACACAGTTTTTGTGGGTCAGGAATTCAGGAGCAGCTTCATTGGCTGGTTCTGGCTTAAAAATTTTGATGAGGTTGTAGTCAAGATGTGCACCAGGGCTACAGTCACCTGAAGGCTTGGTTGGGGATGAAGGACCCCCTTCCAAGGTGATTCACTCTTGTGGTGTCAAGATGCTGCTGGCTCTCGGCAGGAGGCCTCCGTTCTCTGATGTTGGAGCCTCTCCATAACTGGCCTGAGTCCCTCAGAGCAGGGCAGCTGGGTTTCCCCAGAGCAAGAGATGGACAGTGCCATGCAGAAGCTCTTCTTTCTGTGACCTCGCCTTGGAAGGCAGACACCATTTCCTTCATAGCCTCGTAGTCACACTCATCAGCTAGTTCAGCCTGGGAGGAGACGACACAAGGGCATGAACGCCAGGAGGCGAGGCCCATGGGAACCATGTTGGAGGGTGGCAACCACACCCCTTCTCTCTGCTTTCATCTCTGTACCAAGCCACTCAAAGTTTCTTTCTTAGGCTGTCCCTGCTCCCTCCATGGCTTTCTGTACACTGTCCTTTGGGAGGGCCACACAACTCTCTCTCCCCGTCATTGTTATTGCTTTATTCTCCTTCCAGTCCTTTTGTTCTCTAGAGCTGTCACACTTTACCCATTCCCTTCTCTCCCCTTCAACTCCTAGAATCTCACCTCCACTGACATTTTCTTCTCTTCATCCCCATCTTCCTGACCCTCTGTCTTCTCCTCGACCTCAGTCACAACCTCTGTTTCTTCTGCCCAGTTCCCCTCAGAGTCCCTTCCATCTAGCTGATCACCCCCCCCCCCCAGGGAATATTTATTATGCTTAAATCACAGCATGTTCTGTAGGACAGAGAGGCAATAAAGAGTACTAAATGTGTCATCAGCTGCCAGATGGATGAAGAAAGCATTTCCCTGAAATTTAATTCATCATCCGCATCCCAATTTAAGACTTTCAAGGCTGTAGTAACTTCAGGTTTCAGAACCCGGGGCACATCTGCAGACACTGAAGAATAAAATGTCTCACATTTGAGGCTGAGGTGTATGCCCAGAGGCTGTCTACTGTGAGCATTCTTGTTGGTTGAAAGAAGAAACAAAAAAAAAAAAGTACATTTGGAACAGTTATCCAACATCTTGAGGTTATAAACTGTCTGGTGTGCTGATATTTTATCTGATGATGTCTCCTGGGCCTGCTGGTGGTGAAAGATTTTCCAGATTTGTGAGGTGTGATGAAAGGGCTGGTAGTATCTCACACTGATTGGCAGAGCTAAATGTAACTCTTTGACCTTCTGACCTTCAAAACTTCTTTTCGAAGCTGTGAAATGTAAATCCCCAGTAGCTGCTGACCTTGGATGCTTGTGCTTCTCCCGGGAGCTTTGGCTTTTCTTTGGTATTTCAAGCCGGTTAAGAATATTTGGTACTGAGACTGACTCCTTTTAGATCCTTTTTATTGCCCCAGAAAGGTTGGGTGGTAACTTCATCTTTGAATGTAATTGATTTTATTGACAGAATCCAAAAACAAAAGAGGGACTGAGCAGTTTTGAAGACTTCAGTGCCCTCCCAAAATAAATCATCTTAATGAGTCTCAGACTTAGGTTGAGGACAGTGATTTGCACATTGAAGCTGCTCAGTAAATAGAGGCATTTGGCGGGTAAACGACCCAACGAGGCTGCAGCACCCCTTTGTGGGAATGGAGGGGGAGTTTGTGAAGCACATCGGTGTACAGATAGGATCCACTGTGAAAACTTTATTCAAAACTTTATTTGAATATAAGCCACATGCGTTCATTGTAAATGCCCCCTTATTCATGGAAGTGATGGTACCAAGAAAATGCTTCTGGCCAGTGGATTAGAGATAATTGGACAGAGTTACGAGTTAAGACTTAGAGCTCATTGTAGTGAACTGGCCTATGCTGGTGTGCACCACTGGTAGCCTCCATAGCTGAAACCGAAGATACGGGCACCTCGCCCACCACCTTGGCATCCTAGGCATGGATGGTACCTCTCAGTGAAAGCAGGCAGACATGGCCCTACCATCTGTCTGCTGTTCAGAATCTACTCAGCCAACACTTTGCGTGAAGCTCACTTGTAGGAATGTGCTGAGATTCTGGGCTGGTTGGGAAGGGAGGCCATGTAGTCAGTCAACTGATACGGCAGCGAGTGATTCTCAGGGAACAGAAAGGCACAAGTCAGCTGCTTCCACGTAGCCCGTTCTTAGACTGTTGAGCTGGTTGCTGTCTTCAGCCTATACCTGCACAGTTAGGGGTTTCTGTTTACCACTGCTCACCACTATTATCACAAGTCTTAAGAGCCATTAATTTTTCTAAATGAATCCACGTCTAAGGTATGGCTACAGATAAGAATACTTTGAATGTTACCAACCCCTAGGTGCTGATTCAGATTAATTGTTCACAAATCTCACTACTGGTACTAAGTATTCCAGAGTAAATTGTCACAAATTCTAATATAAAATGATAAAGCTTTCTGTTTTAAAATGCCCGCCCAATTCAATATTTGTAATAATTGACACTGGGTTTCTTTCTGAAGAATGAAATTGATGTTTCTGGTATTTTTTTGTTGTTGTTGTTAAATACCAGAAATTTATTTTTATTTATTTTTTACAGAGAGGAAGGGAGAGGGATAGAGAATTAGAAACATCGATGAGAGAGAAACATCAATCAGCTGCCTCCTGCACACTCCCCACTGGGGATGTGCCCCCAACCAAGGTACATGCCCTTGACAAGAATCGAACCTGGGACCCTTGAGTCCACAGTCCGATGCTCTATCCACTGAGCCAAACCGGTTAGGGCTGGTATTTTTTTTTTTAACCACAAAAATAACAATGGAAGCAAAATTTGCTTGCAAATAATATCTAGTATACTAATTAAAAACGTTTACCTTTCAGAGGTCTTTTCAAAGAAAAAATTAAGGTCTCTATGTGTATTACCGTATGTGATAAGTTTACAGGAATGTGAGACATGTTCTAGAGACACCACAGTGAATATTTTCATGGGAGAATCTGCTGTTGGGTGGCATTCTTTGGTTAAGTTAATAACCTTGCAAGACTTCTCTCCGCCTGTTCTTAGAGGGGATAGTGTGAGATTAGCCAAAGAGCCCCTCGGCTCTGGAGTCAAACCTGGGTTTAGATTCATTTGCTGTGGTGTTTGGGCAAGTTACCTAACCTCTCTGAGCTTCGGTTTCTTCGTAAATCAGTGGGTGTGATGATAATAATTCATAAGGCATAAAGTACTCACTTCAGGACTTGGCACAAAGTAGGCATTCAATAAATTGTAATGAGTGCTGTCTCCCCTTTTCTTACAAAAAGAAAGTTGTTCTTTGGCTATAGATGACTTGCAATGACTATGTTATTGGATGAGTGACAGGAAGAACGTAAAGTAGCTGAACAATTAATTACACTTGCTGCCAGAAACTTCCTCCACAGAGGTTCTCAACCTTGGCTGCATGTTAGATCTTCTGTGGAACTTAAGAAACACCAATGCCTGGGCCCTACATCCATCTTTAATCTGCAGGACAGCCTGCCATAGAATTTTCCAAATCTTTCCAGTATGTACAGCCTTTCCTAGTATAACCAAGGACTGAGAGACACTGCTTTAAAGCAACAACACTACTCTGAGGGTGGTTCTGTTCTAGAGTTTTTAAGTATTTTGTTGGAGAAAAAGCTTGCTCAAGAAAGTTCTTGTGGACCAGCGGTGTGCCTATGACCAAATTTGGCCCATTGCTTATTCTTTATAAATAAAGTTTTATTGGAATACAGCCATGCTCATTTGTTTACATATGGTCTGTGGCTGCTTTCATGTTATAACAACAGAATTGAGTAGTTACAACAGAGACTGTATGACCTACAAAGGCTAAAGTGTTGGTCTCTGGCCCTTTAGAGAAAATGTGTCTGACCCCTGCAGTAGGCCACTTAAAATGGAATCACAGTGCCATTTTCCAAGATGCATTCAAGAAAGTCAACTTATTACACAAGAATATCTCCTAGATTCTGTCCAGTTCTTCCCTCCACGAAAAATCAAATAGTATCCTCAAATGTCAGTAGTCACATGCTGTAATGCATCGATATAGCCACTTTTGCTACTTAAAAAAAAAGTATTGCCTATTTCTGAACAAAGCATTTTAATACAGTACTTACCATTCCTCTTTATTTTATTTAATATTTTTATTGATTTCAGAGAGGACAGGAGGGGGGGAAGAGAGAGAGAAACATCAATGATGAGAGAGAATCATTACTTGGCTGCCTCCTGCATGCCCCCTACTGGGGATCGAGCCTGCAACCCCAGCATGTGTCCTTGACTGGAATCAAACCCAGGACTCTTTAGTCCACAGGCCTATGCTCTTATCTGCTGAGCCAAACCAGCTAGGGCCCATTCCTCTTTAAATTTTAGGTTTTGTAGAAATTTAATCATCTATGTATGAAAGAACTTTAATAGAGGACACCCTGCCTTGACTTTCTGGCTAAAAATGCAGAAAGCTGGAATGCGACTCATTATCACATGGACTCACTCAGCCATGAGTGCCTTTCTAAATGATCCTGGCAGCTGAGAACACTTTATAGCTTTTTCCGCTCTGTTTTAAGTCTTTTATTGAAAAAGTTCTTAGCAGAAGCGAATTCGTGTGCATTTCCCTTCCCTGCTCATAAAAACTGAGCTGCTCCTGCCAGAGGAGGAGGTGGGCAGGGCAGCGGTGCAGGTCACGGAGAACACGCTCCCCAATATCTCCACAGCTTTCATCACCTTCCCCCCTAGACCAATCAGGGCCTCCTCAGGAAATAGTCCCCCCTCTCCTTCCACCCCTCAACACAATCCCACCGCTTTGAACCGCTCAGTAATTATGGAAGCTATCTTGAAAGAGCCCAGATGCTGTCATCCACTTATGCTTTATTGAGGGGGACCTCCCCAACGGGCAGCGTCCAGGCACTTTCTTTGTGCTGTCTCAGCACCATCGTTGCTGATGGAAGCATGAAAGCTCATTAGCATTGTAAGAGATTTTAATAACAGTTCTTAGTTAGACAATAGAAACAAGACAGGTTTCATCAGGAATGCCATGTTTGAATCACTCTGGCGCTAATGCAACCCGTGCTTCAATACGAGAATGATTCTCTCACCAGAGACGGGGAAATATGTACATTGTGCCTGGGAGACAGGGAGACTTTCGTAGGCATAGCGTTACCCCTTGGTTTTCACGGCTCTTTGTCTGCGTGTCTCTCGGGATGCAGGGAGTGCTCTGCTCTATAGCTCCCAATAGACAAGCTCTGCCTGCACCCGGGATCTGTCCAGAGATCGTGGTGAACACCCGGCTTTTCTCGGACCCTGGATCACCGAGCTCCATGCCTGGGAGGTCAAGTAAACGTAATCACCAGCTGTGAGAACAAGCGTTGCAAGTGCAGATCTTTGCCTAAGCAAAGCGGCTCTTTGCCGACTCTCAGACCCTCGGAACTGCAGGAGCCACAGCCTGGATGTCAAGGTTGTGTGGAAGGGTTGAGGTGCAAACAGGAGCCTCTTCACAAGATTGCAAACTTCTGGGCAGCACCAAGCGTGTCCCTTCACCTTTGTGGCCTCTGAAAGCCCAGCACAGGTCCTTGCTGAGGGAGGAAAGGAGAACTGTCCTGTGTCTAGTCAGGTCACTGTCTAGTCAGCGGGGCTGGAATAAGGGGATTCCCCTTAGTTTTTCACGTCATTTTCTTCAAGAAAGCTTTATTTTTTATTAAAGGAACATATTTGGGTAAGTAATTACATATCACTCCTGTTAACTCTATTTTTAAAAATGCTTTAAAAAAACCATCATTCCATTTGAGAATTTTGAAAAATGTTCTTTTTGCCATTCTTGGCTAAGAAGGCTGCATTTCCCAGGGATTTCATGAAACCTTTGTCAGGTACACACGGGAGCTGGCTTTCGTTTGACCCTTCACCCTCGCCCTCTCTGTGAGGCCACCCCCTCCTCTGAGGCACATGCCTTCGGCCAAGTTGCCACCCTCGGTTAGTCGCCAGAGAACCAGCTTCTGCCACCTGCTCCGTCTCTTGGTCTGCCTCTGCTCTTTGCTGCCCCCAGATCCCAACACCAACCAGGTTCATCCCTGCTGGGCTGTCCAGGGAATCGGGACAGGTGGGCGTGGGGTCTAATCCAAGTAAACGGGGTAAGTCACAGTGGGGCGTAGACACTCATTAAACACTCTGAGGGGGTCACCCATCCATGTGAAAATGTACAAAGAGGTAAAAATGCCTGCATTTTAGCCCCTTCAAGACTTCCTTCTTAGTCCGAAAGAATACATCAGCTTGCAGTGAACTACAGCTTACTCAGTTTAGCTCAAGAAAGGGGCTTATTTGAAGAGAGTTACCTGTTTCCAGGAGAAGTAAGCAAGCCGGCCTGGGACAACGGCAGGTGGGGCTCAGGACCTCCGCAGGGGCGATGGGCCTGCACACCGCACACGTCCCTCCGGCTCTGAGGGTTGGGAAGGGGAGGTTCCTATCCGGTGCCCAGGCCTGACCAGCCAGCTGTGGCCTGAGGTGTGGGGCTGCCCTGTCTGGGCGATGAGGTTTAGACACACAGGTGAGCTGGTCCGTGCTCACTGTTGTTCCTGGGTGCTGACAGTCCTCCTCAGCACTGCAATCTAGGCAAGCAGCCATCTAGGGGGGTCTTTCCATTTATCTTTTGAGAAGATAATGTCCAAAAAAAACGACATTTCTCTCATCTTTATTCCATTAAGAATTTGGCTGATAGGAATTTAATTTGGCTCTCTCTTTCCCTTGACGGACAGTTTTCAGACTAGGAAGGCTTGGATGGGAAGAGGAACAGACTTTGAATCATTTAGCGGAAGTTCTCTTCTAGCCGTTGCACATTCAACAACTTAAAAGCAGCCCACAGCCACTCGCTTTGAGGCTCCGTGTGGGATAGACGCTTTAAGGCAGCGGTTCTCAACCTGTGGGTCGCGATCCCTTTGGCGGTCGACCGACCCTTTCACAGGGGTCGCCCAAGACCATCCTGCATATTAGATATTTACATTACGATTCATAACAGTAGCAACATTACAGTTATGAAGTAGCAACGAAACTAATTTGATGGTTGGGTCACAACATGAGGAACTGTATTTAAAGGGCCAGAAGGTTGAGAACCACTGCTTTAAGGAAAGATGCTAGTAACTGGTATTGAATTAGTGTTTCATGTCAGTGGCTGTGCTAAATGATTTTACCTGTGTGAGCTAATTTTAATTCTTTAGCAAATCTTTGAGCTAGGTGCTGCTACTGTCCCTCTATTCAGAGCAAAAGAGAAGACCTGGAAAGGTTAAGTAACTTTTCAACAAGAAGAGATTATCTGAGTTCATCTAAGTATTAAATGAATGTGGGGGGAGGCAGTGGAAACAAATTGGACAGGCAGGTATGGGGACATCACGACCCGAATGCTACACTGAAGATTTGGGGGTTATTCTGTTGGTAACACAGACCCACTGAGGTTTTTGGATCCTGGGGCTGACACCAGAACCGTCCTGTGGAAGTTTCTCTGGCAACAGTGCGTGGACCAGGGGAGACGAAGGGGGCCGCTGGTGAGCTGCTGAGAGAAGCGTGAGGGGGACTGGGACCAGGTGGGAGCTGGGGGACGGAACAGTGGAGAGCGTGGTGGTTTGTCTTTCCCTCCGGTTTACATCCCCGCTCAGGACCTTGTTTTAAACATCCTAGCATAGACTCCCACCTGTTCAGAAGCCGCCTAGTATAAATAAAACAACAAAACAACAAACAAATAAAACAACAAAACAAATGCAATTGCTACATTTTGAAAACCTTTCCTTGTTGACCAGTTACCTCGTATTGTGAGGAAGGAACATGATTGACTTCTGAGGAGCCCGGTGTTTAGTGCATTTGTCCCCCAGAAAGGGACCCCCACGCAAACCCATGCGCCTGCACAGCACTTGCCAGGGCAGAGGGAAGAAAACAAAACCCTGTGCGAGGGGTGTTTGCCACGCAGGACGGGGGCTCGTTTGGTGTATCTCACGTTCCTTTCCCGTGGCCTCGGGGTTCCTAACAGGACACGCTGCTGCCGGCGTTATAGTCCACACAGGTGCAGCTGCCTGGGGTCTGAGCAAACAGCCCTGGTGTTGCGTGTCTCTCATTCTCAAGCCTCGTCTTTTATCCCAGAAGAACTTGTGGGTGATCCTGTTTGAAGGAATGTCTTATAAGCATTGGGCTCTCCTGGGGTTTGAACCAAACCCAGCTCTGGTGCAGTTCACCTCACCCAGAGGAGAATAGACCCAGTGACTCCAACCAGTGGGCACTCTGGGAAGGGCGGTCCCTGCCGTGGACCTGTGTCCTTGATGCTTTTGTGGAGCAAGCGTGAGTTAAGCACCGTGTGTACCAGACATGGTGCTGCACATGCGGGATGCAGCCATGAAGATGGGCCAGAAGCTACCAGGATAGTTGGATGTGTGGACACAGATGCAAGTGTGGAAACACACCAAGACAAAAAATGTCGAAGATGCTTTCTCAAGATTTCGTAGGTCCTTTGACCCTGTAAGCTCCTGAAAGGCATAATTGAGAGAGAGAGGGAGGGAGGGAGGGAGGAAGGGGAGAAGAGAAAAGAGAAGAGAAGAGAAGGGAAAATTAAAGATCAAAGGGAAAAGTTTTAGTTCAGAAGCATAAGAGCCCTTGGGGATTAAGAAAAAATTCCATAAGCCTACAGAATAATAAACTTAATATGAATAATAGTCACAATGTGAGATTTTCAGTTTAAGAACTAGAGATATTTGTGTGTTAGAATGAGAGCTTCAGTTTTTTGTTTTATGTTTTATTTCCCTCTGGATCCTAGTAATGAAAATCCTCATGGTCCTCAGGAGGGATTCCTGCTGCCTCAGGGTCAGTAAAGACAAGGGTTGAGCCAGGGCTGCACGCTGGGTCCTGAGGTGGTGCAGTCAGGAGCATGGGGGCTGGGTTCTCAGAAGGGCTTGCCCTTGGCAGGGACGCTCTGAAGTCAGCCTCAGGGGCGGCTGTGAGATCTGGGGATTCATTGCTGACTTGGAATAATCTGTAGTTCGAAGCCTGCCTTTGCCACTCGTAAGTACCCCATAGACATAGAGCTTCGATGCCATAGAAATCTTTATTTTATTGCATTGTCAAATGTAACACAATATCAAAGAGTAACACGCTGTCAATTTTCCTGATGTCTAATCCTAATAAAAAATATTGTCTCTAAGGATAAAATGCATTAATGTGATGTGTATAGGGAGAGAGTTGCGAGGAAAGAAAGGCCGCACCTCCTCTGTTTCTCTGCCTGTATTTTACATTCTATAAGCATTTTCTGTTATCTAAGGACGAGCGAGCTGAAGATGTGTCAAGTTTTCCTGATAAATAATGGTCACTCTCCTCTCTCAGCAGATTTCTGCACATGGCAGATCTTCTTCCAACATAAATGGCGGGCCTGAACTTGATCGTTGCCTGAGTCCCGAAGGTAGTTCTCAATCTGATGTTACGTTTATAAAGGAAGTCATCTGTGCGAACTTGGTGGCCACCCAAATCCACATGTGCTCAGTTATCTTCCTAAGCAGGGAGGTGATCATGTCACCAGTTTGGTCTTAGTGGGTTGTTAATTAAGCTAGTCCAATCTCACATTTTAGACTTGAGCTTTCTTTATTTTTCCTTAGTGGCAACCTGCTCACAAGTCCTAAATATAGACTTTTCTTTCTCTCAGTTAACAAACGAGTTTCTTTATATGATGTTTGCAATGTCGTGAGTACTGGAGATACATTGTAAAAAGTGGTTCATCTTAACCACTTCTTCGTCCTGTCCCCTACCGCCCACTACCACCACCTTTTTGAGAAGACTTTGCGCCAGGAATTAGCTTTAATATCTATAATAATAAAAGAGTAATATGCTATTTAGACCGGATGTCTTCTGGACTTCATTCCGATGTCCTTCTTGATGAAGCCGGGCCAGAGGGAAGCCAGCCCAGGTCCCGGGTGCCTGCGGCAGCTGGAGGAGGAAGCCTGGGTCCCGGGTGCTGGAGGGAAGCTGGTGCCGGCAGCCAGGGGAAGGAAGGCCTACTCTTGCACAAATGTTCGTGCATTAGGCCTCTAGTATATATATATATATAAATTGAATTTATTGGGGTGACGTTGGTTCGAAAAGCCATACAGGTTTCAAGTGTACAACTCAATAAAACATCATCTGTGTACCGCATCGTGCACCCATCTTCTCAAGCAAAGTCTCTTTCTGTCTCCATTTTCTGCCTTTTTGCCCACCTCCACCTACCCTCCACCCCCTTTCCCTCTGGCCATCTCCACACTGTTGACTGTGTCTGTGTGTTATTTATATATGGTTGTTTGATTTATTTTTATTTTTTTTGCTAGTCCCTTCACCTTCTTTCACCTAGTCTCCCCTAGCTCCTCCCCTCTGTCAGCTGTCAGTCTGTTCCATGTATCCATACCTCTGTTTCTATTTTTTTTGTCAGTTTATTTTGTTAATTAGATTCCACGTATAAGTGAGATCATATGGTGTTTGTCTTTCTTTGAGCCAGTTATTAGCTTTAACAGGCGTCCTAGCTGGCTAGAGTTTTCTTTACTAAAAAATCTTGAAGAGAAATCTTGTGACAGTATCTAAGGTTAAATCCCAACATCATCCCCTTCTTCTTTCTCAAATTTGACCAAAAAGTTTGAAGTTTTAGTTAGACTTCTTTGTTACACAAAGAATCGCTTATTTTAGCTGGTATTTCAGATATTTGTTATCTTTAGTGATTATATTGGTTTCTGATGCCAACCAGTCAAGTCGAAAGAAAATCGGTGATTCAGGTATTCTATTCAGACAATATGCTCAGAGACTTTCCTTATAGTTTTACCAGAGATTTAGAAATAAATGCATTGCAATTGATTGTTTGACAAGTATATAGGAATCAAGATGAAATGTTGGTGTGTTCTTTCAACTTTGCATTTATCCTCTTTCATAGGCATAAATGGAAACAGGTGCATTGAATCTTCAACTCTTCTTGAGAAGTACAGAATTGGAAAGGTTATTGGTGATGGCAATTTTGCAGTAGTCAAAGAGTGCATGGACAGGTGAGTGGATGGTGAGGATCATCATTTTTCCACCTACCCATACATTTCTCCTTGGAGTTTATTCTTAACCGGAGTGAACACAAGATTTTATGAAAGAGCCTAACTTTGGCCCCAGCTGTTTTGCATGCCCACAAGCAGTGTTTCAGGGAAAAAACATGTATTCAGATAGAGTATACGTACACCTGCTTTGATTTTGATTGAGCAATATATCATGTCTCATCCACGAGCCAGAGAACACTGGGAAAGAATAAGATGTATTCTTTAAAAATCTCATGGAGCATTTCCCTGTACTAGGCACGGTTCTCAGTGGTGTAACTCGTTTAATCCCCACAGTGACCCTCTCAGTTAATACTGCATGTACCAGTAGTTCAGGATGCATGAGCTCTGACTCCACTGAAGATCAGTGTTCAGACTGTTGCCTATATTAGAGTTATATCTTTGTTTGTCCAGCTTTATTTTAAGGTCCCGAATTCTCAAGTGGTATGAAAAGCATTCGTTCAAATTGCAGGCCTTTCGTAAACATCAAAACCGGAAAAGACTCAGATTAGTCTCTGTGTTTATATGCCTGCCACTTCCCTGCCTGTTCTCAGTAGTATTTTTACTCTTTGTGGGGAATTCTCAGGAAGCTCTGGCAACCACTGCTTTTCCATTCTGCTGCACCTCCTTATGGTGGTGCCATTAGAAATCCAAGGCAGGGTTTGGTTTATGTTATAGGGAAGCAACTTAAATAAAAGTTATTTTTCCAAGGTGGCCTGACTGGTGGGTAGTGTGACCCACTGGTCAGAACTGCTATATTCTAGAACTTCTGAAATGTTCGTTGTTGAACTGTTTTCCTATATGCGAAATATTTTTTGGCAGGTTCAGACTAAAATATGCGAAAGGTGATTAAATGTTAAATAACAACAAGAGTTGTGCGTCCCCGTAAATGACCTCTCTGGTGCCAGGAGCGGGCATCCAGAGGTGTGGTGAAGATGGCACCAGATGGAGTTGGAGCTGAGAAATAGATATTGAAAGTCTGGGGACTTTTGAGGTTTGAATGATGGACTAATAGAGTAATGTGAAGACATATTGGTAATAGGAAGTTTTCAGCTACTTTGAATCATTTTTCCTAATTTTATTCTGCCTTCTAAGGGAACTACCTTGAGGTTTAAGTATTAGAAAAAACAGTGTTTTGTCCATGTCCGATACAGCAGAGTTTAAGTACTTTCAATATGTAAATTATTTCATAATAATATGTAAAAAAGGAGATAGACAGTGTGGCTCTGGATTTTTTTCTTTTCTTTTTGGGGGGTACCTTTCTCCCTGACCCCAGGCCGCACGGTCTCTGATGAGCAGAGGAAGCAGTCTTTCCTCCCTGAGTCTGTGCTGTGGAGGAAATCAGAGAGGATGGTGCTATCGTATCTATGACTGACGGCTTTAAATGGCCTTCCTCTGATTATCCCGTAGGTCCACCGGAAAGGAGTTTGCCCTGAAGATTATAGACAAAGCCAAATGTTGTGGAAAGGTACAGTATACATAACTGCTTAGTAAAAGAAACTGAGAAACTGCGGTAAGATGATGATTGTGCTGAAGGCATTGAAGTGAAGATTTGCCAAGTCCTCAACAGGAATAAACCTGTGAAACTAGTGCAGGAAACACTAGTAAGCTTTTTTTTTTTTTTCTGCCATTTTTCAGAAACCTTAATCCTAAAACAGTACATTGTTTTGATCTTGGCGCTCACTATCAAAAAATATACTAGAAGAGGTCAGTGGAGGTAAAGGGGGACATATGTAATACTGTCACCCATAAAGATTAAAATGTTAAATTTTAATCTCTTCTCTAGGAGATGCATATTTCAAAATAAAACCCAGAACCACACAAAAAGGTGTCAGAAGTCTGAGACTTTACCCTCCTTTCAAACTAACAAGCTGGCCTTCCCGCTTTAATGACGCTGGCAGATGTACCAGTTTTACATAAAAGGAGACAGAGTTTCAGGTTAGATAGCAGAGGCAGAGCAGGGGAAGGAA
Organism: Myotis yumanensis; assembly: GCF_028538775.1. Taxonomy (NCBI): domain Eukaryota; kingdom Metazoa; phylum Chordata; class Mammalia; order Chiroptera; family Vespertilionidae; genus Myotis; species Myotis yumanensis. The sequence goes on from NW_027223756.1 coordinate 54,897,980, forward strand.
TTTTGGGCTAGTTGGTTACTCAGCCTATACATTGGCCAATCTGTCATGCTCCCTCTGCAAGTTAAATTTATTCAATTGTTCGTGTAATAAGAACGTGGGGCGGGGGGGAGTTGTTAACCTGTCTGCTCTTCGGTTTGCTTGTCTGCAATATACATGAGCATTATTAGGTAAGTTTACCTAAAATTTGACGTGTGCAAGATACTGTGCTACAAGTATAGTATTTTAGCATATAAACAAATACCAGTTCTGCAAACTGAAGAGTATGTGGGGAAGCATATGAGAGAGAAATAAATGATCAGAGAAGACACCATAGAGCAAGAAGCATTTGCGCTGGGCTCCCAGCAGGGGGCAGGCTTTCAGCAGGATGCAATGAAAGGAACTCCTGCCTGTGGCCACAGCCTGAGCAAAGGCCCCACGCACGGAGAGCATGCTCGGACCTTCTAAGTAGGAGAGCATTGCAAGATCAGCTTTGGGGCCAGATTTATGGAGGCTGTTGAGAAGGCTGTGGTGTTTGTAAATTTTAGAATTCTTCCATGTCTAATATGCTAAATAATATTCATTCTAAATGAATATTTATTGAATTCCCACAGTGTCTGAAGCTCTGAGCTTTCTGTTATGGTGCTTAGAAGTGGTCCTTCCTTCTCTTCCCACAGCCTTGCATTCATTATCCACGTGTTATGAGCCCAAGCAGGACATAAATCCAAATGAATGTTGTAGTCGTTTCCTAAGGATGTTGGAATAAATTACCACAAACTCGGTGGCTTACCACAACAGAAATTTATTCTCTCACAGCTCGGGAGGCCCTGGGGGGAACCTGCTCCTCGCCTCTGACTGAATGGCTTCTGGTGGCGGATGGTGGTCCTTGGCTTCTGGCCACATCACTCCCACCTCGGCCTCCATCTTCACCTCACTCTCTCTCCTGCGTGTTCATTTTTCCTCTTCGGGGTGGGGAACCGCCCTCTGCCTCTTATCTCCTAAGGCCAGCTGCGAGGGCACCCAGCTAATCCAGAGCGATCTCTTCCAGAAACCGTAATCACATCTGTAGATCTTTCCCCCCACCCCCCGAATAAAGCACCATTTACAAGTTCAGGGGCTTGCTCTCTTTGGGGGACGATTATTCAATCCACTACATAGCTCCACCACAGAAATCACAGGCGGTGATTTAAACATTTCTCTCTCTGACTGCATCCTCCTCAGCGATACTCAGAGGGCACAGCGATACCAGCTGTGAAGCCAGTGCCCGTCAGGAGCCATGCCCAGTGTGTTTCCTCACTCAGGCACTTCAGGACTCACTGGGCCGGTTACTGGAGAGCAAGATAAACAAAAGTCTCCAGCACAGCCAGTAGGAGCTGTGCGGGGAGCCAACACAGAGGGCCATGAGAGCAGCTAAGAGGTGTACCTCACCCGGCAGGGAGGTTGTGTAGAGGAGGTGAGATCTAAGCTGGTCTTGAGGAATAAACAGGAATTCACCAAGATGTGGGGAAAGAACGTTCCAGACGGAGAAAGTACCTGTGCAAACGCCTAGAGGTCTCGGTGAGAGATGGCACTGGGGATGGAAGTGAGAGGACAGGATTCAGTGGCTGTTGAGAAGGTAGACCTGGTGGTGCAGGAGCTGTACTGGAGGGTGAGGGAGGGAGGGTTGAGTGGGGGGCGCGGGATTCCTGTCTGCTCTGGGCAGCCAGGTTCCTTCAGTGAGACAGGGCACTGGAGGAAAGGACTGTGTGTGTTTTATGGGGCTGGGCAGTGTGGAGACAGGATGATGAGTTTGGTTTGGGAGAGTTGTTTATTCCCTAATCTCCCTCCCTCCCTTCTTCCCTCCTGCTCCTCCTCCTCCTCCTTTTGTCTCTTTATCTATCTCTATCTCTGTCTCTTTTGTATGTTCAAAACCACCACAGACAGAGATAAGGCGGTATCCTTTGCCAAGTTAGCAGTTTTCCTTGTCATTTACTCTCACACAGATCCAGGGCACACTGCCAGGAAATGATTCATATGTAAATTATTCGGAGTCAGAACCATGAATCACTTAGCATAAATAATGGTAGATGGTTGAACAGTGTTTAGTTCAGTGCAGTTCAAGGCAAAAGTGGTGTTCCTATTGTATTTAGAAATCTTTTCCTGGAAAATGAAATCTTGAGAGTATTTTTAGGTATTAGAAGCGAAGATACGTTTTGGGTTGCATGAGAAATGGGAAAGTAATATTTGTAGAGATTTTCATGCATTGCTTTTTGTTTTGCTTCTGACGGTGATTCCTTTAAAAGTGCATTCATAGACAACCACACAGGCGTAGTCAGAGGCTGGGAACAAAGGCTAGCGGCTCCCACATCCCAACAGCAGCATTTGCTCTGTGCTTAGAATACCAGCCACTGTCAAGTCGGACACAGTGATCTGAGGTAACATGTAGTGGAAGAGAAAATATTGCTGCACAATGTAAAATGCAGCACTGCCCGCAGTCCAGGGGAAAGTCCTCACTGACGTCCCAGGAGCCTTTCTGTTACGCTTTTCATGGGAAAAGACAACTTTGGGGAGGTGCAGTCTCCTTAGGCGGTACACATCCTTTTTTAACTCCAATTTGAGAGAGTTCCTGGGTCCTGGTAATGGGGATTATTTTACATGAATCACTCTCAATGAGCATCACAAGCAGAGGTAAATTTACAGACTCTTCCAGCTTTGGCGGAAATGGGGAGGAGGGAGAACTGAAGTGATACGTCCATTTAGCTTTTTAAAAAATGCCTCTTTTACTACAGTGGTAGCGACTGCTGTCCTGGCTTCACAGAGAGCGGAATGGATTCATTTTCTCCCCTTTGCGTTCAGGGAAGGGCAGCTCACTCTGCTCCCAGCGCTGGGCACGGGATGCGGCCCTCCCAGCCCTGCTCGCTGAGGGCACAGGTGTTCCTTCCTGCTCCACGCCTATGTGGGTCTGCCTGGCTGCCCAGTTCGCTATGATGCAACCTCTCGTTCCCGTCTTTTCGAGCAATTAAATGTATACAGCTGTGCAGCTATCATTTCATTTTTGAAAAATTCCAACTTGACGTTGACCAAAGCAATCTCCTTTGAAAGGTGATGTTGTGTAGCACAGGAAGTCTGGGCTTGGATGTCAGGAACCTGGGGTTTGCATTCTGCCTCGAAGCACTGTCCTAAAGGATGAAGGGTGAGGATGTTGCACAAGCACCCTGCACAGCGATGGACAAACAGTGACTGGACTCCTGGTCAGCACTGGTTCTTTTCTCTCCCCTGCCTCCGGTTAGCATTTGCACCGTCACTGGCCAGTGTTTACCTGGACAAGCACAGGGCATTCCACGCTCAAGAAACACAGCCCACCCTGTGCCGGCGCTTGCAACGGACTTTCTCTGTGTATTACTTATTGTTAACGTTTATACTTCCAACTATTGTCAGAAAAGCATTGGAGATGGCTTACGGTGAGAACACACGTTCACATGGATGCATGAAGATAAGAGAGGAACCATAAAATCTGAAGTTTTATCTCTGTATGTTCCAGGACCAAGTTCCGTTTTTTAAACAGAATGAGAACATGAACTAGAGATAAGATCATTGTGTTCCCACTGCAGTGGAACACTAAATTTAGTTCTGGAATTCATGATAGCAGAGGCACAAGGGACAGTGTAAGGGACACACACACACATGGATATATACACATATGTATTTAGGTAGCAAATGGTGTCTATAGAATGTGTCAGAGGGCAGCTTGTTAATTTTACAGAATGTACCCCAAATTCAAGACAATTCATTATTACAGTTAACGAGGACCGACGGGTGTGACGTTATTGAGAAGTTTCATGTCTCATGATAAAATAGAGCAGCAGCAGTTCATGACCCATCGTTGCGTGTGGAGAATAACTCCTCCATGCCGGGAGTAAACTTGTTGATGCAGGGCAGATCCCCAGGACTGACAATCGGGTGGTATTTTCAGAGGAGAAGTGAGTAGGGTTAAAATCAGAATCATGGTCCCCATGTGCACGTATATATCTTGGTTTCTGAAATACAGGATCATCGGGAGCATCCTCTGGTGAACGAAATGTTAATGCCCACGTCCTGTGCCACATGCATGCCGTTTCCTCTTATGCCCAGTTGTTGTTTCCCAGGGAACGGGGATTAAAACGTGGCTCCCGCTGGAGTACAAGCACAGTGCCGCGTGCCTGCACTTTGATAGCGCCACAGCCCCCTGAGGTGTTGGAGGCCGTGAAGAGACAGGAAGGCCGTCTGTTGTTATGTGTCAGGGTAGACCCACTGAGCCCTGCTGAGATGGCTGTTTTGAAGGGTGCCTGTTTTTTCTGTTACTGACCCTGAGATGTCACACTGACCTGTCCCGCTGGGAACCAGCGAGGGCAGGGTTTGGTGTCTCTGCACCAAGGGAGCTGCTTCCCTGGGCACCAGCCCTACAGACGGATGTCCTTTGGAACACAGACAGGCAGGGGTCCTGGCCGTCTGGTCACCTCCCCCCTCCCCCCCGTTTGACAGGAGCACCTGATCGAGAATGAAGTGTCCATCCTGCGCCAAGTGAAACACCCGAACATCATCATGCTGGTGGAGGAGATGGAGACGGCCACCGAGCTCTTCCTGGTGATGGAATTGGTCAAGGTAAGAGGGGGAGAGCTTTCAGGAGGTTTCCCTGGCGCCAGATCCCGAGACTTAACTGTGTTCTTGAAGGACCTAATCAGAAAGGTGTTTTCCTACCTTGAAGCTTTATTCATAATCATCCATTTTCGTAGCATTTTAAAAAATCGACTCCAGGCCGATGACCTTCTTTGTTACCTTCATGGGATTGCCACTGTTGATATTTTGATATGTTCTTTCGTGTCCTTCAGGGTGGAGACCTCTTTGATGCAATTACCTCTTCAACCAAGTACACCGAGCGGGATGGCAGTGCCATGGTGTACAACCTGGCCAGCGCCCTCCGGTACCTGCACGGCCTCAGCATTGTGCACAGGGACATCAAGCCGGAAAACCTCTTGGTACGTCGCCGCTGCTGCTTCTGTCCCACCTCATGTTTCTCTTCCTTTAAAATGACCGTACTCACATGCACACAGTGACATCTGAGAGTCTATGACCAGTCCTGCAACAAGGGGCTGGGAGAGTTTAAATTTCAAAAACCAGTCTGACGCAAGTCAGTCACCGCCCGCCAAATATTAGTGAATTTCTTCAACTGAACTGCATTTCTGCATGTATTGTTTACCAGACGTTAGAAAATGCGCTTTCACTTCCGTTTTGTTGACAGTACCGACTGAAGAAAGGTGAACAGGAAAATTCTTTTGAGGCAAAATAGTCTGAAGAATAAATGGTAAACAGAATGAGAGCATGAGGGTTCGTGTATGGGCTGGGCAGAACTTTGAACATCTAGTCCATTCATCTCAGCTTCACAAATACAGAAATTGAGACCCAGAGATGCTGATTTTTCTTGCTGGAAAGTCTCATTCGCCCCATTGTTCACAGAACTGTGTACTGTTGCACTCAAGGTGCTTCTTAAAAAAAAAAAAATTTATTGATTTCAGAGAGGGAGAGGGAGAGAGAGAGAGAGAAACATCAGTGATGAGAGCGAATCATTGAGTGGCTGCCTCCTGCACGCCCCCTACTGGCAGTTGAGCCCACAACCTGGGCATGCACCCTAAATGGGAATCGAACTGTGACCTCCTGGTTCATAGGTCCATGCTCAACCACTGAGCCACACTGGCTGGGCTCAAAGTGCTTCTTAATCTGGTCCCAATTTACCTTTCCAGCCTCCTTTCTGTTACCAGCCCTTCCCCACCCATCAAGCCACCTTTAACACACCTTCCTGATGGCTTTACTAACGAAGCAAAGCTTGCTGGTGGGGCCCATCCTTGTGCCTACATTGCAGAGGAATTTTAGAGAGGCTGAATGGGGAGTTGTGCATGCACACACACACATGCACGCACACAAACATACACAAGACTGTTGGTTTATCTAGTTCTACCTTTCAGGGCTGAGCTGTCATCATCATTACTGTTTGGGAGGTGAGGTTACCTGAGTGTTCTAGATCATGTTAATCTCAATGAAGGCTTCCCCATCCCCTGTAGTTAGTTAAAACTGACTTTATCAATAGCATTACTAGTATACCTCACCTGCTTATGTCCATACTGGTCTCTGCGCTGCCCTGTCTCCCAGCAGTGTGACAAACACACTGATCTTGTGAGACGGAGCCAAAGGCACGACTTCTTTGGCCTCAGCTCTGGGCAGAGTCCGTGGTGGCCACCTCTGGTTTCTGCTGCACTTGCCATGACACATCGATTTTATCATCTACTCTGTCTCCTATTCTAGATCATAAGCACCAGTGGGGGCAAGGTTTGTGTCTCAGTTATCCTAGTGTCCCCAGGCCTTGAACAATGGATGTGCAGGAAATGTTTGGAGATTGGCTGATGGTCACTCGGCTAGCTAGCTGCTGGCGCTGGGGCACGCATCTTTACAGCCCGAGTCGTGCTGGCCCCATGCAAATAATTGTTGGAAGAAATGTGCATGGATGGACAGGCGTTGAGGCCCTGCTGGGGGCTTCCTGCCCGTCCACAGTGTGTTTTCCCCGTAGGGTAACACCATTTGATGACTTCTGAACGTCCATTTGAAAGCGTGTGACTTTTTTTCTGACTGATGCCTGCCGGGAGGGAACTGTGTTTTATCTCTGTATGTTCCTATTAGGGAAATAAATATCCTTGCGCGGTAAAATCAGATGCAGTGTGATTCAGTTTTAGGAACTTGGAGGAGGAACGGAGGCTGCATTGTAACTGGGCCTCGGGATAGAGGCGAGGACATGGTGCGCTCTCCTCCAAACGGGCGTCTTGCCCACGGTGGCTTTGCGGTGTCTGGCAGGCCCAGGCTCCCCCCGCCGTCTGGCTGGGTTTGCCTAAGGGCTTTGCCGGCAGAGGTGACAGGACTGTCCCCGAGTGTGGCCAGACACAGATGCTGTGGTGTTAGTGAGGACACCCCCTTGCGCGGTTCGTGCCCCTTCACCCCAGTGCTGCAGTTATCGACGTTGTTCCCTGTGGACAGAGGAGCCACAGGTCCCCTCGAACCATTGGCTGCTGTGGAGCCAGCCCCAACCGCAGCTCTGGGCCCCGCAGGAGGCTGCCCGAGGCATTAGTGACCTTCCTGTGGACCTGCGTGTCCATCTTCCAGCTTTCTGAGTCCATGTTGGGGTCCAACCCCAACAGGTCCAGGGGTTCCCAAAGGTGTGGACGGAGTCGGCGAAGAAGGAATGACACGGAGACAGCGTTGAGTTGGTCAGCAGCCTACCCAGGTTCTCTAGCCAGGTTCTAGCCAGGATCTCTAGCCAGGTTCTGTGTTTTATTATCTTGTTACATCTGTATTTATACCAGTTGATTTTAATCCTATCAATTTCTATTCCAAAGGTTAGGGCGTTTCTTATCTCCATTCAAGGGAGTAAAGATTATGTAGCTTAAGTGTGGTTGTTCGTAGTTAAAGTGATTAACTACCCACCTGGCACTTAGTTAAGGGGTTTTATTCCCTCCCTAACTTCAGGGAAAAATCCCTACCTGGGGAAACAACCTTTCTTGGAGAGGTGACTTTGGTTAAAACACATAGCGCCAAGAAGGGGAGCAAACATATTAAGAACAGTATGCCATATACGCCAGGTCCCTTGAAACATATGCTGTGCAGATATTTCTTCCCTGCAGTGACTGTGTCAAGCAGCAAGGATAGACTGGCTTCCGGCAAGTCCACGCTCGCCTCTCCTTTCTTCTCTTTTCCGCTCACAATTTTTAATGCATGTACAGTCTCAGAACGTGAAAGTGTGCTATGCATCAGGGGAAGATGCTGTGACGGGGAGTGACGTCTCGCACGGCGTGCCCCAGAATGTCACCAGGACATTGGAATCAAGCTCCTCATCCGTGGAGCCGGGCCGGCTGTGTGCCTGCCCTTCTCCACCTGCACCAGCCCCCTTGTGCTGCTCAGAAGGGAGGAGAAAGAAAAGGTGACAAAACCAATGCCTGGAAGAAGGGCCGTGGGCCAGCCTCCGGACAGCCCCGGCTGCGCATGTCTGAGTAACACACGTGCCTTCGAAATCCCAACCAGACCCCTCAGCAGAGTCTAGAATTCAGCCCACAGGTGGGCACCGGCCGAAGGGGAGACGTGCCAGTGGCGCTGAAAGTAAACACAGTGTCTGCCAGCCTCTTCCTGCTCCAGGACCAAGTTCCGTTCTTTAAACACCAGAGCAGACATCTGATTTGCATCCCCTTCTCTGGCAGCGGTGCCGGTGCCGTAATTTAAACCCTGCCTTCGGGGGTGCGTGGCCGCCGTGTCAGGGAGCGCAGCGGTGGCCCTTGCCGGGGTGAGTTACGGCCTGGCGGTGCCCTGTCAGAGTTAACTGTGCAGCCGTGATAAATCCCGCTCTCCAGGAGTTCCGGGGACGGGAGAGCAGAGGGCTGGTTTCTCACATTTGAAGTCCTTCTAAATCATCCCGTTGACATTTTATTTAGAGAACATGTGGCGTTCGCTGCGTATGTGGGATCTGCATTCCTCACATTTTTTATGTTTGCATCCCGAGAGCCGCTTTTCACAGGCGTCTCCGCCCGTGGCCGGGCACAGGAACGCCGCGGGGCCACGGCGCGCACAGCGGGGTCTGTCTGAATGCACCCCGAATCCCTGCGTGTGGTGGGGGGCTCTGCCAGGCCTGTGGTTCCTCAGAGCAGACTGCCCCTGGACGGCAGGGATATTGGTTGGATAATGTGCACTGGGCTGTCCGCTGCTCACGAGAGTGCTCTGTGCCTCAGTTTCCTCATCTGTGGAATGGAGGCAACGATTCTCTTCCTAATGGTCCCGCGGGTGGTGACAGCAGTCCAGGGAGAATATAGGCATCTCCCCGCGAGAATGCGGGTGCCCGGGGAGAACTGAGCTCTGCCAGACAGAACGCCTGGAGCCCGGCACTCGCCGCCTCCTCCAGCTCACACGGGTCATGCAGACCCCGGGGGGGTTAGGAGGGGGTGTGCGAAGCAGCCTCTTAAAGCAGTGCTGTAGGTGTGCGTGTGTGTGCAGGTGTGCGTGCATATAGACTGATGATAGATAGATGTTTCCTGCTCTGAAGAGAGTCTCCAGCGGAGATTTGAAATGTACTCAAATTGTCTTCCACACACTTGCCTCTGTGTCTAGCCCTGGGGAGAGATGACTCAGATAAAATATTATTATTTCAGGCTCGTCTGCCCCTGATGACGCTTCCCTTTTGATGTTTGGCCAAGAAGCACCACTTGCTCAGACATAACTCGGCGGTTATGGACTGTTCAGCCCCTTTCTAGTTCTGCTCCCGCCTCTGACTGACTGGGAATTCCTTACAGGGGCTGTGAAAAACGGGGCTTCTGGGACTCCTGAGGGTCTGACAACAACCCTGGAGGACCCCTAGGCGTCCCTAAATTGAATGTCTAAAATAAACACTATTTTTCAAAAACGTAGGTAATGAGTGTGTTTTAAAGTTATAAAAACAAAATAACAATGACGTTAATGAAACTTGTGTGTTTTTTTTTTTTTTAAAAACTCTCATGATGCATTTAGAATTATAATGTTGCTTATAATGTTCTTATCACTGCCATTACTTTGGGAATTTCTTCCTGACGTCTGGGTTTTGGTAAATGCGTCATAAATTCTGGCTGTGATTTCCTCCACCCGCGTGTTCTCGCCCGTGTTTACATTAGGCATAATGGATGGACGGGCGGCCTAGGACGGCAGCAGGGCTGAGCCTGGGTTCTGTTGCTTCAGGCTAAACCATTAGGAGCTTTGAATACGGTCCTGCTGAGTCGGGGTGACTCGGGATGATGAATGTCTGTGAGGGGTTCCTGTGAAACTTGAACGTCCTAAAGTTGTGTGCTGGGTGTGTGTGCAGGACATCAACGTGGAGGCAGTTATCAGAACCGGGAGAAAAACAGTCTTCTCAAACTCAGGAGGACATCCCATGGGAAGACGGCATTTCGGGGTCACCCTTGATGAAATGCCTGTAAAGATTAGGGGGTCATTAAGATGGGGGCGCCCGAGGCCCTTGATGTGTTTTATTGATGGCTTTATAAATCACTCGCCTCTTTAAGCATCGGACTAATGGATGATGTTGTTAACAGGCTTATCTTGAAAAAACATAATTTTCTAAATGTTTCACTCCTCTCATAAGTAGTAATTTAGGTGAAAACCTGGTCAGCTTATAGTAAAATATGAGGGAAAGCAAACGATAAAGTATAAAAATAGAGGAAGATGTTACATAAGTCCAGATGAGGCCTCTGCAGATAGTCTCTGAAATTCAGGCTTTTCAAAATGGACATCCAAGAGACAGAGAGCACGTTAAAGGTTATAGTCAGACCTGTATTATGCTCCCACACACACTGGATTGCTTCCAGATCCATCCATGTAAGGATGTAACCTCCAGACTGTGGTCCCATAAGGAAAATCTGCCTAAGTATATAAATTTTTTTTCCTAATTATGGAACCAATGCATGTTCATTGGAAACTACTGAAAAGTAAAAGGGAGGAAGTTCAAGTAATCCTCAGTGTTAACACCTAGAGACACACTAAGCATCTTGGTGTGTTATATTACATATATATATATACACACACACACACACATATATATGTATATATATATATATATATATATATATATACATGTTGAATATTCCTTTTTATGTTACGTAATATGGTGAGTGTGTCCATATGATTAATACTTATTGAAATGTGCTTATTAGTGACAGTATAATATTTTATTGCAGGGATGTACCATGACTTATGTTGCTTCCAGTTTTTTAAAAGATAGATAAAAGTCTGAGATGGATGCCCTGGTGTATAACCTCAGAGTCCATCTGTTCCCTCAGGGTTGGTTCTGAGAAGTAGGTTTCCTGGATCAGAAGTTATAAATGATGGTAAGAAATGTACACGTTGCTGAAAGGCTGTCTAGAAAAGTTGCTTCAATTTAAGCAAAAACATTGACATCTCAGCAACATTGTTAGACCTTTTCCAATATCATGGTTTCTGATCTAACCAGCCAGACCTTCCAGGCGAGGGAAGGAACACGCACAGAGCCCTGATCCAAGCCTGCTCTCATTTTGTCTTCACACCAATCCCCTATCATCCTATTTCACAGGTGAGGGGATGTGCTCAGAGAGGGTGAGTGACCCTCGAAGGTCACACAGCCAGAAAATGAGGGGGGGTGCTTGGCTATTCACGTTCAAGCTGTCTGATTCCAACGTTCATTTTCTGTCTAAACTTCCAAGGTTCCCCCCACGTAATGTTTATATTCATCATTGACTCTGCAGAGAACAAGTCCTAATTTTATTTTCTACATGAAACATGCAAGTCTCTTAGAGAACACCTGGTGCTTTCGTGGCACTTAATGAACGTGTTTCCGAGGCTCTCGAGCACCTCACTCTGGGAAGCACGCAGTCAGGCCAGGGTTTCGCTTCCAGGCTGAGAGGCCTCTCGCGCCATGTCAGGCGAGCATCCCTCGCTGCTGTGTGAGCATGCACACATGCTCAGTAAGCTCCTAGGGAAGGCACTTTTTTTTGCAGAGGTAGGAAATGTCTTTTCCAAATTCCGCACAATCATGCAAAAATCTCTCCAGAGCAACCTTCGGGCTTCAAAGCATCAAAGATAAATCATAGTGTTAACTATAACAAGCAGAGATTTCTTTTGAGTTTATTGGTCAACATATCTGTGCCATTTCTACCTCATTCCACAGCCCCTCTTGGAATCATGGAGACCAAAAACAGCGTCTGACAATCGGCCGGTTTCTGTTCCAGGTGTGCGAGTATCCCGATGGAACCAAGTCTTTGAAGCTGGGCGACTTCGGGCTGGCCACCGTGGTGGAAGGGCCCTTGTACACCGTCTGCGGCACACCAACCTACGTGGCTCCAGAAATCATTGCTGAAACCGGGTGAGACCCCTGGCGGTTTGGGGTGTGCCCTTCTTTGGTGGGGAAAGGTATGTTTTGGGCATCCTCCTGTGCTTCCACGTGACTCCCGAGAAGGTGGAGGGAGGCAGAGACGGCTCACCTGCACCGTGACTCTGATCTTGGGAACTTAAGTGTGTGCTTCTACGTTCAAGAGCTCTGGGCCTGGGCCGGGACTTCTGTTCCCAGGCCGGTCATGGGAACATGGCCGTGTCCCCCAGGGTGTAATTAGGACTGGGACAAGAGCAGATGCCTTTGCCCAAAAAGCAGTGAATTCCTCTACGTGAAATGGACAGTTTGATACTGAAAAGGCCCCCCCCCCCCGCCTTTTTTTCACAAAGGCAAGTACTCGGGTAATGTGGAGGGTTCTGGGGGTAATATCGTTATTTCTCCCCCTTCCACCCACTTTGTTTCCCTAGCTATGGCCTGAAGGTGGACATCTGGGCAGCAGGCGTGATCACGTACATACTTCTCTGCGGATTCCCGCCGTTCCGAAGGTCAGCACAACATTTGAATTTAGTAAACCCCTCTCCCTGGATCAGGAAGCAGATGTTACTCCTGGCAGTCAGGACCAGAGCTGGTCAGTGACAATGCCAGCTAAAACGTATAGAGACCTGCCTTTCACTCTTTATCTTATTCTACAACCTGTTCATGTCTATCCCTCGACCACACTTCTGATGTGAGGCCAGGGCCTTTGCCGTGTATGAGTTTCTCATGGTCATTCTTCTGTAAACCACACCCACCGTCTAGTGTCTGCAGTTTTCATTCTCAGTTATTATCATGGGGAGTGAGATTTAAAGATCCTGCGAAGCAATCTGATCCTTCTAGGAAAGCCTTTTTCCAGTTTTTAATAGTTGCCTCTCCTACTTAACTTGGGAACAGTTTTTTTGACCACTCATTTTCCAAAGCATTCAACCTATTTCTTACTGAAAAGAGAACTTATAACATTCATTGTCTCCACTCACATAATACTCAGTGGAGTAGAATTACAGACACTTTGTGCATAAATAGGCCTGGGAACAAAGGGATTGAGTCCTTGGTAACCATGCCCCAGGGAGCGGAGGGGGCACACGCGGGTCAGGTGTGTCACGGAGGGTGCGGCACACTTGTTACTCAGCCGTGAGTGTGCACAGGTTTGACATGGGGCTTCGCCCTCAGCACTTCTTTTGGTCAGTTCCGTCTCCTTCTTTGGGGTGACTTTGAAGCAGAAGTTCACCTACTGAGGCACATTTGATTTTCCTCTGGGCTTTCTTGAGCGCTCTTTTCATTTTAATCTCTTCTTTTGCTCACTTTGCAACTGTTTGTTCAGTAGCTGCTGTGTGCTATGAGCTATTCTAAATGTCGGGAATCAAATGGCGAACACAACGTGTCCTCGGAGGTCATGGTATTGGCAGTGTGGTGTTAGGTCTGAAGGTGAAAAACAGGCTTGTTTCATCACCACACCCAACCATCGTATTCTGAAAGATTCCAAACATCCAGAAAAGTTGAAAGTTTTATCTTTTTGAAATGATCGATGTTCAGCTGAGTTGACCGTTTTTACGGACACTACCGCGAACGCGGGAGTGACACAGAGGTGTCAGCCTCTCCTTTTGAGAGTCTCATGGGTAAAGACACACATCACAAGAATATGGATCAAGAAAAGTAAACAGGACATTGGGGTATGCTCAGCTGAGGGCTGGGAATCACAAACATTCAGTGAAAGGTGTAGAAGTGAGTGAGTGGGGCCTTGTCCTCGTGGCATGGGTTCGGTTTCTGCAGGTGGAAAGCCTTCTGCCTGGCCATCGGCATCGTGGTCTTCCATCAAGGACGTCGCCCAGGTGGTTGCACAGACTGTAGGATTATTGCACACATCACTTAACATTTTCTTGAATAACAAATGACTCCTACAGTTTGGGCTGTCAGTTAGTTCTGTGCATCAGTTGGGCGGGTCTTCCGTTCTGGGCTGGGTTGGCTCAGTGGGGGTTTGATGGTCCAGTGTGGCCTCACTCACGTGCCTGCCAGTTGATTCAGCGTCAGCTGGGACAACCGATATGACCTGGCCGTGTGCCTTTCAGCCTCCAGTAGGCTAGCCTCGCTTTCCCATGACAGTGGATTCAGGACTCCCCAAAGCAGCTAGAAGAGGGTCTGAATGCTTTTCAAGTCTCCGCTTGCTTCACATTTGCTGATTGATGTCCTGTTGACCAACTGAAGTCAAACAGCCAAGCCTCGAGTAAGTGTGGGAGAAGATTACCCATACTTACAGGGAAGGGAATCATTTGTGGCCTTTTCAATCACGCGGTGCCCTGGCTGGCTTCAGCAATGACCTGTTTTGGGAACTAGTAAAGCGTAGAGGGTAGTGTGTTATGCTAGCTGTTGATCTTGGGGCCAGTTACAGCGTAATTCCCCTCCGTGATGGTTGACCCAAGTGGAGACCAATCGGAAAAGGGTATCAGGGAGGGATCAGTGTTAGAGGAAGGTGTGCTCATAACTCCCTCTAGTGTTTCCACTTGTCAGTGCAGCTGGGAGTTTTTTCCTTTGACTTGGCTTTTTTACTTTTAAACAAAAGTGAGGCTCACATTAAAGTGCTTATTGTGACTTGATACCCAGTGGACAGTAGCTTCTTTGTAGGATCTGGAGTTAAGGCTGGCTAATCAAAGGCAGTAAAGCTACTGCCCTTAAACATTATACTCAGAAGCTGGTCCCACAGCTCCAGGCAGCTTACTTAGGAAATTTACAAAAATGCTTCCCGTCTTTCCTATGCTGTGGTGAGAGGGAATCTGTAATGTTAAGTGCTTGTTACAGAAGCATCTTCACGGCACAGAGACCTTCTGGAGAGATCCCAGGACCGACTTTATTCAAACTGCATAGGGAGCACAGTATGGAAACGGTCCTGTAAATCGTGATAAAGGGCCCTGGTATAAAACAGATTGCATAAATTTGTACCTAAAATGAAAGTCCTTCAAACAGATATTTCAAAACACTGTCTTTGTTTTATACCCAAAGTAATTTTAACCCAAAGCCTTTTTAAAAAAATATATTTTATTGATATTTTACAGAGAGGAAGGGAGAGGGATAGAGAGTTAGAAACATCGATCAGCTGCCTCCTGCACACTCCCCACTGGGGATGTGCCCATAACCAAGGTACATGCCCCTGACCGGAATTGAACCTGGGACCCTTGAGTCCACAGGCCGATGCTCTATCCGCTGAGCCAAACAGGTTAGGGCGAACCCAAAGTCTTTTAATTGAAATTGTTACGTGGGGTTTACAGTTTCCACTTCTTTAGCTCTGGTGTGTCTCACTTTTCTTTTTCCAGGCTTTGGTCTTAGGCTGACATGAATTCTTCCTTCCATCTTCTCAACTCCAGGATATTGGTTTTCTAGAGGCAACCGACAGTTTAGTTATTGCCTAAGCAAGTCTGTTTTAGGGCCACTGACAAAAAGGACTATTTGCATGACTAGGCTGAGACTTTTTTGTTTTGTGTGTTTCTCTTAAAAACAGGCACAGCCCATAAATGAAATGTTTGGGCGTCACGTGTAGAAAAGCTCACCCACGTTCTCAGGTTACCTAGCCTGACCTTGACGTTGCCTTGACTCATCACTGAAGAGAGAGAATGGACGCAAATTCTTTTGTTGTTTTCGAGGTTTTTCTTAAAGCACATTTTTAGGTGTAGAGCACCTTGATTCCAGGCTGTCTTGTTTTAGGATAAGTGCCCCCAAGCATCTTAGCCAGATTGTGGCGTATACATGTGGTAATAGATCCAGTGTAGATTCGGAGTGGCTTTTCTTCTGTGACTACTAAGAAGGATAAATGATCTTTCGCTTTCTGTTCTTTTAGTGAGGGAAGCCTGAACCGCTTGCGGTTCACAGCATGGATGCTTGGGGTGAATCCTAATTGCCAGGACATTCCATGGTTCTGTTTGTTGACTCAGGCTATGTTTGCCAAGAACCGGAATGAATGCTGCAGACTCACTTCCAACTTTTTAGCTGTTTATTAACAAAATAAAAGCCATATGTATTAACAGAATATAAGTCACTTGAGATTCCAGGAAAAAAAGAAAAAGGGAGATGACTGGAGTCATAGGGATGGAGGGGTCGATTCTGGAAAGAGGTGATTCATTTTATAGCTTCTACTACTGTCTCTTGGCGTCCCCTGGTTTTCTAAAGGTTTTCGTAGAACCTCATTATGTTTTAGGTGCATCCTTCACGTGTTTTGAAGGCCAGTTGAGCCTAGTGCAGTCAGTAAGGAAGTAAGTGAAAAGGAAAGAAAATATTTAGACATCTAGAAAGAAACACTTTGAGAGAAAAAAAAAAAAGAAAGAAAGAAACACTTTGCCCTGGCCAGTGTGGCTCAATTGATTGGGCATCATCTCGTGCACTGAAAGGTTGCTGGTTCGATTCCTGATAAGGGCTCATTCCCTGGGTTTCAGGCTCAATCCCTAGTGGGGGGCTTGTAGGAGGCAGCGACTTATATCTCCCTCTCATATAGATGTTTCTCTCTCTCCTTCTCCCTCTCTCTACCTTTCTCTACCTTTCTCTCTAAAACTCAAAAAAAAAAAAATAAAAATCCAGAAAAAAACAGCAACACATGCCCTAGCCGGTTTGGCTCAGTGGATAGAGCATCGGCCTGCAAGGGACCTGGGTTCAATTCTGATCAAGGGCACATGCCCGGGTTGCAGGCTCCATCCCCATTAGGAGGCGTGCAGGAAGCAGCCAATCAATGATTCTTTATCATCGATGTTTCTATCTCTCTCTCTCCCTTCCTCTCTGAAATCAATAAAAAATATATTTAAATAAAAACACAAACAACAAAACAAAACAACACACAAATAGAAACAGTTTGTCCACACTCAAAGAACACCGCTTTTCAGGAGAGCAGTGGGGATCTCTTTGCCTTGCCCGGTTTTCAGGCTGACGTTAGCTTCTCAGTGTGTCTATTGACCCAGACTCCGTGGCCAGCAGCTGTGCATTGAACTGGGCTTGGGTAGATGTCATGGATATTTGCACATCTCAAAGGCGCTACTCTTTTTCATAGAACAAGAATGAAATAGCCACATCATCTCACTGCCCCGGAGTCTGACTCTGGGGACTGTCCTAAACTGCCTATTTCTGAGGACACCACACTGTCCCTGCCCGCTCTGGCAGGGCTGGCGGCCGGGCCTGTGAGCACCCTGAGCACCAGGCTGCGGCGTCGTGTTGGGAATCTAAGAAATGCTGGACACCTGCCAGGTGGACTGGACTCCACTTCCGGGTTGCGATCTTGGCTCCGACAGTCCATGCTGAGTTTTCTACTGGGGCCTGGTAATGACCCTGGAAGGCAAGGACGTTGTTCTCACTCTGGCCATGGATGAGCCCATTAGGCGAGGGGCTCTGTGGCTGTGCAGAAGCAGGTTCCTGGGTGGGGGGGGCGGGGGGAGGCATCTGCTTGCTGCATTTTCCCCGACACCTTCTGTCACAAGTCATCATGTATTCGTTAGGCACCAGCCAGTGCACTGTTAAGGTGACCGTGAGGCACAGGTGGGGACGCTGTGAGGAGAGCTGTTTCAACCTGTGCAGTTCTCGTTGACGTCCTCCAGGGGCTCTTCCTTCCGGACTGAGCTTACCTGAACGTCAGGCTCCCATGGGGAGCCAATTATGTCCTGACTGTTCAACCCCGACTCTGACCTCTGGATGACTCTTTCACGTGTTGGCCGCTTCACTCATCTTTGGCTGTTGGGTTGGAAAAGGGGAAAGAGGAAGGGCAAGGAGATCTGGCTCAGCATCACTGCTTTTCCACTCTGACGGCTATGAGCCATGAAGTGAGGCAGACGCTGAGGTGCCTCTTGTTCCTGGAATGAGGATTTATATGATTCGTGGGTCCCATGTTTTCCTGTTTTTGTGTTGTTTTTTTGATTTCAGTGAGGAAGGGAGAGGCAGAGAGAGATAGAAACATCAGTGATGAGAGAGAATCATTGATTGGCTGCCTCCTGCATATCCTCTACTGGGGATGGAGCCTGTAACCCGGGCATGTGCCCTTGACCGGAATCGAACCTGGGACCCTTCAGTCCGCAGGCTGACGCTCTATCCACTGAGCCAACCAGCTAGGGCTTACTTGTCTTTTTTATTGTGGCAAAATATACATAACAAAGTGGATCATTTTAACTGTTTTAAGTATATAGGTCCGTGGCATGAAGCACATTTCCAAAGTTTTGTGCAACCACCACCACCACCACCATCTCCAAGCCTCCTTCATCTCCCCAAGCTGAGCTGTGCCCACTCCGCACCTTTCTTGAGTCTTTGTGGGTCTCGCATCTCTCTCTCCCCCTTTTCTCCTTCCTACCTCTCCTCTCCTCTCCTCCCCTCCCCTCCCCTCCTCTCCTCGCATCTCTCTCTCTCCCTCTCCTCTCCTCCCCTCCCCTCCCCTCCCCTCCCCTCCCCTCCCCTCCCCTCCCCTCCCCTCCCTCTCCTCTCTCTCTCCTCCCCTCCCTCTCCTCTCTCTCTCCTCTCCTCTCCCCTCCCCTCCCCTCCCCTCCCCTCCCCCAGGCCTTTGGAAGTGTTCTCAAGCTCACTGTTCACGTCTGAGGGGACATGCAGTGGAGATGGGAAATGCCCAAGCCCGAGGCCGGACTCCTCTCCCCACCCTTCCCGTGAGTGTTTTGTTGGAAACTCTGTGGTGACGTTGGCTCTGCTTCCGTTTCCTTTTTGCCAACAGCGAGAACAATCTTCAGGAAGACCTCTTCGACCAGATCCTGGCTGGGAAGCTCGAGTTCCCAGCCCCCTACTGGGATAACATCACAGACTCCGCAAAGGTACGCTCCAGGCCTGTCTGTGGGCTCGTCATGTCCAAGGGTCCTCAGCCCATTTGGGGCTTGTAGGAGGCAGACGATTTATATCTCTCTCCTATATAGATATTTCTCTCTTCTCTCTCCCCCCCTCTCCATTCTCATCATTGATGTTTCTCTCTTTCTCTCCTTCTCTCTTCATTCTCATCATTGATGTCTCTCTCTCTCTCTCTCTCTCCCCCTCCCCCTCTCCCTCTTCCACTCCCTCTCCCTCTCTCTCTTCCTCTCTCTTCATTCTCATCATTGATGTTTCTATCTCTCCCTTCCTCTCTGAAATTAATAAAAAATATATTTAAAAAACTAGCTCCAGGTCTGTTTTTGACTTTGAACCACACTTCTTCTCAAGTTCATTCCATAGTATCGTCTCGGACACGGTTAACCAGGTTCTGGAAGCTGGCCTGGCTCTCCTCCCAGCGGGCGTCCGCCATCCTCCTTTGCTCCTTTAAGTCCTACACATTTGTTCATTTATTCAAGAAATACGCACTGCGCACCATCAGAACATGGGGGTGGACTCGTGAGCCAGACTGAATTGCCAGAAGGAACAGCAGCGCGGTGTTGCATTGTGGGAGGGTGGCAATGACCAGAGCTCTTCCGGGAGAACATCTGGGTGTAAGGTGGGCCCAGGAGAGCCTTTCCTCTCACGCTGCCCGCGTGAGGCGGCTGTGCCTGCGGACCTGCCTGGCGGGCGCTGGGAGTGGAGGCAATAATAGCTTTTCAGCTCAAATGTCTGAGCAGTGTGCTGGCTGTTCCTTGAAGTACTTGGTGCAAACTCCGATTTCTGTATTTACGCTGGAATTGTCGCCCTTTGGTCACCTCTGTTGTCTTCTTCATTTCTTTCCAGGAATTAATCAGCCAGATGCTTCAGGTCAACGTCGAAGCGCGGTGTACTGCGGGACAAATCCTGAGCCACCCCTGGGTGTCGGTAGGTACCCACATTCCCGGGGAGGGGGGCCTCACCTGTGCGTCCCGTGGCTGACGGCGTGCTTTCTCGCCACGGCTCTTGCACAGGCGAATCTCTGCACCCACTTCCGCGGCAGGTAGATGCCTGTTCTCTCCTTGGAGGGCTTCTCTGGAGCAGTTGGCACCAGGATCCTCCAGTGTTCGATCCTGCTCTGTGCGTGGCCCGGGCAAGCCACTGTCGCTTTCTCCGCCTCAGCTCCAGGCACTGCAGAAGGAAGGGGTTGGCTGGGCTGTCCTCTAAGGAGCCTTTCGGCTTTGCCTTCTGTGGCTCTTAGGGCTGAGGGTTTTCAGGATTTGGCCAGAGATGAGCATGTTTCAGACCCTGATCCCTCTGTCTCCATGGCCATGGCCACAGGAGCCCCGACGTGTGTGGGGAGTGAGGCACAGTCCTTCCCAGAGCCTGGCTGGTGAGGGGTGTGTCCTGTTGACTAGAGTTCTTTGGACTTAGGTGGTGCCTGTGGGTTTAGGACAAACACGGTCCTGTGAACAGTGACCCTGGGAGTCGGCGCCCCCTCGCTCGGGAGGCTCCCAGAGTGTGAGGGTAATTAACTCCGCCAGGACCTCAGGAGCCGGGTGAGTGGTGTAGGTCTCTCTGAGGGCCCAGAGCTGCAGAGTAACAGGGTCATTGTTCATAGGTCGTGGTTCCCCTGACCTCGTGGCTAAGATCGCCCATTCAGAAGAGATGGTGGTGGTGGGTGGTGTGTGCCTGCCTGTTAAGGAATAGACAAGGGAGCCCTGAAAATCCAAACCACTGTCTTCCATTCCTTTCTGTAGGATGACGCCTCCCAGGAGAATAATATGCAGGCTGAAGTGACAGGTAAACTAAAACAGCACTTTAATAACGCGCTCCCCAAACAGAACAGCACCACCACCGGGGTCTCCGTGATCATGGTAAGTGGCCCGGCTCTGCCTGGGGAGTGCCGTGTCTGGCCTGACTCTCCGCCAACCCTGACGCTTGGGAAGTAAATAGCTAAAGAGCTTCCCGCACATGGAAGCTGGTGCCTTCCATGTCCTCTTCTCACTGCGAGATGGGCTTGGCACGGGAGGTGCACAGGGTGGGGAATTGCGCAGACACCAGCGAGGCCAGGCCACGGGTCCAGGCCCAGGCACTCCTGCCTGTCTGGGCCCAGTGCCCTCGGGGCGGTGGCTGCTGCTTTCCCCTCTGCTAGGTTTATAGCACCAGGAAGGAACCCCCTGCCTGCCCGAGGCTTCCAAAACAGTTGACTGGAGGTGCGAATTATTCTTCGAGGTTTAGGATAAGAAACAGCCCAAGTTAAACAAATGCCATTTTTAGAAATCGGTCTTTTGTGGCTTTTAAAAGTACCGAACACTGTAGAGAAATTGGTTTTTTTAGGATAGAATGTTAGGAGAAGTCTGGAACAACAATCGCCATATTTTTTCAGGCCTTCCTTCTTCCAGAGTGTTTTCCAGGCAGTTTACCGAAATCCACAAACACAACCAGTTTACGTAAGTTCAGCGAAAGGGAAATAAGGGCAGAACAGACAAAGCTGCCGGAATTGTGTTCAGCACCCCCAGCCACGCTGTCAGACCCCAGCCCTTGGCAAAGGGGGACCACGCAGCCAGCTCTGAGCAGCCCCAGCGTCTGGGCCTGGGCGCTCCATCTGCCCACACCCCTCACAGGCTCGGGAAGCAAGGAGGGGTGGCCCCTCCCATACCCCCCAGAGCCAGAGACTCAGCTGGGGTGTCCTCACCATCAGACCTTCTAGGAAACGGGTGCCCAGGTTGTTAACATCTAGGCCACTCCTGACAGCCTTGGGTCTCTCAGCACCTACAGCCACCTGGCGGCCTGGTGGCTCCTGCTGGCCGCCTCCCAGCTCCATCCTCCTCAGGGCAGGACAGGCCCCGCCCCTTCTGGGAAGGTTTGCTTGCTTCCTGACCAACTGGAAGGAAACCAGTCGCTTATTCTCCTGGGGCACTGTAGTTGAGGAACCTAAGGACATCCCGATAGGAGTTGGGTGAGAGCACATGCCTCCCCTCCCCGGTGAAGATGAAATACAGCTGCTGAGTATCCACCACCTTCTTGGCCTCGCTGGTCTGTCCCTCCTCCGTCCCCGGGGGAGGCTGCGTGCACTTGGCAGCCCTCTGTCTGTCCCTGCACCCCCTCAGCTCTCCCTGCTGGAAAGCTTGCTCCCCCCTCCCACCCCTCCCCCAGACAAAGCCTGCAAACAGGATCTTTTGACACGTTTCAGGACTTTGGAGCGTTCTGTGCCAAAATCTGGGAAGGCCTCTTGAGTTGTGGTTTTCCTGGCATTTCAGCCGTGCTCGCAGAAAGCCTGAGAAAGGCGGCGTTGTCACAGAATGACAGCTTACACACTTTGAAAAGAACCATCTTCCCCCCCCCCCCCCCCCAAATTTAATAGAAAGTTTATTTAGAAAGTCACAGGGGTAGTAGCCGTGAGCCATAGAGGAACAGCATAAGAAGGGCCCTTGGGGTTTAAGGGAAATAGAGACAAAGAAAATGGGCTGGGGGAGGGGGAGGTGCGAAGGTGAGATAGAAGAGAAGGGGGGAAGAGGGAGATATGGGTGTGTGTGGGGGTGAGAGAGAGAGGAAGAGAGAGAGAGGAAGAGAGAGAGGGAGAGAGACAGAGGAAGAGAGAACGCCAAGAGAACCTCCTTGACTGAGCCAACAGCAGGAGCACATTCTCAGTGATTCCCTGATGGTGGACGAGATAAGGAGTGTGCAGCCTGCCACATGCCCCAAAGTTAGGCAACTTCTGGGAAAATTTAGAAAAACATTATAAATTGGTGCACTAGACGCGTAATGAAGAGCCTTAAGAAGAGTGATTAGTTAGAATCAAGATCTAGTAACTGTACATTAATACAGCTGCCTGGTCCCCTGGAGGAAGGGCCTTTGCAGAGCTGGGCCCAGGGCCTGGGAGAGCCGACTCAGGGCCCACGTGGGCATCGCTGGCCGGAGGCCTGTGGCCTGCTGAGGCTCCAGTGCCCCCCCCCCCCTCCTGCCTCAGGCTCCAGCACAGGCTTGGTTCTGGATGATGCCGTTGAGACCCCCTCGGACAGAACCCATTTCTCCATGTGTTGATGGAGTTCCCCAGTCAAATTTTAAACTTCTGAGCTTTAACTGGGTGTTTCTACGAATGAACAACCTGCTATTACCTGTAACTCCATTGGTGACTGTGAACGTTGTGTGCTCACACGTGTATCCCGTTGTCACTCGGAGCATGTTGGCAGGGCTCTGTCTAACCCCGGGTTCCCTACACAACTCTGCGGGCTGTTAGCTCTGAGGAGCTGCTGAGTGACACTGTCCCATTCCGCACCTACAGGGGGAATCAGTAGAGCTTGTCTCTGGAGGTACCAATTCCCCACGGCCAGAGAGCCGGCCTGTGAAGTTTGGCTTGTCCCCAAAAGCAGGGGTGACGTCATGCTCCTCCTCACCCAACTGAGGACCTGACCGGGGGCACCGTTGTGTGGGGGCAGCTTGCAAGGCTTCCGTGTCGTTATCCTGTGTGTCCGTGTGTGTCCTGCCCTTGGGAACAGTTTTCAATGTTTCTCATATTAAAAAGAATCACAAATTAATCTCCCTGGTATTTATATGTTCTCCATAACTGGAGTATGTGAGGCTGATATGGTTCCTGCCGATGCAGACAGCAGTGGGAACAGTGCATACATGTTGGAGGTGGGGCCCCCAGCTAACTGTTGTGTAACCTATAGGCAGAGCCTTACTACCCACTGTCACCCCTAAAGCGCCCCCCCCCAAAAAAAACCCCAACCAAAACAAAACAGAACGTTGGTGCCTGAGGCTCCTGGGAGAAATGAAAGGGTAGGAATGGTAAATAACAGTGAAAGAAAGTACAGTTGATGCTGTTGTCTGCGTTTCATTTGACAGTTTGATTTGACAGTTTGAGACACACTTCTGAGTTCCACTCTCTACCCAGCTGAGACTGTGGGGACTCCCGAAGCAGAAATCTGGTATTCGCCACGCTGTGCTTCACAGAGCAGCTCTCGCGCTCGGCCCCCCCAAATCTGCATGCATTTCTCAGACTTCTGACGCCAGCGGCCAGCTCTCAGCTGCTTCTCGGTGCAGGTCTCCTGTGCCTGCTGCCACCCTCTTGGCCAGCCGAGCACCCCCTTGGGAAGCTTCCCCAGCCTGCCACACTGCCTTCCTTCGCAGACAACAGCTGGCGAGTGCATAGGAGGGCTCTAGGAGTTCTCTTGATAAATGTGTTTTTTTCCACTTCTGTGAAAAAGCATTTTTTTTTTTTTTTTTTTTTTTGTGAGTGACAGCATAAGATGGGTACCTTTGTGAAGGTCTTTGTTCTCTTTCTCCAACTACTTTCCCAGAGAAGGCATTTTTATCAGCAAGACAATGTAGCATCAGCTAGCCTTTGGGATAAGAGAAGAGAATTCTACTGGGTAGGTTTTGGTTTAAGACAGGCCTGCTGGTTTGGATTGCACTTGCATTTCTCCAGCTGGTCCTTAGCCAGAGGAAAGGACAGTGCATTTGCCCAGGGGGGGCTATTTGTCCCATTGGGCTCCTCCCAGCCTGGGGGATCAGAGGACGCCACCTTGTGGCCGAAAAGGGAACGACAAGAAACCTGGTTCCCATGGAATTTGAGGAGCCATGAATGCAAACAGAGTGCTTTCGGCTCAGGGGGATTATGCTTCCTTCCCGGGTACTCTGGGAATGATTTGGGCTTAATTTAAGACAGACAAAACTGTTTCAATCGTGTTGCTTCTGTTTAAAGTAAGTCTAGTTTCTGTCCCTGCTTCTCTCCCCCTCTCCTGCCTCCCCGCCGCCTGCCTTTGCTCCCTCTGACTAGGTCCAAGGCCATGGTATGTACTAACTGCCTGCGATGCTCTGTCCCACTGCACACGTTCTCCACAGGAAGAGAAGAGGAGAAATAACGGGATGGCTGGTGGTTTCTTCTACCGGCAGAAATTCTGGGGTAGAAAAAACTGAAGGCTGCCTCTCGCGTGGTCCGTGTTCTTGCAAAGGGCGGCTGGGGGCCGGAAGCTTGTGGAAGGGCGACACTAAGTATCTGGTTTGGCTTTTCCACAGTCACCTCTGCTCGGTCACTGACATTGTCCTTGGAAATTACCGATGCTCCGCCTGAGCTCGGAAGGGCCCATGGACCGCTGACACCGAGGGCCGGAGGGCAGCCAGGGGCCCTCTCTCTTAGCAAGCCCCTTGATGATTCGGATTTCTCCAGGCCTCTTTATAATTTCAGTCAGAGTGCTGAAGGAATCGGGGGTACATTCCCCCTCCTCCCGAGGTAGTTAGGTTACAAAACGCCTTCTGATGGCCCTGCCTTTTAGCTAGTTGCCTGAGAGCTGCCTAGGTCTCGCTGGACAAACAAGAAATCCTCAAAATGAGTCAGAGGAGGGAAAGTCTCCCCGCCCAGGGTAGGGCCAGAAAGCAAGGCGATTTATTACCGTTTGTGGCTGTCTCTTGAGCAGATTAGGAATGTCGGGGTGCGAGGAGGTAAAGCAGAGCAGGTGAGGGATGTGGAGGATCTGAAACAGGTGCTATGGCGGCATCTGTCCTCAGGCCTTCCGTGGCGTAAGCAGCCACTCGAGGTGTAAGGGGATTACTTATTTGTATTTCCACCTGTGATGGAGAGCTTTCTGGAGAAAGGCTCATGGTCAAAGCCCTAACCTTCTCCTAGGGTCTGCTTATGGGACCAGATTCCTTTGGGCTCCAGGTCTGGGCCCGGGGAAGAAACACTCAGAATTCTGGTGCAGCTCGGAGCTAGAAGAGTCCCCACAGCCAACAGGCAGGGCGCAGGGACACCCAGTGAGCCACAGGGACTCCCAGTGAGCCGCAGGGGCACCCAGTGAGCCGCAGGGGAGGGGCCCCGAGCCAGCTTGGTGCGCAGGCTTCTGCTAGGAGAGGCCTGCGGTTATTTCTCCTCCTCTGTCCCTGAGCCCTGCATGCTCGTCGTGCGCTGTCGTGGTCGCCGCGCCCTGGCCTGCAGGCTAACGCGCTGTCCCGCTGGTCTCTCCGCAGAACACGGCTCTAGATAAGGAGGGCCAGATCTTCTGCAGCAAACACGGTCAGGACGGCGGCCGGTCCGGCACGGAGCTCGCCTCTCCAGTTCCTCCCTCCGCCCAGGAGCCCCCTGGCGCCCCGGAATCTCCCCCGCGCCCCTGCTCCCCGACCCCCGGCTGGGAGCGCGCAGGGACCTGGCGCCGCCACCGGGACTGACCCCTGCACCTTCCTCTGCGGGCCGCTGCCTGGCTCCCGCCGGCTCTGCCCTCGGTGCCTGGGGCGGCAGAGGCAGCGCCGGCGGTGGCGACCTGTTCGGAGCGGCTTGTTTTAAATGACCTGCATTTCAGTTCAATGGACGTTTTACAGCGTCACCAGAATGTGCAACTTTTTTCCAGCATTTAATGCATTTTTATAGAAACACTTTAGATGAGCCAAGACCTCTCCCTTATTTAAGGAGCTCAGAGTAACTCCGAGCGCCCCTTTCTTACCGAGAACTTGGGGCGCGTTTGTCCCGGGTGGGGACCTGGGAGGTGCCGGAGCCTTCCCTGCTGCCGGCGGAGGACTGGCTTTCCGCCGAGACTCAGCGGGAGGACAGGGCCATGGGACAGGCCCCACGCAGAGGCCGCCAGGCGCCTCCACGCAGCGCGGGGCTGGGCTCGCGGAAGACAACACTGGGTATTTATTTGTACACAGACCCCGGGGAGGTGCCTTTCTTCCCTGGACATGTGTGTTTCCCCACCACTCTTCCCTCGTATGACTTGAAAACGCTAATAAAGTTGGCCTCGGGCTTTAGAATGAAAGGCCTGGCGCACGCGGCATCACGGGCTCCGCACCAGGAGCGGGACAACCCGGGCGTCCTGAGTGGCCCGGCCTCCTCTCGTCACCTGCGACCCCTCCGGAGCCCGGACAGCTGCCGGCCCAGGGCGCAGGCAGGACCGGGCGGGGGTGCCCGCAGACCCCTCTCTTACTAACCTCCTGGAAGGCTGCTGGCAGTTTTTCCTCGTTTTCCACCACCTGCTCTTTTTAATAATTGTACATAAGTCGTGTATTTGCTTTACCTGCTTCTCTTCTAACCTGGTGGGCCCTGTAGTTCCTTCGCATTGTTAGACTTTCGCCTCCTTCCTGCAATAAACTCTTCCTTACTGAGAAAAACTTGGGGTGGGCAGAGGTTTCTGTGTCGTCATTTCTCAAAGGACGTGTGGTCAGAGGCCCGGGTTTCAGCAGGTGCCAGTGTCTGCTTTCATGAAGCCTCGGGGCCATGCGGGGGGTCGAGGGATGGTGCTCGGGGAGGCAGGTGTGTTTTGGTCAGAGCTGATTTCTTACAGGTGCAGAAGCTCATGCAGCCGAAGCTCAAGGCTAGCCGGGGGTCACTGGCATGACCACTGCGGAGCCTGCAGAGGGCCGGCAGGAAGGTGAGGCTTCATGGAAATGGGGGGCCAGGACAGGTGTCTCTCCTCTCTCTCTCTCTCACTCATTCACTCTCAGATTGTGCGGTCTCCTGTCTCTGCTTCTGGTGCATTTCGGCTCTTGCTTTTCCCTCTGTAATGTCTGCTCGCCTGTAGCTCAGGTCACGGCCCTGCACCTGCCCCCAGTGCTCAAGGCTGTACAACTCAGGCCTCGAAGCCATCTAGGTCGGCTCCGGATCTCTTGTTCCGATTGCTGAAGGATGAGATGATCGTGCACTGACTCATTTCGGGCTGGCGCTGCCCCTGGATGGAGAGGCTGGTTGCGAAGCACAGACGGGCTTCCTGGCCCGCAGCGGCAGCAGGTACCGGCTTCTATTAAAGCAGGAGGAGGGTGGTTTCCAAAAAGCTGTGATGGATGGCTCTAGAATATACTGCTCATCTCTCTCCGCAGTGTCCATTAAAATACGTTTGTTAATGGAGGGGAAAACGTAACATAAAGGGAGGAGCAGGAAATGAAAACAGTGATGGGACGAGGCCTCTGGCGCTGATCTGACCCTGGAGCCTGACCCCGGCCCTTCAGCTGTGATGTCCAAAGACATTTGCAGAAGACTTAAGTGGCCAGGGCACTGCCAGTCACTGGTGGCAGGGGGGAGCACCGTCTTTCTGGCACATGCTCCCGCCCTCTGTGCCACACTCAAGAGGCCAGGAACGTGATGGGGGTTGGGAAGGCCCAGGGAAAGGAAGGAGCATGAGCCAGGTGTGGCAGGGGCGTAGCTTGGCCTGGCAGGTCTTATGGAATCATCTTTATCCCACCAACACCTAGAGCAGAGTGTGGTGTGGACAGAGCAGCCCAAGAACCTAGGTGATATAACCCAGGTCATAGGATGGGCGGGAGGCAGCCATGAAGCTGTGTTAAGTCCTGCCAATGCCAAGGCCTGTCCCGTTCGGCGGTCCCTGTCATCCAGATGCAAATCAAAGCCTGGGTGTGAGTGGCCATCTGAATAACGATCCTCAGTAATGGCTCTGCCGCCACAGGCACACTGGCCGCTCGCCCATGCATTTAGGAAACAGAATGCAAGTTTAGTGCTGGGCTCCTCCACGCCTGCACAGTGAGCTGGCACATGCCTGCTTTATGTTCATTCCTTTACCTGAGCAGGTGATCAGCGCCTAACGAAATTGACCCTTGACCAGGGGTAGGAAAAGGGAAGCGCTGACCTGCCAAACCACCAGCCAGGCTCAGCAGCCCGGCCAAGAGTCAGGGAGTGTGTGTCTCTTTCCTAACGGTTGCGGAGATCTGGAAATATGTGGATTAAAAGCATTTGGCAAAACTTGCCCAGAATATTTTCACGGGTAAGACTGTGGTATGTGAGTTAGGAGATCACAGAGACAGTTCAGAGCAGATGAACCATCTCAGAAGAAAGACTGCTGACCGACCATGTTGTCTCAGAGAAAGATTTCTGGAGCAGCTGCGGTCCCATAGAAATATAACAGAAGCCACATCATTTATCCTTTTCTGGTACCCGATTAAAAAACAAGAGTAAAGAGGAACAGGTGAAATGAATGGCAGAGTGTATTTTTTTTAAAGCAGTACATCTAAATATGTCCAAAGTGTGATTCCAACATGTAATCAGTGCGAGAAACCACTGGGATAGGTTACGTTTTTTGGTACTAAGTCTTTGAAGTCGGTGTGTATTGACAGTGACAGCACATCTCTGTGGCTTAGGCACCTTCCAGTCCTGGGAGCCACCTGTGGCCACCGGACAGTGCAGAGGCCGCAGCCCTTGTCTCTGTTCTTACTCGCTTTGTTTTTCGGCATCTTATGTGAATGGTGATGCAGAAGGAATGCTTCCCCATCGCTTTAACGGGTGAACTGATGGTCAGTGACATCAGCAGCTGGGAACACTGGTGCAGACCTGGGTGTGAGACCCAAGTGTGAGTCCTGTGTGCGATTACAGAACCGCCCGATGCCTCCGAGGGCAACTCCGCCTGGGAACGTCCTGGGCGTGGAGAACTGCAGGATCGGTGTTGCACTAGGTGCTGACAGAGCTGTTTAACGGTCAGCATCATCGTAAACCGCACCATGAGAAGTATGTGCAGATGTGGGCAGTATTGGCCCAGTCCCCTTCGGTGTGGAGTTCTGCTCTGGGCCCTTGAGGTGTGCAGTGCAGGTCTAGGGCGGCCCGCGTGGTGAGGGCTGGAGCCCTGGCAGCTGAGGATGGGTGTCAGTTAGGAAAACTGGGGCACACCTGCTTGGTGTCTTTGGCTATGAGACCTGCTCTGTAGCAGGGGTGCAGTCTTCTCTCGGTTGCTCGGGGTAGTGGCCCGAGGTTGGGAGGCAGGAGCATGAGGGGCCAGGAGTGAGTGCACAGTTGGAGGATGAGTCTAATCCCAGTGCAGCCCAGGGACAGACTTAGCTACGTTGTAAAGGAGTGACTCTCTAGTTCTTGGAAATGCCTAGATCAGCCGTGGGCAAACTACGGCCCGCGGGCCAGATCCGGCCCGTTTGAAATGAATAAAACTAAAAAAAAAAAAAAGACCGTACCCTTTTATGTAATGATGTTTACTTTGAATTTATATTAGTTCACACAAACACTCCATCCATGCTTTTGTTCCGGCCCTCCGGTCCAGTTTAAGAACCCATTGTGGCCCTCGAGTCAAAAAGTTTGCCCACCCCTGGGCTAGATGCTAAATAATCACCACCACGGAAGCTCTCATCCTGTCTCTGAGCCACACTGCAGCCCCGAGAGAGTGGCTCACATCCCGGTTCACTAGATGCAGCAACGCCCAGGGTCAGGAAGCCCGCAGGCATGGGAGTTGGGACGGGCTCTCGGCTCCCAGGGCAGCTCATCTCACAGCTGGGCTGTTCCTCCTCAGTGGTTCTCAACCTTCTGGCCCTTTAAATACAGTTCCTCATGTTGTGACCCAACCATAAAATTCTTTTTGTTGCTACTTCATAACTGTAATGTTGCTACTGTTATGAATCGTAATGTAAATATCTGATATGCAGGATGGTCTTAGGCGACCCCTGTGAAAGGGTCATTCGACCGCCAAAGGGGTCACGACCCACAGGTTGAGAACCGCTGTCTTAGAGGGAGGCCGATGTGTGCCCCTTTGGAGGATCTTGCCCAGGGCGTTTGAAAGGGCTGCCTGATGATAAAACCTGCAGCCTTGAACTCAGGTAGTAACTGTGGGGAGGAGTTACCACCATTGAATGGTGAGGGGAAGAAAGGGTTTATTTGGCACAGTAATAAGCACTTTTAACCGACATGCCCTCCCCAACATAAGCCCTTTCATTTGGAGCGGAGCTGGGCACCAGAGGCCTGCGGTGGGGTTGGGCGAGCTGTGAGGACGGGGCACCTGTCTGTGCTGAGCCTGGAGGCAGGCCTGGAGAATGTCTTCCCACTGATCCAAGCCCAGAGCTGCAAAGCAGCCAGCTGCTTCCTGCCAGGTCTGGGGAAATCACAAGCCTTCCCAGCTGCCCCCAACTCTTGGGTTTGGCAAAGAAAAATATTCCTGAACCCGAGAGAGAAAAATAATTCATGTTTCTGGCATATGACTGCGGAGGTCTCAGAATTCACAGGCACACTTGTAATGGCCGCCTTCCCGCGCCGAGCGCCTGGCTGTCTCGGGAAGATAGCTTGCCCAGAGGCCAAGCCACCCCGGGTTTCATTAGAGAGAAAAATGTGATGTCCCCTGGTGTGAGCAATCTGCATTTCTGGTTCACAGCAGCCAGGGCTGGCGGTGATGTGTCAGTGTCATTGATAGTGAGTGGCCTTGAGCTTTTTAAATAGTGATCTTATGACTCCGGGGAACCCGAGAAATGCATCATGGACCACACTTTCCACATCTAAGAAAATCCCAGAGAGGTTTCTCCTACTCATCTGAGAGGAAATGGAATCTTTTTTATTTGTTGTTTTATTGACTTGCTACGTATGGTCCTTTCCTTCCTTTATAAGTTAGGACAGTGTGAGACTTCCCAGCTTCCCCTGCACTCACTTGCCATGCCACGGGGTTAACATCACACTGCATGCCACGAGGGAGGAGGGAAGCTGAGGAAGGAGGGAAGGAAGCGAGGCTGGTTGCTCTCCTGGGGGAAGGAGGAAACACCCCGTCCTCTGGGGAGCAGGAACAGCCCAGGAGAGGCCCTGGCCTGTGCCGACGTCACGCGGGTTATGCAGATCTCGGGATTTAAGTCCTGTCCCCCTCCTCTCTGTTTGTGAGTGTGCTTGGGCCCAATGTGATGACGCGTGGTGACGTGAGGCTACGGGCCGGCCGGTTGCTCCTCCGTGACCTGGGACACACGCCGGAACCTGCGAGGCTTCTCCGCTCAGTGGAAGGTCCTTCCAGCTGTGCAGACCCTGCTTCTGGCTGCAGAGGGACCTTCCCCTGGGCCTCTGCGTTCCCTGGCAGGACTGGAGACTGGGGCAGGGCTGACGCAGAGGAGGACCAAACCAGGTAGGTCCGCAATTGTGTGGCCAGGAGCTCTTGAAATCACAGCCAGTAAGAAGGTATTGAAGACACCTAGTGAAATGCTCTCCCCTCAGATCCTATTTTGGTAGGTCAGTTATATCATCTGCTGTTTGAACGCAACTGTATTTGCTGAAAAGGGTGCTGAGTGGATGTGTGGTCTGGCTGCATGCCGGATTCCCTGGCCACCTCGTGAACTTGACCCCCGCGATCTCTGCCATCTCCCCAGCCCTCCGACAGGGAGGTGGGAGAACCCTGGGCACCAAGTATGTGCGCTCTGCTCTTGGGGCTGAATGGAAAAGGGCAGCTCTGGGTTGTAAGTTCTGACCGCATGACCTACACTGAGCTTCTTATGGTTCCCACGCGGATACTTTGGATCTTGCCCCGCATGCTAAGGAATACAGCTGACGTGTGACGTTATTTCAGGGTCACAGTGGCTCCTCTCTGTGGAGTTAACGTGTGAGAACCTTTGTTCCTGGAGGGCTGCTGTGCTGTGGTCTGAGCTGCTCATTCAAGAGCGGTCTGTCCCATTTGTATCGTGCGCTCGCCCGATTCTCATCTCCGGTCTCCCAGCCCTCGCGCGTCCCCCCGAGACCTCGTGGTATTCCTTACATCACAGGGCCTCGGGGACTTGGTTGGTGACATTTCAGAAAGAGTCAACATGGTCAGGGAGGGAAATCCTAATTTCTTGAGGCAACCCGCTTTGAAACCAGCCGTGAATCTGTGTCACTGACGCGCCGAACTTCCAACTGCGTCCACGTAGTGAGCCTGCCCCACTTCCCGCCTGTTCCGTAGTTCGTCCAGTTTAATCACAAACTACGCCAACATTGATTCCCCCCTTAACTAGTTTATATTTATTTAAAATAATGTTTTTTAAAGGGAATTAAATTGGATAAATGAATGTTGAGTAAACAGTACTACACCGATTCTATCATTCAGAAGCCCTTGTCTGACACCAACTACACTTAACTGTAAATTCAGTTACTTCTCATAGTTCTAATTTTTAAAAGCCATCTGAAGGCAGTAGAGGCACCAGTTTTCTTCTGAGGCTTCAAGAGGAAGTTGCTTTATTGTTAACTTTGCTTTAGGGCTGTCTTACGGGAGAGCTGAAGTATCGTATGCCCGGCACGTGACTTAGGTATTCCTAATTTTCTTCCACCATTTTCCCTGAAGTTTCCAAAGTCTGAGATCTCAGATTAGTCCCAAGGAGGATGCTGGCTAATTTACAGTAATGTGGGCATTTCAGCGATTCTAAGGTGTACTTTCCCTTCCCCTTCACATTTTACCAGCTACTGTTTCCTTTAGCGGCTTAAGAAGCAACGTGGATTTTAAATGAAACAAGACACAAAGCTCCCTCTTTGGTCCACGGTGAGTGGAGATTAGTGTTCTCATTTGGGAGCTGTCTGGCCACAGAAGGTTTTATTCAAAAGAGTCTCTCTCTTATCGGTTGTTGTTCAGAATCTGTGACTGAAACAGACATTTTTTGGGATAAATAATTGTTTTATCAATGTCTTAAAATTAGGAGTGAAAAGATATTTCCAACAACTTAGTAAACAGTGGCATTTAATTTCCCTGTCAAATTGAGCTGTTCCAAGTCCTGGCTTGCAGAGAAGAGCAGAGCGTGCAGAGAAGGTAAGTTGCAAAAGAAACAGAGATGGGATGTCAAAGTTCACAACATACAAAGAGTTTATTTATGCAATACAGACCTTTTCTCAAATATTTTTCACAGAATTCCACACAGCAATCTACTAGAAAAGTAGAATTATACAACACCAAAATAACATTGTTTCTTAGTATAAATTGCTGATCAAAAGGAAGATGAAGATAGTTCAATAACAAAGAGAAGGTAAAACGGGTGTTACTCAATCCAGCACCTGGCAGCCTCTGTCCTCAGACCCGGTGGGGGTGGGGGAGCCCGTGGGGCTTGGCCTCAGTGCTGGGCACAGTCACACCTCAGGGGGGGCCTTTGGTACTTGCAACTTAAAGAAAAAGTTGTGAGCCCAAGAACATTCCCATCATTTCATTTTGGTGTGCCATGAAAACGGCAAGTCAGGAAAACATTGCAAATAGTTCACCCTTGCTATAACATTAGCTCCTTTCATGTTAACCACACAATAAAATAGCTTCCCCCAAACCATAATTTTCTAGGTCTATAACATGCTTGGAGAAGAATATTGATAGAAATAACTCATTGAGATGTTTTAAATTACATGTAGCATAATTTAAACATTACTATTTAAATCCCAGAAAGTTCAGCTCATAAGAAGCACAATTGTTTGGAAAAATGACCAAAAGTACAGCATAAAATTCCCCTATCCCAATATTATAACCCATTTCCTTATTGTTAAAATCATAGATTTCTCAAGATCACAGATAAATGGGAAATGTTTTTTCATAATATAGCTAGAATAAGTGGGTTTACTCACTCCAATGTGTATTTTCCATAATTGGTGAAAATAGACTTCTCATTATGACTAAAAATATAGATTTATTTTAAACTACAGAACCCAGCAGCCAGTTTTCTGCTTTGCTATATACCTCCCCCCCAAAAGTCAAGCAAAGTCTACAAAAATAGCAATTAACTTTAAAAAATATTTTGCTTCTTTGAGCAAATTTAGATTACATTCAGATGTGTTCGCTATTCCTAAGGGAAGGAGGCCCCAGGGCACGTCCTCTCCTGGGCTAGGAGCAAGGCTGGCGTGTGCTGTCCCATCAGTAGCGGGTCTGGTACTCATGATGCCACCGGTTAAAGTCATTGTAGAAGAGAACGATGCTTCCTGAGGCCATGCCAGCAATGATGCACCTGGGAGAAGCAGAGAGGAGGAGGGGTTCACACACACATTCCTTTCCAAGGTCTCTGCTACGAAAGAAAGAGCTGCCCTCCCCAAATCTACAAGGTAAATGTCAGAGCTACAGTGTGTGCCAACAAAGGTATGTGTCTTAATGACTAAAATGCAGCCCTGAGTAAGCTCTGAGTGCCGCCTGCCATTCTACGAGGAGCCACGGCTTCCCTTTTACAGAAAACACAGCTAGTCCGGGCAGGATGCGCCACAGACACCTGAGCAGGCCTGGCGTCCACATTGGGTATCGCAGTCGAAGGAAAGAATCCCAGTCCCACAGTCATTGCTGGTGGAGGGGTGCACACAGGCAGGGACAGCGATGCTGCTGACAGGTAGAGAATCAATGAAGGAGCCGTGTGGCCGGATGTGGGCTCTGCTCCGAAGGAGAGTCATGTCCATCATGCTCTGAGCAGGGCCCAGTCCTCAGAACACAGTGACTTCCTGAGGTGACTGCTGCAGGTGTGTGTGTGTGGGGCGGGGACACTGCTCTCCTGTCCCTGCGCAGGGGTGAGCTCCTCTGGACGGTCTGGTTGAGCCAGGACGCGGAGGTCCTATTCAGTATCCTCCCTACCACTTCACAGCAAAATCAGGAACTAACATGTCGCTACACAAGCTCAGCTAAACATGATCAAATATGTGCTGTCTATAAGGGACTCAC
This sequence comes from Myotis yumanensis, assembly GCF_028538775.1. Classification (NCBI taxonomy): domain Eukaryota; kingdom Metazoa; phylum Chordata; class Mammalia; order Chiroptera; family Vespertilionidae; genus Myotis; species Myotis yumanensis. Next base: position 54,932,975 of record NW_027223756.1, read on the forward strand.
TTTAGGCCCAGTGACAAACAGGCTGAGAGTGAAAGGATGGAAAAAGACACTCCCTGCAAACAGTAATGAAGAAACAAACTGGCTTCAAGTCAAAACCTGAGGAGAGACAAGGGCACTAGATCTCCACAGAAAGCTCAGTCCACACGGAGATGTGTGAGAGTCGAAAAGTTCACTAAACATAGTGGAGCGGTGGCAGTGGTACTAGTGTAACACTGTGAATGGACCTAAGGCCACTGATGTGTATGCCAAAAGGCGGCTTTCAGGGAAAATGTTGCCACACAAAAACAATTAGGAACTAAAATGAGTGACTATCTATTAAGAGGCAATAGGAAACCAGATAAAAATTATCACCCCCAAATTTACCACTTGGGAGCGTGTAGGAATTCTCATGAACAGAGACCCAGGCATTTTGCATTAAAGGTACTTTAAGAAACACAACAAGGCTTAACTGAGATGTAACCGGAGCCTGTGTTACTTATGTCTTGTCTACTCATGGAGCAGTCAGCCTTTGTCCACGGGGTTGTGCCATCAGAAAGGAAACCCCACTATTCATTGGCTCTCTTCATTGCTCAGGTGACCTCCACAGCCCAGCCCACTTAAATTCCCGCGGCTGCTTTTAAGCCACCATCAGCAGACCTGACTGCAGTGTTACCTCTGGTCGTAAGACAGGGCCATGGCCCGGATCCCAGCATCGCAGCCTGGGTAGGCAAAGAGCTGCTTGAGGTCAGACACCTGCCAGACCTTGACCACACCGTTGTCTCCTCCTGTGAGCAGGTACTGCCCGTCCCGGCTCAGCTGGATGGCCTGTGAGACAAAGCAACGTTCAGGTGAGATGTGGCTCTAGGGAGATTTCACCTCTGAGTTTGATGAATTCCTATGCAACAGCAGCTACTGCAGTGTAGGGAGAAGGGAGAGACCATGTGGGCTCCTGAGTTTTAGGAAATCGGGAGTCAGAAAACTTTTGCTATTTTTCAAAATCAAATGGACAGTTAGGCCCTGCGTGAGTTTTCTTGTGTTTCCTCTTTAAGGACGAGGCGGCAGACGCTTCCAGTGCTACGGATGCCTCTCAGAGCTGCGTGTTGTGGACTGGGACCAGCACTCTGCAGTGCGGAGGCCCGGGCACCTCTGCAGGATCCTGGGGACGGGCTAGGCATGCTTTGTACCAAGGCCGGGCAGAGAGAGCTCCTGACACGTGTCCCCAGTAAAATGCTGCTGCCTGCAGGGCCTTCACAGCAGGGGGAGGACAATGTGGTAGGAACCAGGACTCCCAGGTACTCACACCCCCAGGCTGAGCATTTTCTTCTTGCCCAGGGCAGATGCGGAATTTGTCCTTCCATCCTGTAAAATGGGGCAAAGGCAGACCAGTGCCTGTTGTTATATGACTGTCTACATTTTCTAATGGTTGAGAAAAATAAAAGAATATTTCATGACAGGTGGAAAATGATATGCATTCCACATTTCAGTGCCCATAAACAAGGGCTGTTGGAACTTAGCCACACCCGCTCGTTTATGGCTCCTCTCACAACAGAATACAGAGCCTGCAAAGCCCACCATATTTACTGTTTGTCCTTCCTACCCCTGGAGCTAATCCTATCTCCGCTGCCCTCCGAACCTTCGTTTCCTAGCTTAGTAAGATCCATCGCCTTTCTTAGGGAGGGGACACAGTTCTACAAGTTACTGCAACCATCTGTGATCCATCCGCCCGGACACCATGGGCCTGGGAATACTGTGCTAGCAAGCCCGAAAGGATACATCTAACTTCTGATAAATGTATTTATGCTCAGAGTTTCCGTATAGTTGCCTTAAGTCTTTAATCTACTCTTTGCCAATTTTTTAAAAACCATCGTAAGGATTGTCTCATAGCCATTCAATTCACTTAAATGCCAACTTTTAGTGGTCTCTTAAATATGGCTTACTCTCATGAACACAAAAATCTAAGATATAAAAACCCAAGTGTGGAAGGTAGTTACATATAAGAAGTATTCTCCAAATCTAAACCAAATGTGAACAGTAAGATTTCTCAAAGTAAGTAAAAGTCAATATCCTCTGCCTCCCCTCATTTCACGAGTGGCCGTCTCCGAGGGTCAGGACCTGCAAAGGAGCCTGGGACAGGTAATCATTTGCTACACTTATAGAATCCAGCTGATGAAAATCCATTAACCTTCTGGTTGTGGTTCACTTGAGTTTTATGCTTGAGGCTTTTTACTGGGTAAGCGCTATATAAAAACATAAATTAAAACCATTAATCTTTAACTCTGTTTTAGCAGAGAATCTCTAATCCTAGTTTTGTTTGGAATTACTTTAAACTTGGATTTCTAGGACCATCCATTCATCAGCATCCAGATCATTTGAGTAAGGGAGAAGATGCCTTTCCCGGGAAGGACTTGTCCATTTCTCCTGAGCGGCGCCCTACCTTCCATCCAGACCAACGCCCAGGGAGACCTCAAAGTTAACATGCCTCAGCACCAGGAGGGGTTGAGACTCGGGTTCAGTGGGCTCAGAGATGTTCATTCACCTCACCCTCTGAAATCCCGAGTGCTGCGCTGGGGGTGAGCACCCCAATCAGGCCTGTAAGTAAGAGGGTCTCCAGCACTGTGCCTGCTGTCTGGGTCCTCTCCCCGTTCTCTATACTCTCTCCTCTTTCTGCCTCACCTCACTCTTCCTCTCTCAGCTTTTTCTCCTCTATGCTCTCCTTTCCTTTCTCTTCTCATCTCTCTCCACTACACTCTCCTTTTGTTTCTCTTCATCTTTCCTCTTTTATCCACTCTCCTTCTCCCTGCCAGGCAAGCTTACTAATCACAGAGTGCCACCACTTACAATTAGTGTGATAAAGTACGAAAGTGCTGGTGGAAAAGCAATGGATTGTTTAAGCTTGAAACCCAGTGGGAAATATTAGAGGAGAAAAAGCAATGGCTATAGGATAGAGAGGAAAACTAGTGTAAACAAACAGTCTGCAGTAAGCCCCACCACCGCCTCCAGGCACTTCCAGAGCCTTCGGTCCTGAGGAGCCCCAGAAGCTGTTAGCCAGCCGGGGATTTCAAATGATTTTACAGATTTATTAGTGTAGCTGACACTATAATCGCAACTCAGAGTGACAGATGATCAGCATTATTATTCCAAAGAGGAAAGGCAGCCCTCTGATGGGTACTTGGTTTAAATGAAGTGCTATGGGGAGGAGGGGAAATGAAAGCAGAGTGAGAGTCCCCGCCTGCCTTTGTGGCAGAGGCGGATGCAGCGTGGACACGTGGAGAGAGACCCACGCTACTTACTGAATTAAGAAACCCATCCCAGAATAAAGGAGCAGCAAGTGCCCTTGAGTTCATCATGGAATCTATAGTTAGGGTTTTACTTTCGAGAAGGGGTGATCAGAAGGGGAGCATTTGTGTCATCTAACCTGCCCTGGTCAGGAGCAACAGTGGATAAATGTCCAGGCTCAGCTAAAACCACACTCAGCGGGCACAGGCTTCCCATCACACTCACCCTGAGCCTCACCGGGAGGCCGAGGTGAGACCAGGACCTGCAAACGCCTTCTCCACCTAGTCTTGAGGGAGGGAGCCCTGTCTTGAAGAAGTGAAACCCTGGAAGGCCCACTAGCATTACCGTTTCTTCACAGCAAAATGGGAAAATGTTTGCCTAATTCAAATCACAATGTGAAATCCAACTCTGTCACCTTGGCAAGACTGGGTCTTATCATCCACGAGAAGTCAAGTCTGGAGCTAGATGCTAATCCTAAATAGTCCTCACCCGCACCAGCCTATAACGAGGAGACAGGTCTAGGTGTCCTCTATTCCATTCTTTTAGATTTGATGCTCAGATACAAAAACACTGAGCCCGTGCCCTGGCAAGCCACCCAGAATGGCCCCAAGAGATCTAAGCCAGCCTTTCCAGCTGAGGGCTCCCACACCGAGCAATACGGTCAGCACGGCTGGGACATGCCGTGGTTGGCGGGGTACATGGCCTCTTCCGAGTGCTGCCTCATTGTGGGGTTGCGGGGTGCATGGAAAAGAGAATCTCAGCAACTCAACAGGGGTTTCTTTAAGGAACTCTCTCCCCTCCCCACGTGCCATCCTGAGGTAAGTATCTCAAATCCTGAAGAGTCTGAGTGGCACTCACCCGGATGTTGTCCTCTGTTTCCATGGTGGCCTGCAGCTTTCCGTTCACGCTGAATATACAGAAGAACCCATTCTCGTAAAATATGACGCAGTGGCCCTCTCTCGAAGCCTGGATGAGTTTTGGTTTCAGGCAGTTTTCAGGACCCTCCAAAGTCCTTAACAAGTCTCCATTCATGGAATGTATGAGACACGGTCCTTCTGAGAAAGGGGGAAACAAAACGCAAGATTCATTTTAAGGTGGGAACAGCCCACTGCGAATGAATCGTGAGCACAGGTCAAAGGGCATCCCAGAACTGCAGTGCCATTACAGAAAGCCTTCAGAATGACACATCTTCTCAGTGCCACTGTGCAGAATTCCCTGTGCATGCCGGCAGTCTCACCTTGCCCTTGGGAGAGGAGAGAGCTGAGTCACATACGTGCAAGTTACTCTATGAAATCATTAGGCCAGCAAAGACCTTCCTGTTAAAGGAGCCCTGAAGGCACAGAGTGTGAGAACTGGTCAGGTTGGCAGGTCTCACTCCGCGTCCTATTCTATGAAGAGAAAGCGGCAAGCACTGCTCTTGAGAAGGTCCTCACAAAGAAAACACATGAATTCTCTGTTTTAAATGACAGTATGCTAATAAGTAAATGTGTGTTTTTCCTACTTTTTCATGTCCATATATAAGTACGTGTTTGTATGCAGATGTGTGTATAAAGAATTTTTAATGTTTTGAGAACATTCTTAAAAATGTCATAGACCAATCATAAAATCCCTGTTGATTATTAAACTCACTTTGCTGGTTTTGGCTTGTACAGTCACATGCATGGTCCCACACCTCAGTGCAAAGCTAGGACAGCCTGCAGTATGACAGGTTTATTTACATAGCTAATGGGAATCACATCTAGTCCAAAACCTCATGCTAGCTAAGGATATGTGACACTGTTGGGCATTAGAAGGTAAAAATTCCAGTCGGTATAGAATTTTTGCTATCATCATTAGTGTTTCAATGTTTGGACCAGCTAAAAACATTTAAAAACACAATCCATTGACTATTTAATAAGTCTTGTTACTTAGACTAAGTATTATAGTTCAAAACATAGATAAAGTGACTCAAATACTCCAAGCTTCCCCATGAGATGAGCGTTTTTGTGTGTTCCGAGCGTGTGCTCTTGGAATGCCTGCTTGGTATCTTTGGTCTAAATATATGCTGATGTTGCTAGGACAAACCTCCAGGCAGACCAGCTAAGTACCTTTCCACTCCATTCCTGGTGCCATCCTGGTTCCTGACTAGACCTGGGATTTGGAAGTTAAAACAGATGGGTCAGGCGCTTCCATTCAGGTGTGAGATGGAGGCAGCCCAGCCAGAGTTCCGAAGAGTAAACAAACATACAAAGATGTCCCTTGTTCCAGCCCCACTGCTTAGAGCAAGGCTGTGAAACAGAACTTCCTGCCGTGAAACAGAACCATGTGTGCTGTCCAATATGGTAGCTACTAGTGAACATTGCGCACCTGCAATGTGGCTGGAGCTAGATGCTAAATAGTCCTCATCCCTACCACCCCACCAGCCTATAACCTGGAGACGGTCTAGGCGTCCTCTATTGCATTATTTTAGATTTGATGCTCAGATACAAAAACACTGAAATGTGGCTGGAGCTAGATGCTAATCCTAAATAGTCCTCATTCCTACCCCCGAATGAAAGCAAACAGCACACGTTTTATGACAGTGCCACCAACTTACCTGTAGAGCCACTCAGGACCAGGCCGAGCTCAGCGCAGATGGCAGCACAGGTGATAGGGTAGTCATGGCCAGTCAAAATGGCCCGTGGGGTGGTGGTCCCACCTTCAGGAAAAGAGAGATAAAAAGGGCAAATCAATTCAAGTTCATGCAGGGGATTATCTCTCTCTCCTCAGATGAAATGATCAGCAACTTATTCCTAATTCCCATAATGGCTAAATCTTTATAGTTTTGGAATTTGTCCAAAAACCCTATTTTAGAACCAGATCCAAACTATATGTTATATTGTGAGGACCACACGTTAAATGTGTAATCCTTATGTGATTATCAGGCAGCAATGGTTGAAACCTCAGGGTAAAGTAAGTCAGAAATCTGCATTATAAAATGCCTCAGGTATTCTCCCAATCTAAATATAAGCCCCCTGATCAGATGATTTATGGATGGATGACTATAAAAGTAGGGATTTAGGCTTGATTCACATTTCAAAGAGAAGCAGCTGCCTTTTCTCCTTCCTCCTCCTCCTCCTCCTCCTCTGTGGGCCACCGAGACCCCGCCACAAGGAAGACAGTTCTGAGTAGGATTCCTGGTGTCTCAAGGCAGCCCCTCTTAAATATCTACCATCTTTACTAAGCATATGTATGTTCCTCATATATAAATCTTGGAGTATATTTCTCTATGATTCAGTCAAAAAAGACAAAAAAAGCTCCTACATGTAATTCTACTGGTAGTGCTTGAAAATCAGGGAGGCGGTGAAGAGGACAGAGGAGGGGTACCCAAGTAACGGGAGCTGCTGCAGAGCATCCTCACAGGTAGGAGGAGCCATCCTGTACCTCGGTCACAAGCGAAAGAGAAAACTGGCTGATAAGGTACCCACACCATGACTGGCCCCAGCACAGAAAAGGAAAACAAAGATGGGCTTCGTTTGTGGCTTGATTCATGCTGAGCCACAAGGATAAACTGAATTCCATAGCCCAAAGATACTATTTTAAGACTAAACGAGCCCTTTATTTCTATAGTCACTAAGAACCAAGACACAAAAGCCTTTACAAGTGGGACTCTCGGGAGCAGGGTGTCAGCATTCTTAGATTTCCTTGACCTGGCTGGTTTCACAGTATTATTGATAAATAATACTGTATAATCGAAATGGGACAAATGCGCTTAGAAAGTAGGTCACTGCCACCAGCTGTGGAACTCTGCAGAGAAGAGTAACTTGTCATCCTAACCCAGACATGTGGCTGTCCTTGGTACAGTCACACTGAGGAGAGACCTGGTGGGTCAGGGAAAATCCAGCGGGATCCTAATGTCCTTGAAAAGGCAAACACATTTAACTCCAAAGCAGTGGTTTTTACAATGGGTCCATGGGTTCTCTGAAATTTCATGCAAAATGTATGTACATGCCTATGTTTTTTCTGGAAGGATGGGGGAGAGGGGAGATAGGTTTCACTGAATGCATGGGTATCCATGACAAGAAGCAGATGAAGAGTGTCTACTATGAAGACACTTCCCCCGGAGCCTGCAGTTTCTTCACATCTTGTCATTACACATAATCACTACAGCATGTCACTGGAGGACACAATGACAGCTGTGTCCACAGTGTCCTTCGTGGCTTTTGGTGACTATGGGTCCCTGTGAGTGAGACTGCAGCATAGCAAACTGCACCACACTGGCCTGCTGCGTGTGGCCTGACCTGGAGCTGGCTGACCTGCTTAATGATAAAGGGAGACCTCAAAAAACCTATGAAAAAGCAAAGGAGAATAAGAAGGTTGATTTGATTCCAAGTTTCAAAACTCCTCTGGGGAGGGAACCCTACCTTAATTACAAAGTTTACTTGACATTTTTCTGAACAAGAAAGAATCTGTCACAAAGACAACTTTTTTTTTCCCCTGAAAAAAGTAGACAAATTTGGGGAAATTTTTAAGAAAAGAAACACATAATTTAAGCCAATCTGAATTGCTTAATTTTCTGTTAGAGATAAGTCTTGCTACAGAAATGAGAAATAGGTGTTATGTATTTTTAAAGTTACCAATACTTTCACCCTCATTCATGCTTCCTCCCTTTCCAAGATGCTCTACATTCCACAAAAATACCTACAATGTTATTTTTGAAACTAATGTCTAATTATATCAGCAACTTATTTAAAATCAAGAATTAAAATCATTAAGATCTAAGGCATACATTTTCAGTGATTACTCTTCTGTTTTCATAAGTCAATCATTTTAAGGGGGGGGGGGGGGGCTGAGATTTGTGTTTTAATTTGAATTGTCTTGGAATTCCTTAGTGGTAAATGAAGGTTTGAAGGAAAACGCATGGCAACTGAAAACAACCTAAGTGTCAACCAAAGTAAACACAGGGCAGATGGGTAATGGCAGACCCAGAGAACACTATCACCTAAGCATGTCAAGGCTAACTTTTCTTTTCCTAGAGCTAAGAATACTTCCTCAGGAACATGGGGAGGAAGTGAGAATATTGCTGACAACTATTTCTTTCATGCAAAACAGTTCGAATATTGAGAATTTTCTATGACTATAAAGCCTACCAATTAACCCCATAAAGTGAGTTAAGGTATAAGCATTATTTTCTGTAAACTCATAATTAAAATTTTAATAAATATGCTCTACTTGCAAAATACTAGTTTCCAATAATCCACGCTATACCAATCATGTTTGCCTCTACACACATACGATGAAATTTCAAAACAGAATAAAGTTTTTTTCTTTTCCTAGGCCCAATCTCTAAATAAAGAACTGTTCAATGCTACGATGTTGGCTTCAAAGTTTGGCAAAATGTTCTCTAACCCAGGAAGCAGGTCAGACAGTTCAGGAAATACAGGGGGGAAAAAAAGGGAAGGAAAAGAAAAACAACAAATTAAAAGCATAAGGGCAGACTTATAATCATTGGGTTCTTCTCAGGTAACTGGTTTCACAAACACTCACTGAATTTCCAGTAAAAAGATTGTGCTACTTAACTTCCCTCCCTTTAGGAAACACACATTAATGGCCTTTAAAAATCCACATATGACAACATAAGAAGAAACAGCATTTTCCCTAAGAAAAGCTGTTTTCAGTCTTGCTTAAAAACGGACTTTGTATTCCCTTATTATCTGCTGTGTAAATTGAGTGTTCTTTTTATTTTCTCATCAAAAACTCTGTTCAAAATAAATACTTGTGGATTTTTATAAATGCAAAGAAGCCAAATGTTCTAAATATTAATATTTCACTATAGTGAATAGAATTCTATAATATGGGATTTAAACCCAACAGGTTCAAACTGTTTAAGTTTGCCAGGTATTTCGGGAACTTCTTATACTGAAGCTACTAAGGGTAGAGGGCATACTCAGAGGCAGAACACAGACCTACTGGTATATGTGGCTCAGAATTGATTCCTCTGTAGTTACACGGCCCAAGCAATCACCTCCCACAGAAAAGAAAGGCAAAACCCTACATATCTGTGTATATTTCTGCTTGCAAAGCCCAGAAACAAAATCTAGAAACCATATAACTCATGCTCACTGCAGCACCCACCTAGACTGCCCCTCCCGACTACTTGTCAGCCCACAGACTTACTACCGAGGGGGAAATCAGCTCCAGGAAGACAATACTGGCCACATATTACTTTTTCAAAGACCCCCAAAGCTATCACCATCTCTCACTGACGTCTCCAAACCAAATAAAGAACAAGAGGGGAAAAGTCTTCTGGAAAATATCAGGCGAATTCTTTGATAAAAGTTTGCAGTAGTTAATGGATACCAAAAGTCCCACTGTTGCTGGCTGAGATAGCAGGATCCACAGAAAGCTAGATCACAAAGCGGAGCAGATCCCCTTAAGAACCTTTTAAAGTCTTAGTGCTTGAAAAATCGTCACGGCTTTCAATAAAGCCAAGAGAAAAATTTATCTTGATGCTAGTTTAAGGGGCTACATGTCAAACTCATCTCAAAGAAAAATAAAAAGAGAAAGAGGATAGACTTTTGGACTGCCTTGAAAAGCTTGAGCAATTACTTCAAAGGAAAGGGGGTCTTTGTCCGGAGAGCAGGTTTATGACCACTGGTGCAAATCCACCAAAGGCTGAAAGGGATGCTCGGCGCATCTTTATGGACGGCCTTAAAGGAAGATGAACAAGTCAAAGGAGATTAAAGACAGGCCAAATCCTGCCACTGATACCAGGACGCACCGGTTTTTACAGATGTGCTTTGCTCCGCGCACAACACTAAGGATCAGCAGTAACTTATATATTGTTGTAACAACCCACTGCATTGACAAGATCTCCATATGATCAGTTAACATTGATATTGGATCTGTGCTTTAAAATACCAGGTGAAATGTTTACACCATTAGGTAGAATAACAAATGTTTTTATTAAATGTGTTTCTTTGGTGCCCTCATAATACTGTGTATTTCTCCATCAAATGGACTCTGAACTACTTACAGTTATACCTGAGAGAAGAAGAGACAGTAATTTATTTAGTATCCTGCTCATAAATATCCGATGGGAAAATTATTTCTAAGGCTCTGTTTCCATTAAGGCAAAAGGGACTAATAATCCAGGTAAAAATAGACCTGACACAGATTTCTGGCAAATTTTGAATTACATTTTTAAAAATGAATGAAGTTTTTGGTATTTCTGGCATCATCTCAGTCTTATGAAAATTACATTACCTTACAGTGCATTGCAAAGTTCTCATTAGCAGTTTAAATATTTTATACCACCAATTATAAAATGAAGCACGGTTTAACATTTCCTTATTCTTATTTTTGTAGAAATAAAATTAGTTCTTCCAATTAATGCTTAGTTTAGAGATTCCTGTGCCAGAAGCTAACACATCTCCTTTGTTAATTCATTCATTCCTTCACTCATCCATTCACTTAGTAACATTTATTGGGTATATATTTTGTGCAATGTACTATGGAAACAAGGAGGGGAATAAAATGTGGCCTGCATTTGTAAGTAACTTGATTTCAAATGGTCACTGATCAGGTTTTGTCGACCTTCCGGTAAACCTGCAAATTATATATATCTCTGTAATTGGAAATGTCCAAAAGCTGCACTGACTATTACGGAAGTCCAAACTATTACAGCTGAATTTTTATACAAAATTAACATCAATAAAGTCTTCAAAAAAACCCCCCACACAACTGATATAATTTCCCACAGTAAAACCTAATAGCATCTGATCTCTTAGAGAGGTAAAAACAAAACATGAAACCTGGCTTTGTTAAAAAAAATCATTTCAATAGAATATTCATGTTGAAAGAAAATACGGTTACCAGAGGGAAAGGAGTGGAGTGGGGCAGAAAGGGTAAAGGGGACCAACTATATGGTCATGGAAGATGATTTAACTTTGGGAGGTGGGCACACAAAGCAATATACAAATGATATACCAAAGAAATGTACACTTGAAACCGATATGAACCTATTAACCAATGTCATCCCCAATAAATTTAATTAAAAATAAAATAAATAAAAGAAAATGTTTAAGAATCTAAATAAAGTTATCAAGTATATGTATGTTTTTTTAAATCTAAGTATTATATATTACTATATGCCAGTCATTTCCTAAAGATGGATACTTCTGTTTTATAGATGCCTTTTGCTCCCTTTTAATTATATTTTGATTACTTGAGAGGACTCATTGAGAATAAATACCATGTAAAAACTGAATACTAAGCTTTCGCATGTGACTCATCATAATAGTAAATCAAGAAAAAAAAAGACTTTTCTGAAGTGGAAATGAGGTTAGCTATTAAATGTTTCTTAAACCTGTCCCATTAACTTCCTAATTTTTCTTTTCTGTTTCAAATTTTGAGAAGTTTATTGGGGTGATATTGGTTAATAAAATAGGTTTCAAGTATACAGGTCTATAATACATCATTTGTATTGTGTGTTTACCACCCAAAGTCAAGTCTCCTTCCGTCACCATTTATCCCCCCTATACCTTCTCTTCTACCTCCCCCCAACCCCCTTAATCCTCTGGTAATCACCATACTGTTGCCTCTGTCTATGAGGGTTTTTTTTTCTTTTCTTAATCCCTTCAGCTTTTGCGTCTAGCCCTCAAAACTACTCCCCTCTAATAGTTGTCAGTCTGTTCTCTGTACTTCCTAATTTTTCAATGGGCATTATAATACTATACTGTAATTATGAAAAGAGAAACTATTTGAAATTTGTTCTATTCATTCTATCTCCACCAAGTCTTCCCCTTCCTCTTGGTTTATAATCTTTCTCTTCCTCTATGATATATAATTATATATTACATATGTAATATATAGTTTATATGCATATATATAGTTTATGACAATGGAATCATCCTCTAAGACTACATTAGAAAATGGGTTTGTGTAGATATGTATCTATAATTGTACAGGTAAAGTTATAACTCTTAATGTGTAATATTAAAAAAACAACAAAATCCTATCATAACAAATACTAACATAAGAACACAGTATAACAAAATTATCTCTGTATTGTCCTTTGCAGATACTGAGAGAGCTTTAGTGAAAGGGTTGCACCAAACTGTCTACAGCTGACAGTCTTCTTAAGTGGTTAAGAATGGTGCCAATGGCCTCCAGACCTGAGTTTGAATTCAGCCTCCAGCAATGCTAGCTCTGTGACCCTTGTTGGGCAAGTTTTCATAGTTAGAGTAAGATGCAGGAGCTTCAAGGTCAGGGGGAAACGTAAAGGCATATTTATAATCCCTCTGTGCCTCAGCTATAAAGCAAGGGAAACAGTAGTCACCACACAGGACCACTCTGAGGATTAATGAGCTGGTGTGTAAAGTGCTGAGAATGCGCCTGGCATGTAGTGAGCACCCAGGAAGCAGGAGCAATAGAATGATGCATATTTTCACCCAGCTTCTGTAGCTGTGTATGGGTTTCTATTAACATAAACACTATACAATTCTGCCTCCAATAAAGAATGCAGATAGAACAGTTACTGATATGCAATCTTATTCATATTTGTTGATATACAAAATTAAGCTTTTTATGAATAGTAATTAAAAGTAAAAACTATTTTTTTAATCTATCTATCCTAAATACCCAAGTCACATAAAATTCTTTGTAATATGTCCTCCTTAACATTTTATTTTTAATCCTCACTTGAGGATATGTTTATTGATTTTAGAGAGTAAGGAAGGAGCGGGGGAAGAGGGAGAGAAACATCATTGTGAGAGAGAAACACTGATAGGTTGCCTCCCATATGTACGTGCCCCAACCAGGGATCAAACTCACAACCTACGTATGTGCCCCTAACTGGTATCGAACCCACAACCTTTTGGTGCACGGCACAATGCTCCAACCACCTGAGCTATCCAGCCAGGGCTCCTCCTTAACATTTTAAAGGTTCCTTTGTTAAAGATACATAAGTAAGGCACTAGTGAGAATTATAGAGGGTTTTCACATCTTTAGCTATTAGAAACATTCTGGACTTGACCCCAAAAGCAGACAACAAAAGCAAAAAATGAATAGTGAGGCCTAAATCAAATGGAAAAGCTTCTGTTCAGCAAAGGAAACAACCAACAAAAATGAAAAAGCTACCTATGAAATGGGAGAAAATATTTGCAAATCACATATCCGATAAGGGGGCTAATATCCAAGATATCTAAAGACCTCATACAATTCAGCAAAAAAAAAAAAAAAAAAAAAAAACCCACACAAAAAAACCAAACCCATCACACACACAACCACCCCCCCAATCTGTTTAAAAAATGAGCAGAGTTTCTGAACAGACATTGTTCCAAAGAAGACCTACAGATGGCCAACAGGTACATAAAAGGTGTTCCACATAATTAATCATCAGAAAAACGCAAATCAAAACCACAATGAGATATAACTTTACACTTATTAGAATGGCTATTATCCAAAAGACAAGAAATAACAAGTGCTGGCAAGGATGTGGAGAAAAAGAAACCTTTGTGCACTGTTAGTGGGAATGTAAGCTGTGCAGTTGCTGTGGAAAACAGTATGGAGGTTCCTCAGAAAATTAAAAGTAGATTTACCATATGATCCAGCAATTCCACTTCTGCGTATTTATCCAACGGAAACAAAAACACTAACTTGAAAAGATATCCGCACCCCCATGTTTAGTCAGCATTACTTACAATAGTCAAGACATGAAAACAACCTAAGTGCCCAGCGATGGATGAATGTATAAAGAAAATGTGGTTTATGTACACAATGGAATATTGTGCAGCAACAGTAAAAAAGGAAAAGCTGCCATTTGAGACAACCTGGATAGACCTGGGCATTATGCGAAGGAAGTCAGACAGAAAAAGACAAATACCATAGAATCAAACTTATTGTGAAATCTTAAAAAAAAAAAAAAAAGAAGAAGAAAAAAGCTCCTACATGCGGAGTACAGACTGGTGGTTGCTAAAGATGGGGGTAGGGAAAACCGGCAAAGGCAGGCAAAAGGTAGAAACCTGCACTTGCACAGTAAGTAGGTCCTGGGGATGTAATGGGCAGCGTGGTGGCTATAATGAACAACACTGTACTGCGTATTTGAAATTTGCTGAAAGTAGATCTTAAAAGTTCTCATGAAAAGGAAAAATCTGTAACTGTGTGGTGATGGATGTTAACTAGACATACTGTGGTGATCAATTTGCAATATATACATGTATCGAATCAGGATGTTGCACAACTGAAACTAATATTATACGTCAATTACATCTCAATTAATAAAAAAAGAAAACATCCTGACCCCATTCACCCCAAGGAAATAAAGCAATCTCTAAGGTGTAGAAAGTTACAAACTACAAGACTGTAAGCGAAAAAGATCAACAGTCATGAAGCCCTAAGCCATAAGGGGGAAAATGGCTTCTGAGGATTTTTTCTATCTAAAAACACTTCAAATCCAAAATCAAAAGTCGGATTGAACCTATTTGAAGGCAACAAAAAAAACTTTAAAAGATAGGGCAATTGCTGTTTTATAAAAGAAATCAACAGAGGCATTTAAGTACTTACTTTCCTATAAAAATAGGTCTCTTTTCATAAATCCTCAGGAATAACTAAAGTGTAATATGAGGTACATATGGCCAAAGCTGCCATATAATTTCTCTAATGAGGCCAACTTTGGGGAAGGTGATAAAGTCAGTCTAATATGTTTTTCCAGGAGGTATTAATTAAATCTATCATTAGTAGTTCTACAATAATGTCTCTCTCACACACACGCATGTACTTTTACAATATTCTAAAAGAAGAAGAACCCCGCTTTTAGGCGAAAAGGAGGGAGGAAGTAGCTTACAATTTCAGAGTATATTCAGTCCCAATTAAATGAAAGAAGACATTCAAAATTTTCTTTGAGAGCCTATACAACAATACTTAGTTGACTAAAGGGAATCTGTACCTTCTTAAATTAATTCCAGCACTTGTTTGAAATTAAATTTCCTATCTGAGCATATAGTATTAGACAAACAGCTTTCTTTGGTGTGGCACTATGAGAGTCTACATATGAAGACACTCAGCTTCAATTTGAGGGCATAAATCATCAGTTCTTCTGTTCTCATATTTATATGGCTATAGTCTACGGGCTGAATGGTATAGTCATTTTTTCTCTGCAACTAAACAAGGTAAATAAATGTGATATATTGGCACATCACCCCGCCACTCTGCATATGGTGCACATTAAGGTTGTATTCATTTGCCATATGAATATAATTCCTTTTACCACATCTACTATTAGTTACAAGCAGTAAATACAGAGTTGTTTTGCTGGAACTTGAGGGCCTGCATTACATCATGGAGCACTAAACATCCTGGACCTTCTGGAGAATTTCATAGACGTAGTTTTAATGTCACCTGAACTCGAACACTGCCAACATATTGTTTCAAACCCTACTTGATGAATTCTTCAAGGAAGAAAAACAAGGGCAGTCTCAGAGTTTGTTCAAAGGTGCACACCAAAAATAGGGCTACAGGAAAGCTCCCGATGAGACATACAAAAACTCATGTTGTTGACAAAAGAATAGATCAAGAGTCACATCCAAGGTATAAAAAGGCTACTTGTTGCAAACATTGCTTTTCTATTCAGAATTTAGTGAACGTAAGGAACCTAAAGTTAAAATATCATCCAAAGAATTTTCTCCAACTACAGCTTACTAAAGACCTGGGGTCAATAAGAATTTAAATCTCATGATAAACTGTGATGCTTTATTTCACTGGGCATATATTTAGCTCACTTTCTCCTTAAACAAAATATTATCAAGTTCCAAATCCAGGTCAGCATGGGGCATAAGAAAGAAGAAAGTGAGTTATTTTACAAATTCTTATGGTTCAACACATATGCATACATCTTGACATTTGGGTCCCATAAATAATACATCACAGGCAATTAAAAACAAAGTACACCTGTCTTATCAAGTGCTGATTTTCAAATTTACTAACATTAAGTCCCCAAATGCATCCAGCAGATGGTGCTCTAGGACATCTACAGTTTGTGGTGAGTCTAACCTTACTTTGGCAAGACAAAGAATAAGGATTTATCAGTGGCTTCAATAAAACATATTAGGCTTTATGATAAAAAGAACATAATTCCTCAATATGTGCACAAAAATACATATGCATAAGACATGTGCACAGAGGCAACCAGTAAATATTTCACACCTGGATGATACTACTTTTGTTATGGACTTGATGAGTAGTCTAGGTATATCTGGTATTTATGCTCATATGGCAAGATCATTCTAAATTCATTAAAAAAAATTTAGAATGCCTTAAAGTTAGAATTCATTTTTAATTATAGCAAGAATGCCTCATTAGGGTGATACTAGTAAAATTAACAACAGTAGGATTTACGGTAATGACTTAAGTGATTGATGAGAGTATAACAAAATGAAGTTTTAGACAGAGAAAAAAAACAGGGCAGCTATGGCATACAGTACTTTAAAAAGCAGCTCTGTGGTCTGTTAGTGCTAGCCTTATGGTTAATAAAACCTTCTTTCTAATTAACGGTGCTGAAATATTCTTAAAGAACAGAATCCCGGTGTTATGAAAAAAAAAAACTTAGCTTTTTCTTTCTTTCAGTAGACGCCATGCCCATAAAGAAGAAAGCTGACATAGATTAGCATGTCTGATTGCAATGAGGAAAAAAAATGCCACCTTTCAATCAAATCAAAAACAGAACGTGAGAATGGAAAACTACTTTACCAAAATACTATACACACAAATCTACACAACAACCTCACAGTCAGGAACCATTTGCTTCTAAAACTAATCAACTGTGGCTTTAAAAAAATCGCTCAGATAGCTAAAAATACTTAAATACTTACTTTTAGTAAGCATTTAATTTGAATTTTATGGCCTATTAATACAATATAAAATGGTGGATAAATAACGATTTTGGAAATTTTCATCTTGCTTGTAAGATCATTTCAAAGTTTTAAAACACTTAATTGTCAACTGAATGTATTTTCAACTGGGCAGCATTTTCTCCATTTTGAAGGAAAAAGGATTATTTCAGGAAAAGCATTTTGGTGGACAAGATTTGGTTCAAAAAACACACAAAGTGCTCGGGCAGAGATATGATTCCAAACAAAAACATCTTTCATTGAAATGTTCTTGGTTGATTTTATTTTTAAAAGTCACAACTAAATGGAATCCTATGTTAATTTTCTTTTCCTGGGGAAACTGCATTCCACAGGAGATAACCCGCACAAGACAACAGACGGAGAAGAACACCTCTCTGCTGTGCAGGCGAGCGAGGCTTTGCCACAGAATCCAGATTTCAGAGAACACGCGTATCCTTTCATAAACTCCAAATTGTACCACATAGAGAGTTAGCCTGACTTTGCCCAACCAATATGCATATTAATATGATTTTAAAAAATAGTAATAAAGCTATTAACTTTACATATAGCACTGAGGTTTATAGAAAATGCTGTAGGCTTATGATCTCAGCAAGTAAAATTATTAGCTTATTCTCGTAATTTTTGAAATAAAAAATGCACAAAATACTTGAATAAGATCTATGAAATGCCTAAAAAGCAACACCCTAGTTTTTTTAAAATTTACCTATTTTCCCTTCAAGCAAGAAAAGTCTAAATTCAAAAATTTAAGTTGAGGCATTGTGTGCATTTATAGACCACAGTGCAATTATATATATATAAAAGCCTGACCATCTCTTAAAGAACACTTACACTGCATCCAACAGATATAATACAGGAATAAACACAGCCTGAAATTCCTCATCTGAAAGGCTCTGACTTCGGTGACTGCTTCATGGAGCCATCAATGAGCCAGAGGCTTATAAAATCTGAACCAGCTTGCATGAATCCTTAAAACACACGGTGAAATGTCTCTCTCTCTCTCTCTTTCTCTCTCTCGTCATTTTGTTTTGAAAAGCTTTAACTGGCTTGTTCATTTTTCTATTCTAATGTGTGATATTCTCATTATATGAAAAAGTGCCTATTTGTCTTTCTCCCAGATCCACCCTTCAAAGCTAAAGCAAAATTAAATTGGGACATCAGATACTAGAAAAGGGCCAGAAAGGACGAGGTTCACTTTGAGAAAGGTAATTTAATTTAGTCAAGATACATACAATTTTCTAAAATTTTTATTAGCTGTGCTATTGTGTTATTCTTTTATTTTTTCTTTGCATTTCCAGCACTGCTAGGAGTTAATGTCCACCATACTGCAGACAATGAGAGGGTATAGATGAAGTGCTTTATGAAAAATATAACATTATAATATATACTCTAATGCCAACATGATGGTGTTTGTGTGGTGATTTATTTGCTCTAAGCACCCAGTGCTTCTGATAACACCTTAGTTAGTTCCCATTGTTGCTTTCATTTTGCAGACAAGACACAAGGACCACAGCAAAGCTTACAACTCTGATTTGTTTTACTCCAAACTCCAGAATGTGGTCAATCCTACTTGATTTATTTTTTTAGAAAACATGCATGTAAAAGCCACCTCTAGGGTGATTCATAAGGTATTTAAATATGTAAATACATTTTTCACCCATATGGAAAAGCTGAATATTTCTAGTTTTAAAATATACTTATATCTATGAAATGTAACAACTATTGCCTCTAAGTGTGCTTTAGCTAGTAAGCCTTTAGCTTCTTCTCAGAATACACATTGGTAATAACATGAACATGACTAGGTTACGTAAGTAAATATATATATATATATATATTTTTTTTTTTCTTGTGTCTGGATTGCTATATGTGCATGAAACATCATGCACTATTTTAAGGCAAGAGAAAGTTCTTCTTAAATATTTTCCGATAAATAACAAAATGGTATATTTATTATCTATGTCAAATCTAGGTCTGTCTGAGTTAACTTAGTATATCTCAATAACTGAATTTATAGACACAGGAAAATAAGAAATTGAAAGTAGTCACTCATCCTAAAAGGCCAGAAAGGAGAATGAGCTGAATGTAGGGGTCCATAATGAAAAGACCATGAAGCACCTTTCAAACTTTCAAAATAATGTGAAAAAAATTCCTGAAGTTTACATATTTTAAAATGTTATCATAGTTATATATAAACTGGACCTGTCTGTATAAATATGTGAAATACACACATGTACACACTATCCCCCATACAGACACATTAAAGTTGATCGGATCACAAAGACTGTGTTATCCATAGCATTGCAGCCTTATTTTTTATATTCTATTTGTATGGAGACTGATCTGTGCTTTGATTAAAATAAGCAATATATAGTAGAGGTTCACTGAATAAAAACCACACCAACCAAACACAAACAAAGCAGAACCAGCTCTGATAAAACACTTTGCAAATACTTCTTTTAAAATTGTATTGACTTTCAATTATAAAGTTTCACTTTCATACATACAATATACATTTAATAAGCACAACTCAAAGAAGTCAACCCAAAATACGACAGACTTAAATGTATTCAGACTGTTTCATAACCTGGGGCTGAGTGACAGATGTACAGCAGGATTCAGGTAAAGTAATCAGCAACAACACGGTCCTTCCTTAGCCAAATACATTGCAACTTGCTCTAAATTAAGAAACTGTAAATATTTAAGAGCAGCTAAAAACCTCCACCTTATGAAGTAAAAATCTAAAGCTATTTTTGCAGGAACTTTTCAGTGTTGTCATAATCATTTTAATTAAATTCTCATTTTTCAGGTGGTCCCTTTAATTGTTTTTTCCTACTTCTTAATGTGTTTTTCTAAAGCCATTTCTTTTCTGCAGCTGTGTGCGATTGGTTTTAATGGTAGCTGCTTCCTTTTTTGCCTTCTGTGAATTACAATTTTAAATGGTTACACATTTTTTGTTTTACTGCCTTCAGCATAGTTTCATAAAGACGTTTAAGGCTGTTGCTGAACATTTTCATTTCCCATCTGAAAAACCAAGAGCCATTTGAATATTCCATATTGGCCTTTTATGACCTGCTTTACCTTTTAATATGTAAATGAAAGCATATTTTTTTTATAAAGAATGGTTTGTTTCCATGAAATTATAATTTTGCTCTTTTAAAATATGAATTCAATAAACAAGATAATATATGATTATTCTTTTTATGTTATATCTTACTATTCGTGAATGAAACACCTCTATTTTATGTGATGACAGCCATTTACAATGAAGAACTAGCATTTTCAGATCATAAGAATAACCTATAATGTGAAAAATGAGGTTTCACACTTGGATTTGAATTATCAGTGGTCACAAAATGTCAATAATGAGGCTATCTAGACCTTTCTTAAATTTTAACTAAGAAATTAAAACTACTTGATGATTCAGTTTCGCTTTCACCATGATGTAAAAGATAACTTTATTACAAACTGTTATTACATTTCACTTGTAAAAGTTATAAAATAAAATGTACTTACTGCCTGGGTTATCTCCAATCCCACTGCTTTTCCCATTCCAGTACCAGAGCAAAAGGGTTGCGTCACGTGACCCAGAGAGAATGTAGCAATTTCCCCCAATATACGACTCGGAACGAGTGAGGCAAGTGACGACATCCCAATGGCCAAACACAACTTGGATCAATTTTCCTGAAACACAAAACAATATTCTTTAAAATTGCTATAAAATTAAAAAAAATTTCCGCTCATTATGACCATTTCACTTATAAGGTAATCAAGCCTTATAAACTCAGATTCTGATTATTCAGATTTTATAATAAAATTTGATCTGGTCCAATCTAAAAGTTTTCTTTGGATAGTAACACAAACAAAAAAATAAACTGTGATAATAATGTTTTGAAAGGCAAAAACTATTTTCAATTCAAACTATAATATTTAAGGACTATGACACCATCCTATATAATAAAGAGCTAATATGCTAATTAGACCGGACGGTGGAATGACCTTCCGGAACGACCTTCCAACAACCAGTGGGCGGGGCCACAGGGCCACGAGGCAGCTGGGGCTGCGAGGGTCGAGCCCCTTGCATGAATTTCATGCATCGGGCCTCTAGTATCATTATAATAGCTACTATAAATTACAAATGCATCATATCTACTGACGGAAGTAGGCCCAGGGAACCCTTATTGGGAACCACTTCAACATTTTCTTAAGTTACTCTAGTCTATATGATTCAAAACACAACGAAACTTAGTTGCCTTTTAGAAGTACTCTATACTTCAGACTTCACTAATACAAACCCCTCTCTGACTTAGTAAAAATTGAATGCATTTCAATGTAAGTCACTTTGGAGAGCTTGTTTTTTAAAATCGGGATTACATGAACTAAGTTTTGCTAAAAGGACTAATATACTGTGATTGCAATCTGAACCAGGTCACTATTTCTTTGTTTTAATTTCATCTGAATGATGAAAATTTCCTAGGGGGGGCTGTGATGATAAAATTGAGATTAAGGCAGTTTATCTAAACTAATGACTTGGGGTGGGGGCAGGATGGGGGGAAAGGAACCCAGTGAACTTACTATGTATCTAGGGCTTCAAATACAGGATGAATTGTTCACATAATGGTGTCAGAAAAAAAGTAAAGCCCCACTTATTAGAATCTTTGTTTTAATTAGATATGGTATTTATAATTCACACAAACTTGTCCAAAGAATTAAATACCCGTAGATCTTCCCTTCCATCCCTATAGTTTTTAGCCAACATTTGCCTTTGAAATATTTGAAGAATCTAAAAATGAATGTCATAGAATATCTATCCTTAATATTTACCATGACTTTTTATTTTTTATAAGTATTTCAGGGGTCATTTGAACATAACTCAAATGTTCAAGGAAAAAAGACACTAAGCTGAAAAAAAGTTTGCATGCTTAACTTGGAACACATCATAATCTATTCAAAAGCTGACGGTCTCAATTAAGTATTGGCATCTACATGTATTTAACTTTTTAAGATAATAATAAATATAACTAAAATATTTACATTAAATTGTTTTAATTTTCTATTTTAATAAATGTGTAAAGCTTATTTTAAGTGCTGCAATTTTAGAAATAAAACACTGAAATATACTTGTTCTAAATCAAATGAAAAGTCAAATACAGTGTTTCCACTCTTGCACAAAGACTACTACTAGTAACTTTAAAATAAGATTCATTTCAATCTAAACTTGCAAAATTAATAAAAATCACTTTAAACAATTTTTTCCTGTGAATAAAGACTTTGGTAAAAGCAGGTGTTTTAACTGCAAAATATTAAAAATGTTCATTTTTTAATTCCTTCAGTCTTTTAAACTGACATTAAAACATTTCTTTTTTAAAACCAGCTATATCAATAAAGAATATGGTAAGAAGAATTCAAGACTTTGTAGAATAAAAAGTGGGGGGGGGGGGAGAGCAAATAAATATGAAAAAGAGTAATAATTTTCACATCATTTACAATTTTCATGCCGAACAAAGTGGAGATTTAGTGTGAAATGGGTGGGCTTAAATTAGAGGCAGGGCTTTCAAAGGGCAAGAGAGAAGTTAAGTAGGTCACTCTTAGGCCAGGTTAGAAAACTGAAGGTTAAATCAGTGAGTTTCAACTACTAAATAAACAGGACCACAACACTGTGATTGTTTTGATCACGGAGTATGTACAGCGACTTCTGGCTCAGCCTGTACCTAAGTGCTGAGAGCGTGTAAACTAGGAGGGACTTAAATAGGTCATTTAGAATAGGCTCATTTAAGATTAGACACCCATCAACTCAGTGGGCTGCAGGAGTGAGAATGAGTGAAATAACTACAAGTGGCTACGTGAGGTATGTGGGGTACGTGGCACAGAGGAAACCAGAGCCCTCCATGTGCACCTGGCGCTTGCAAAAGAGCAGCTACTCACTCGGTAACTTGTGTAATTTCTAGCTCATGTGAGGACAAAGTGAAAAGCTTTATCTGTAAAAGTGGGATGGAGTAAGCATAGTGACAGAATGATCCAAGATTCATTATTAATTCTCATCAGTTGAGTCATCACTCTGTATCTAGAACACCAGTGTCAGGAAAATGGATACTCGCTCACTGTGGTTTCTTTTCCAACTACAATCTCCTAGTGTTTTAAATTTTGTCCCAAAAGTTATCACAGTGACTTTCCATTCAACAAACACTTACTAAGCACCTACTAAGTGCCAAGCAGGAGGCCTCCTCACATCTGTATAGCGGTAAACAGACAATGGCAAATAGACGTGGTCCCTGCCCCCAGAGTATTGACTGTCTAGTAGGGCAGACAGACATTAAACAAACACAGATATATAACTAGGAACAGTGATTAGTTTTATAAAAGGAAGAGTACAGGGTAGGATTAGTGGGAATAATAAGTAGAACTAAAGTATACTGGGCGCCAGGGAAGATAAAAATGAGCGAGTGACATTTAAGTATTAATATATAAAGGGTTTCATACTTTACTACAAATTAATCTTATTCTCTACAATGCATACTTTGGGCTCAACTCTGAAAAACATTATTTTTTTAAGTTTACTTTTTCCTGTTCTGGCAGCCTTTCTCAGTGATATTTGTTATTGCTACGAGGCTGAAGTTCACTCCTCCTAAATAAATCACAGCATATAAATACCTGCTGCTCTTTTGGTAAATTATTTTCTGATAATCTCGTAAGTGTTCCTCAACCTTTATTTTTTGTTTCCTTTAATACCAGTCCACCTCTCCACACACTAATATCAAATATTACCACAAGCACTAGAATATCCCTTTTTTGACAGAACAAATTTTCTAGTTAATGTTTTATTTGACAGCTGTGCTACAAATAAAAAAAATTCAAGCTCAGGACTCCACACCACTGAATCTAAAATGTGGCCTGAAAATAATTCCCACTGCTGAGGGAAGGTTTTATTGTTGCCTCTGCTGCTCTGGTTGTGTCCTGAAAACATGATTTATGTTAAAAGAATTTCCTGTTACAACCGTGTTTCTTCCCCCTCCCCATCCCAAACCTAATAAGGATTCTTTTTTGCTTATGTGCTAAAATATAATTGAATTCAACACTTGTGATAGCTTAGCAATTATATATTATTATTTTAAATTTATATTTATTGTTGAAAGTATTACAGATGTCCCCTTTTTAAGCCATTATATGTTATTGATCATACAATTTTCCCCTTGCTTCTCTGCTAAACTTAGGATAATATATTTAATATTCCTATTGTCATGTACACATTTTGTAAGGCACATAGTTAACCTAACTGAAATTATTTTAAATAAAACTAGCATCCGAGTTTATTTGTATAAAGATATTAAGAAAGATATGAGGGCTATCATTTGAAAAATGGGACAAGGACACCTGTCCTGTATCAGAAGATTATTGTGAGGCTGGAACAATATGCATGTGAAATAATTTTGTAAGTTCTATAGAATTATCTTAATTATAACTATTTCACAATGTAAGGCAGTGGTTCCCAAACTTATTTGGCCTACCTCCCCCTTTCCAGAAAAAATATTACTCAGCCCCTGGAAATTAATTTTTTTAAAATTTTAATAGCAGTTACTCATCGCCCCCAAATGCACCTGTGGCCATCACCGCCCCCCTGGATCGCTGCAGCACCTACCAGGGGGCGGTAGCGCCCACTTTGGGAATCACTGATGTAAGGTCAATTTTACAAATATTTATATCCAATGCCTTTTAAAAATGATATGAATGGACAATAAACTCAAGAGCCCTCAAACGTCAAAACCAAAGACTGACAATATATAATTGCACTTATACAACATTCTGGAAAAGGCAAATCCTAGAAATGAAGACTAGATCAGTGGTTGCAAAGAGGTTGAGGGTGGAGAAGAACTGACTACAAAGGAGCAGCACAGGGAATTCTGGGAGTGAGAGCTGCTCTGCACATCTCTTGTGGTGGTGGTTATGGAACTCTGTAGTCTGCCCAAACTAATGGAACTGTATATCAAATAATGAAATTTACTGCATATACATTCAAAAAATAATTTTCAAAAATGTGTAAAAAACCATGTGCAATTTAAAAGGATGTTTAAGAAAACCTTTAAGAGTATGAAGCAATTTTAATCTGAAAATTTGTGCAAACAGGAAGCACAATTTGAGGTCAAATAGTGCTAGTGTTGTCACTACCACATGGTGAAAGTAAAGGTTTAAATTTTGTTATTAAATCAGAGAAAATTCATTATAATTATACAGCTATTTTAGAAAAACGTATCAATCTCCATTGCATTTTTAATGAATTCTAGAGGAGTTTTAGGTTCAATAGTAATCAACCTCATACACCTAAACATGTAATAAAAGCCCAATTAATCACAAGGATTTGAATGAGGAGGTTTTCTTTCTGGACATACAGAATAAAGATGCAAATTATTAAAAAACCCTAGATCATCAATTCCACTAAATAAAACATAAACAAAATCCTGCCTAAAAACAACTTGTAGGGTTTATTGTAGGAACAGTACATGTTAAACTATTTTCCCTACTCTTTCATAGCTGTTATAATACTGTCACCAAAATACACTTAGGACAAACTCCTTCAATACCAGCAATTATCTTTTCAATACACTGTACTTACTAAGGCAGAAGAATGGACTCACACATTTTATAAACATCATTAACAAGACTGAAAGATGACTTGCTGTAAACCATTTAATAAACTAGAAAATTCAGTGAGAGAATTTTCTATTCCCAAAACATTTAAATCAAGATATTTGTAGACCCTTGTTTTAGCTGAAATATGTACTTCCACAGTATCCATCAAGTTCTAATGCATTAATATCTCATTTTAATTATTTTTAAATATTCACCTATATACTTACTACATGTTTATTTAATCCTCTAACAATTTCTAAAATATTTTAAAGAGACTCCATGAAATTTTTCAATGTTTCTACATTTCCTAGATGCAAAAATGTATATGCATTTATTGGATCAGGTCTCCTGTCATAATTCCGAGGTGAGTTTGGTTTGTCCTGCATGCAAATGAATATATAGACTTAACATTTTATATTCTAACAAGAGCTGTCATATAAAATCAGTAGTCAGCTACTTTTCTTCATGATGGTGTAGATTTCAGCAAGATTCTATGCAGAATTGGGTGGATGAAGATTTCTACTCCCAAGAAATACACCTAATGAGAATTTCCAGTAAGGAAAAAAAAATCCTTTAAATAATACAAAAGTGGGAAAATACACACACACACATATGCACTTGTCATAATATTATGCAAATACATGTGCATATGGTATTTACATACCATCACTTGGGTGACAAATCTACTATAAAAAGCTGCCTCTTAAAAACATGCTAACTTAATGGTAGACTATATAGTAGATTGGGGAAAAGTGTCTTTTCCTTATTTTATAAATGTTAGAATCATGTAATTTTTGGAAGGGAGAAGATGAGAAAGCATTCTAAGTGTCTCAATGTTACTTATAGTAAACTTTAGTTCACGGATGAAGAAAGTAACAGTTACCTGTGTCTGTAGAATAGACTCGGAAACTTTTATCCCAGAAGCCGCAGACGAGGATGTAGCGGTTGTCGGAAGTGATGACAAAGCACTGGGAATGGACTTGAATACTCTGATCTAAAAGGTCAGTGATCTGCCTCCTGTGCATTCCTGTATTGCTGGCTATGAGAACAGAGGAAGAAAAAAAATAAGCTTACTAAACCAACACGTGCAAAGAAATCCTATAGTTTGTCATGCTCAGGATAGGGGGTGAGGGAGGAGAAGCAGCATGTTCCAGGGTGGGAATATTTGATCTTTAATTTTAAAGATAGTAATATTTGAAAAACCAAATAGGAAAACACATCCGAATGCTAGAAGAATGTGGGCAGCTAAATCCAACATCTCAGTAAGAAATTTTGCCTAGAGGAAAGAAACAATAACATGCTACAATTTAAAAAGAGTGTGCGACTCCCGGAACACGCTTTCTAGCTCTTGGGCAGGACCAAACTAGATTACAATCTGCAGATTGCATCATGGTTAGGTTTGTGTTTCTGACAATCTCATTACACCTATCGCCATGAGAATGGATTCGTGTTGTGACAATCCATTACCTTTAACTTTTTGTCACAAGGAAGAGATATTAGAATTTAAATGTCATATAGCTGAAATATTGTAGCATCTTGTACTACTTTGGCTGTAACAGGTCTTTAATTTGACTAGATGTGGACTCCCCTTCCCCCTGTTTACAGCTGCACTTGCATGTATGGAAAGGGGAGAACGACTATTTATTAAAGATACTTGTAATTGAAAAAGTCAAAGCACAGCACGCGGCCACTTTCTTACCCCTTATGTAAGCAATAAAACAAGACAGCCTGGCAGTGTGTTTTCAAAGTGCTACAGAGCACCCGAGATGGGGTTTGTCACAAGGCACAAGGTCAGACACAGAGCGACATTAAGCACGCGGGAAGAGTAATAATCCTCTAGAAACACACTATCAAGTATGTCATTATCAGAAAAGGAATTTTCACCGAGGTGCCTTTTTTGGCATTATGAGGCCAGCCAAATAGAAAGCTTTGTTTCTAGTCATCTCAGGGGTATTTCACACCAACTTTCCAACATAAATAATGATTCTTACATTGCTAAAGAATCTTGATTGTATCAGAAATTGGAACAAACAATAAATTTCTGCATCGGATTATTACCTATTTTGTATTATAGTCTGTAGTTTTAAAAGTACTATAAATGCATTATTGATAAAAATAGGAAAATATTTATATTATATTCATTGTTTATAATAAATAAGTTAACGTGGCCAATTTAATGGAAGGCTCAGAGAATAATACAGAAGAAAACTGCGTTCAAAATACTCTCCAGTGCTCTGCTGGGAACACCTGGGGACACAGAGGAATAAAATATTCCCTGCCTTCAGGGCATTACAACATGGCAAACATATACATAGGTAATACTGCAAAATTCTGCTAGTGTCTGACTACACAACTTAACTATAAGGTTATTAGGTAACTGTTTGATAATGGGATTCATATTCTTTTGGGTGATTAATGGGCTAGAAAGTAACAGCAGTAGTTAAAAGGGCAGGTTTCCAGTTTGGGAACGTTCCTCCATCCTTCCACACAAAGGGAAGTTACTGGCAGATAAGAACTTTTATGGGTATCACCGTGTATCACAGAGAGACATTAGTATCCCACTGGAGTGAAGCTGTGGGATACAATTCAGTTGTTTTTTAATCCCAAGAAACCTAGCAATTAAAAACAAGGTATGTAGTACTTTCTAGACTGGTTATTACAGTATTTTATTCCACATGAAAATTGTAAAAAAGGTCCATTTTTTCTCAGTGTTTATATGACTTTTACTCTTATGATATAAAGTTTGATACTGGCCTCTTTTGGGGTGTGATCTCTTGGGAGCTTAACAGATCTGGGCATGTGCATATTTTGAACTGAATGACCACAAAGTGCCAACGAATAAAGGCTGTTGCCCCTTGAGCATTCAGATGAATTATTTTATTCCATGTAAGTGCTTACTTATAAGTTAACATTGCAACATCTATCATCTATCTATCTATCTATCTATCTATCTATCTATCTATCTATCATCTATCCACCTACCTACCTATCTAATCTGTACAACCTATACAACCTACATATCTCACAACTGCCTTTCCTTTATCTTATTGTTTTCTCTGGCATGCCTCCTGAGATTCAATGCTGAAAGCATTTTTATATACTGAAAATTAGGTAAATTTATTTGTCTAGATAAGCAGTCTTCAAACTTGGGTGTGCATACCCCTTGGGGATTTCCCCAAGGATACACAGGCACTGATGGTTTTAAGGGAATCAAATTCTAGTTCAACTTTCATATGTTCTGCCTGAAACAGGTTTGCCTAAGGCAGCAGTTCTCAACCTGTGGGTCGCGACCCCTTTGGCAGTCAAACGACCCTTTCACAGGGATCGCCTAAGACCATCCTGCATATCAGATATTTACATTACGATTCATAACAGTAGCAACATTACAGTTATGAAGTAGCAACAAAAAGAATTTTATGGTTGGGTCACAACATGAGGAACTATATTTGAAGGGCCAGAAGATTGAGAACCACTGGCCTAAGGACTCCTTTCTAACCTCGCCTTTCGCATGCTTTTCTTCCACTAGATAAAATTAAGGCATATTTCTCTCCTACCTAGAATCTTACTATGGTGCTTCACCTCAGAATATAAGAACCTCTTGAAAGCCAAAAAATTGGAAAATTCAAAATACTATAATGTGATGCTGAAAAGTGAATGTGTAGGTAGCAAATCATTCTGCAGAGCAGGTGGTTTCCAATTCAATGCTTTCAATCAAATGGCAGGAGTATCTAATCAGGCTGTCAATTGATAGATCATTAAAAATAAGTTTCAGTGACAGATTGTTAAAATGGCTGTTGAATGATAGATCATAATGATATTTCTTAATAGACCAGTATATGAATGTTTTCACATAACCCAGAAAGAGCTCAACGATTTGAGTGACATTATTAAAACAAAACTCTTTCTTTTCCCATTTATTTGCTCATGTGAGTGACATTCATCCGAGTTTCCACCCATAACAAAACAAAAAAAAGTAAACAGAACTGTTGACAAATCCTGTCCCATTCAGCAACAAGTAATATTCATCCATAAACACAGGAGCTGTTTCATTAAAAATATATTTCTAATAAATGTTTTTATGTTTCATAATGTCTAAAATGTTTAATTTTCCATAAATTTTAAAGTTATAATTGTATAGGGGAAGTAAAATGAAAATATAAATTCAAGATGTAAAAGAAATAATGTACAATTTTCAACTAGAGATTTTTATACATTTTCTTAAAAACAAAATGTTTGTGATTCCTTTTCATATTTAGATTCTATTGGATATATTTAAAATTTTATACACACTTTGCAACTATTTAAACTTGTGATGAAACTGTTCAGCTGTCAACTTAAAAGCGTGTGGGAAGGTACATGGTTTTAAACAATTATTTTAGGAGATATAAGAGCAAACAATGTGATGACCAGTGATCTGGAGCAGGAAATAAAACTATGGCCCTCAGGCCAAATTTGGCCCATGTCTGGTTTTGTATATAAATTTTTACTGGAACACAGCAATGCTCATTTGTTTACACATTGTCCATGGCTGCTTTTGTGTTATACCAGCAGAGTTAAATCCCTGTGTCTGAGACCTTATGGCCCACAAACCCTCAAATATTTACTATCTGGTCCTTCACCAAAAATGTTTACCTATGCTTACTCTAATGCAGTGATGGCGAACCTTTTGAGCTCAGCGTGTCAGCATTTTGAAAAACCCTAACTTAACTCTGGTGCCGTGTCACATATAGAAATTTTTTGATATTTGCAACCATAGTAAAACAAAGACTTATATTTTTGATATTTATTTTATATATTTAAATGCCATTTAGCAAAGAAAAATCAACCAAAAAAATGAGTTCGCGTGTCACCTCTGACACGCGTGTCATAGGTTCGCCATCACTGCTCTAATGGGTTGTAATTGCCAAATTCATTTAATTATGGACTTTATACTATAGGATATTTATTGTCAAGTTTTAAGGTAAATAGTAAGTATATACTTCAGAAATAACGCTTTAAATGACTTAGCAAATAGGCTTTATTATTTTTCTGACTTTTAAAACTTTACCAACGTGAGCATTTAAAAATTTTTCAATACATGGCAAATCATATCTACTCGAAGTAAAACAAGATTTAGAAAAAAGAGTAGCATTTATCCTACATATAGATAATTCTTAGATTTCCACTTATATTTGGGGAAATGATAAATGATTTAGTTTAGAGCTTAGATTATTTTAGCTCATCTTGATAGTTTATCTGCAAATCTTGGCCATTTAGCTCTCTGGTGAAACAATGGTTTTAATCACAAAAAGGATGACATACACAAAAGGAATATCTTGAATTTCAAACTACTAAATCAGCTTACTCAAATGCTTCCTTTAAAGACTTTAAAATCCTAACAATGTATTTGTGCCAGGGAAATTGGACAGTCATAATGCAAGCACCCATAATAGTAGTATACCCCATAGTTATGCAATTAAATTTTCTTATCCTAAAAGTTATTGGATAGCATCTTTAATATTGAAGCTTAAATTCTTAGTGAAGCCACATCTGCAATCCCCACCCATGAGGATGAAGAATACTAAAACTAGCAATTTTAACAGAGCTACTCAAAAGCGGAACAGCAAGTAAGCATTCTGAGTCACCTGCTGCCGGGACTCATTTCATCCCCATGGCTCTTTCTGCTACTCTTTTCTTTTTCTTTCCCCCTGAACAAATTTAACCTCCAATGGCAATTTATTGGGCTGTAGGACCCTAGGAAAATGAATACGAATATCTTAACACTGCCATTGGCTAGGCAATATATTTCAACTTTGAAACTGCTCTGCAATTGCCCATTAATCCCCTCCGAATGAACAGAGGGTCCAGGAAGAAAGGATTGATCTCCTTTAATGATGAAACCCTGGCACTACAGTTTTATTTTTCACAACACAGTGCTGCTAAGAACCCCACTGTTATTATGAAAATTTCCCTAGCAAAGGAGCTCCATCACATTACTGGGGCACCAATTCATCATAACGCGCCTCGCTCCTGCTCATCAACAAGTCTGAGTGATGAAAAGATCCAATATTATCCTGACAGTACTTCATGCGCATTCTCAATCACACATTATTACAGCATCCATATTAATTTTCAGTGACACGCGTCCTAGGCCTGTTCAAATTAGGCAAACCAACGAGGGGGAGTTGATGAAATACCAGCATAGCCACAGCTCATTGCATTCCAATTTGCATGCAAATGGTTTATCAGGAAAATTCCATTCCCAGCAACCAGCAAGTGAAAAACAACTGTAATCTACACTTCAGGGCCACCATACAGAGCTTAATGAATCGCAAAGAGAGAAGGAAGTGACAGACCTATGAGAGGATCGATTTCCACTGGCAGCTGGTATGGCTGGTCTTGTACAGCACCTTGATGAGCTGGAATTCACAAAAGATTAAAAAAAAGCATTATTTTTCATACATAAACTACATAAAAATGCACAAGTCAAATCTTATGTACAATTGTTTCCAACCCCCAAATTATATAGTTTTGTGAAATTTAAGGGGGAAAAAAATCCAGGTGCTTTCCTGGCGAGCTTATTAAACATTTATTTTAGATTAGTGCTGTTCTGAACCTGTGCCATCACAGTGGCTCCAGTCCTGGGCCATAAGCTAGAGCAGATGCTTGACTGGCAACCTCTGATGCTGCAACAAAACAAAATTAAGTGGTAAAGCGCACTGAAAACAAAATGTGACAACCATCTGCTGACTGTAGCAAATACTATTTTTTTTGTTACTTTTTAAAAGGCAGTTTTGAATGCTGCAGCACAAAGGATCCACGAAACGTCAATTTATGATGGAGAAAGGGAAGGCTCTACGTCAGGGAACATTTACTGTTTCATCCATCACTTAAAATCAATCAATTGAAAGTTTGAATAAAAATAAAGAAAGCTATCTACAGATAAATGTTTTAGTTAAATGCATTTGACGGAAATATTTTCCTAAAGGCTTGAGGGTTTTTTTTAAGTTTTATTAATATTTACTATTTCCATGGTTTCTATTTTAAAATACCCCAAGAAGCAAATGCGTAACAAAAATCAATCCATACTAAGAATAGTTGGTTCAATTCTCAAAACGGTTCTAAAGGCTCAGGCATGCTTTTTCGGTAATTGAGAAGAGATTCTGTAGGCTGTCTCCCTGTGAAGGGCAGAGGTCTTTGGATAGAGAGGAGGTGCAGGGCCAGCGGCTAGCAATGCAACCTTGGGCAAGTCACAAACCCCAAAATGAAGGGTTTAGACTAAATGATCTTTTCAGCTTTATAATTCTGATAGTTAAGTGCTGGGCCCTTTTCCAAATAATTTTCCCGAAATGACTCAGCCATTCACCCTGGTTAGTATCTGCCTTTTATAGACTCAAGCATTTCTAAGCTGCTTGGTGGGTATTAGAGCTCTGCTAAAAACCATCTGATTTTAGGAAGTCTTTCTGACTGTCCTTGAGGGGCTGGGGGAAAAATGGGGTACATTCCAATGAGTGCACTAGATTCTAAATTTATTATGTCACCATTTCCCGTTAGTAAATACCGACTTTTCAAGGATGTTTGGAAGGTAAAATAACTAAGTACAATAATAGCACTCAAAAAATTATAGTTGAGTGTTTATAAGAAATTAAAATAGCTGGAGAGAGGAAGTCATAGGACTCACTCTTTTTTGCTGAAGATATTTTCTTTGCTGATGACTGGCTCTGCCAGTAAAGAAATCATAGGACACATACACACAGGGAATGATTGGGAAAGTGTACCACAGCCTCTGATGTAGCCAACAGTACCATTTACTTCCAGTAACACCAGTGCCGACCAACACTAGCACCTGGAGAATCTGGCCTCAGAAACGTTAAAACCAAACTGTCAGTGAAAGGTTTTGGAGTCAACCATCTTTGTCATGTCTCAAGTTCTCGTTCTGCCACTGACTGCCTGTGTGACCTTAGGCAAGTTATGTAGTCCCTGTATGTTTCCTAATCTGTACCATGGGTTAGACACGTTTATTAGGCTAAACCACATGAAATTACCAATACCTGACATATTGACTGATTAAAAATGGCAATTTGATATGGTTCAACCTAAGGTTGTTGGGGGAATACATGTAAAGTGATTAAAACAGTATTTAGAACTTAGAATATGTTCTATAAACATTA
This sequence comes from Myotis yumanensis, assembly GCF_028538775.1. Taxonomy (NCBI): domain Eukaryota; kingdom Metazoa; phylum Chordata; class Mammalia; order Chiroptera; family Vespertilionidae; genus Myotis; species Myotis yumanensis. The sequence continues at coordinate 54,966,864 of NW_027223756.1, forward strand.
GCTGATTTTTTTCCCCCTGGAGGTTCTGCAAGGGCTTTTAAATGAGAAGGGTAAAGATATATATTTTTTCTAAATCAAGACTCAGACACAACTGAAATAAATGACAGAAGCCAGTAGTCTAATCAACAAGCTGTGGAAATCACAGGCTCTCAGAAAAGAAACAGAATCTAATACCCTCCCCCGCAATAGTGTAATATGAATTTGATATTCATTGAACTAAACTGTTAGGGATTTTTGACATTCGTTTTAAATCAGGGGTGGGGGACGTCTAGCCCGCGAGCCATATAAGACCCACAAAATCATTTGGTCTGGCCCTGCCAAGGCAATACAGGTGAGTTAATTAAATGTTTGATCAAATACAGCAGGCTAATTTTTAGGTTGATAATTCTGTATGGCCCATGAATGATGTTATAAATATCCAAATGGCCCTTGGCAGAAAAAAGGTTCCCCACTGGTGCTTTAAATCAAGGCATCCTGACAGGTAAAGGTAGCACAAGATAGGATGAAAGACCAGATTTATGTAACTATACCTGAAAGGAGGCACAGATTTAATAAAATGGGTGCTTAATTTCTTTAGGTGCAGGTACTGGTATAGCTCAGAACTAGAGAGCACACTGTGAAAAGCTAAGCACCTGGGTATTACCATGTTACCATTCTTTGTGTTTATCTGGTGAAGAGTTGCTGGGTCATACTGTAAAGCCTGAAGGTGGGGACAGAAACCACGAGTGGCACAAGGTACAGGCACAAAGCAGCCTCATTGGGGAGAATTATAGGCAAAGAACTGGCAAAATATATGCAGTCCCCAAGCTATTGTCTTACAGTAAGGTGAACGGGGCTGGGAATAGTAAGGGCACATTAGCACAGGGAAGCTGCCCCTACACCACTTTACATTTCTATAGAAAAGCTGGAAGTTGGGAAAAGGACACCTGACAACCAAGCATGAAGGAAGAAGCTTTACAGTCAGGAAAATGGGCTTGCTCCAAAGGGGAGTCAGGAGCTCGGTCATCAGTACTTAGCAAGTGGGCCCACATTGAGTTCCAGCTGTGGACCTGGTGATACTCTGGCCGAGCTCTTTGCTAAGCTAAAGTAAAGATGGGGCAGAGAACAATTAAGGCTTTCCAGGAGATGGAAAGGTTTTCTCTCCTCACACATGGTGTCACTGTTTAAACTGAAGAAGTTCTCAGAGCCGCCACCAATAGCCACCCTGGATAAGCACCGTGGTGGCCCTGATGTCACAGGCACTGGGGCTTCCACCAGCTCTAAGGGTAACTGCAAAGAGTAGGCAAATCTTCTTATCACATTTGATAAACACCCCACCGGCATGTTTTTCTCTAATGAGTGGCATTTAGAGACTCCAAAGATCACATTTGTTAATAAAATTATAATCTTTAGTCCCAAAATATCTATAATAATAAAAGCGTAATATGCTAATTAGAATGGACAACCAGACGACCTTCCTGATGAAGCCGGGGCTGTGAGGGCCGAGGCAGCCGCTGCTGCTGCTGCTGCTACTGCGAGGGCCGAGCCCCTTGCACAAATTTCATGCATTGGGCCTCTAGTAAGTATGTATTTGCATACACATTTACCTCTCTAAAATAAGTTCACTTGAAGAAAAATGTTTGCCTTGATTTTTACCTTCTGAATTTTTTCTGAAATCTGTTCTCTAATCAAATATTGGCATTCATTTCATTTCTAATGGCCAGAAAAATGTTCTGTCTCTAATAAATTCTGATACCAACACAGATTCTTCATCATGGGTACCTTACTGAGCATAGTCAGTGTGCCAAATTTTTGTTTGAATGTCAATTCAATTCTATCCCATTATAAAAACTCTTCCATTTAATTTGGCATAAGGCCCTTGTTCAAAACTATATATATTTTGCAAACAATTCAGGTATTAATATGAGAGTGTTTTTACACTTTACAGATTTAATGACAAGTTAACAGACTATTAAAATCTATTTTTAAAAACTTCCCACCTTAAACAATAGCTTGTGATGAGGAAGAAATTCAGGAATGTACACACATAACTTTTTTTTAGATTAAAAACACGGTGCCTCGCTAAGAAAACAAACAAACAATAGCTTGTAGGGGAAAAGCCTATAATCTCTAGGACTTGATTTTCCTTCTTAAAAAAGAATTTCTAACTAGTGGCCAAAAGAACAGTGCTAAATCCAGATCCAAACATTCCTGTTCTAATGAGAGGCACTAAATCACAGAGGGATGATCATAAAGTCTGAGTCAGAAAACATGAGTGCAAACCTGGCCCTGCCACTAACTGCCCACGTGACACTGAACGAGCAGAGTTCCCTGCGGCTCAGTGTCTCCGCGGGAGAAATGTGGGGCTGGACTAGATGAACTCTAATGTCGCTTATTCTCTGATGGCTTATGATTCTAATGGTTACTTCAGTACTTTTCCGTCAGCTACCATAACTATTCAGCACTGAATGGAAGATGAGAATGTACTTAGGCTTTTGTCAGACAATTTAAGTATTCTTTTTTCTATCATCCACACAATACTACCATGTCACACACCAAAAGGCACATAGTAGAGGATCAGAAATGTCTACTCAGTAAATGAATAAGTGGAAAAAAGGGAACATGTGATAAATAAATGCATAAAACTTATAGACATAATATAGAAATGTTGTTATATTAAAATAGTATGTTAGAAACTAGAGGCCCGGTGCACGGATTCGTGCACCAGTGGGGTCCCTCAGCCTCGCCTGCGCCCTCTCACAATCTGGGACTCCTTGGGAGATGTCGGCCTGTGGGGATCATGCTGAAACTGGCAGTCCGACATCCCTGAGGGATGTAATAGTGCGCCAAGTGCAGGTGGCTGGGGAGGAGCCTGTGCTGCTCCACTCATCCCAGCCCCACTGTGCCTGCTGCGGTCGCCACTCGGTAAGCTTGCTAAGTGGTGCTCCCACTGTGGGAGTGCAATGACCACTAGGGGAAGCTCCTGCATTGAGTGTCTGCCCCCTGGTGGTCAGTGCACGTCATAGCGACCAGTCGACCGGTCGTTCGGTCGTCTGGTCGTAATGGTCGCTTAGGCTTTTATATATATAGATAGCATTTATCTCCCAAGAATAAAGACAAACCACCAGATGCCAAAGAATAGTCTATGTTTTAACATTTGTATTATATGCCTCATATGGGACTTCTTTAAGCCTTTCACACTATTAAACATTTTGATTCTGAATAATGCTTGAAAGTTAAAAAGCTTAATTGTTGAGATATATATTTGAGTGGATATTACAATATCTTTATCCAGTGTTCATCAGTTACCATGCCTTATATAACGATGTTTCTTTTCTTACCAGGAAGGTTGTGCCACTTGTTCACAGCAAATAGCCTGTTAGCGGTGACTGTGATCACAGCAGGAGTCACCAAACCAGGCTGGGTGTTGGCTGCCACGTGAGTGACAGGGGAGTTGGAGGGGAACTTGAGGACCATGATGACATCCTGCTGGGCTTGGTCTGTGAACATCAATGGGCTCTGCAGGAGGAGATACTATTGAGTGGGCATGACAAGACCCAGACATAAAAGAAGGAAAAGACAACGAAAAACGAGAAGAGAAAGGGTGCAGGAAAAGAAGAGGAGACCGTGTTAACACAATTGCAAGTGAGAGCACAGAGAGCAGATAGGCTCCTAGAAACAGCACTTAGGATTTGATTTGCCTGTTTTCATGCATGTCATCAGTTGAATTTTTTGGTGATTAAAGAACAATACATTAACAGAAACACTTTAAAAATCAATAAATTTTATTGGCTGCCTTCCCTACCCCACTCTCATGAAGAACTACAAGAATGATTTGATTTAGATTCCAAATAGGCAAAAAGTATTGGGGATTACATTAAACCATACTGATTGCTAATATGTGTCAAGTACAAAAAATAAATTAAAAAAAATGAGAATAGGCAATAGACACAAAAGCAAGCCAAGGTAATTTCCAAAGATCATCAAAAATTGTGTTGAGTTAGCATGAAAATTTTGACAACTAAATAAAGAGATAATTAAAACATATATATTTATAAACAATAGTTATGCAACTTGCATGTATTATTTCAGTAGAGAAATAAGTTACAAATATAATACACAAACTTAATTATAAAAGTGTTTCAAAGCAATGCATAATTAAATATACTTGTAAAAACAATATATTTATATAGTGTACCAAGTCATAAACACTGCCCTATTATAATGCAAATGCCACTGTTTTCTGCTGCAGCTAAGAATAAAGTGGAATACCTAGATGCCCCTGTCCCTCTGGTAAAAAAATACCTGAAACTCAAAACCTTTGATTTCTCTTCTGAAAAGCAGAAAGTAATTAAAAATGTCACACAAAACACTGTCTGTTCTAATAGCTAGAAACGAAATAAATCTTGAAGACTACTAAGGATTTAGAACATTCCTACAACCCATATGTCATAATCCAAGACATATATAACCCCACTCTGATTTACTGGCTTTATTTATACTTCGGGGGAGCAGGCTCCCATGCAGTAATTGCACTGTACATTTTCAGCAATTCTCTTCTACTGTGTCTATTTTCTAATAGCTGATTAGTATCATTCAGAACTGAAACGCTTTGATGAAGTGCTTCTGGCTGCTTTCCTATGGCCATATTTCAAAACACCAGGTATATGTAAATGTGTGTAAGCACATATATTTAACATGTATTTGTTCAGAACTGCTAATAAAAAATTAAGTACATTTGCATTTTTATTATCAGTCCTTTTAAAAAAGTTATTAAGAGTACTTAGAAAAACATATTGCACTAAGAATTCCTATTTGCACTCTTTGCAGAAAGGTGTAAATAAAGGCAACTAATAAGCTACCCAGACACCCTTCTGAGCAAGTGGCTAAAAGCCAATCAATATTATGAGTTAATCCTCCCTGGATGCTCATTCAATTAAAGGTGTCAGTAATGCCTCATCTGATGTGGCCTCAATTAAATCCAACTATCTGATGGTGTGAAAACACAGGGGGATACAGCAACAGCAGCAACACCAGACAAATAGGCAGCCTTCCTGTGCCTGCTAATTACTACACCTGGTGTATATTATGGCTCATGCACTCAACGCAGCACGCCGTGGCTTTAATTTCTGCTATATCTTGCGTGGGGTGTGTGCATGTTGGGGTGCACTGATAGTTGATGGGGGAACTCATCTGTACGGCACTAAAACAATAAACATTTGTACCTTTTATTTTTTAAACCTCTGAAATCAATAAGTAATCTCTGTCATACAAAGGATCTTTTATACAGTTTTAAGGAATTCTGGGAAATTGGGTAAAAATGAGAAACAAAGAGCAACATCAAACAAAATGTAACTAGCTATGAAGACGTCCTGGGAAAGGAAGTGAACGTCATCTTAGACTGCCAAGCTTTATTTTTCAATTATGTAGTTTTTTAAATAATATTTACGAAAGTCAATTTATAAACTGAGAAAGTCAGAGTTCAACATACATCATAAAGCTCACTGCAAGGAAGTTGATACGTATTTTTGAGCTTAACAGCTCATACTGTAAATCAATTAGACTCAAGTCGAATAATTCCAATATTTTATGCCCTTAAGAAAACATAGAAAAATCTTCAACGTGTAGAAGGAAGGTTTACATAGTGACTATAGTGGCAACTCTTGGCCATGTGGCCAGGACAAGCCACTTTAGACAAGAAGCCGCAGAAGTCAACCCCGGAACTGTCCTCCGCATTCTTACATGGGGCCTCCCTCCAGCCTGTTCCTACAGTCCATCCTGACTTCAGCCACCAATGTGGGCAAAGAGCAGGAAATTCTCTCCAAGCCCCATCACATCCATGGCTAATAAGTATGGAGCAGCAGCAACCCCAGCACACAGGGCTGGTCAGCCATGATGGCAAAAGCCACCGAGGGCAGGACAACTGGTGAAACAGGGAGGAGGAAACAGACCTTCCCTCATCCTGGGCGTGTCTGTGAGCTGAGTCTGAGGCAGAAGTAGGAAACAATGAGGCACATTTCACCCAATTTTCTCAGATTCAGTGTACATACTGTTGACAACTCTGGTTTCTTTCTAACACACCTTTCCTTCCCACCCACATATGTGTAAGATGAAAAACACAATTTGCACGTGTCTGAAAAGGAGTTCAGGTTTTCAATTCAGAGGATCAAGCCCCTGGGAGAGATGGTCTTCCATCCTCATATGAACAGGTGCCTTCCCACCCCAGGGCCAGTGAAGCTGACCTGCCCCGTGAACCAGTGATTCCTTTGCCGGAGAGGGAGGCTGGCAGTAGGAACTCTGGCTGCCCCAGTGACCACGGCTGAGCAGTAACCCAGGCAGAACGGCAACAGACCAGTGGCAGAGCCTCCATCAGCCAGCACCACGGCCTAAGTCTCACAGACAAGCTATTACTAAAACTAATTCCAAACCCCAAACATAAATCATCCTTACTGTTTTTATTACTATTTTTATGTCATTATCTCCCATTGTTCCTGCTAAATGTTCACTTTTTGTGTAGTCTTCTGCTCACTAAAGTCATCCTTTATGTTCATTTATATCTGATTTCACCTGTTTAAAAACACTTGGAAAAGATGATGCAAATAATTTTTAAATGCTTGTTGTTAATTACAACCGTCAATTCATATAACTAGAAAAAAAGGCTTGGAAGAAGAAAGATGATGACAAAGAAGGGAAAAGGGAGAAAGATACAAAGAAGAAGGTGGAAAGAGAAAGAAAAACGAAAAGAGCCAGAGGTAGAAGGGACTAAATTCATCTCTCCCCTCTTGGCTGCTACACTCCCCTTCCTAGAACCTGTCAAAATTCTGCCACCTCTGGAATCAGAATCTATCTCAAATTATTCACAATTTAAGAAAAAAGCATAATACCCATAGTCTGTTCTTTAAAGAAATTATTTCCTTTAATCACTGAAAAATGTAACCCCTGGAATTTCAGGAACTCTAAAAGGAGAATAAGCACATATTTTGCAGACTGAGTCCATTTCCCTGCTCCTGATTCTGGGTAAGCCTCTGACTTGCTCTGATCAGTGGAACGTGGCATAAGTGATGTGCGAGTTCCAAAGTGAGCTCCAAGAAGTCTGGCAGGAGTATTCTGATGGAACCTGCTCCTTCCAGATGTCCTTGATGATGGAAGACCCCATGGAAAGAGAGGCCCGGACATCTCAGCCTGCCCCCTTACCCCCCAAGCAGTGTGTGAGGGGGTCAGGATGAGCAGAGCAGAAGAAATGCCTAAGAATCACAAGAAATACAGATCACTGTTTTACGCCACTAAGCTTTGGATGGTGGGGTACACCAAACCATTATTTTTTTCTCCCTCGGGTCCCTGACTCTCAGCAACAATATATTATATATTAGGATTCATTTTAAAATCCCCAAAATGAAAAACATACTGGGACATAAAGAATATAATTAACAAAACTAATCTAGAAACTCATAGGATCAAACCAGAAAACAAATCATTCCTATGTCTGGATTTTTTCCTATGTGAGGATACGTGATGGTTATAAACCTGTAAATTCTGTGACACAAAACACGAATGGATGAAACACCAGAGCACTGAAGCAGTCTGCTTTCCCAGAGACTCCTGGATGGCACTCGAAATCCTCTGCTGGTTGTTAGCAGGTTAACGAGCATCGCATGAGAACAGGCCCAGGCTTGGTGGAGAATCTCAAGTACAAGGCAAGACTATTAAGGATGTCAAGTGTGGTCTCAAAGAGGCGAGAACCGAGGAGAGTGAAAGCACCACTTACCACTTGCATGGCGGAACTTCGGGGAGGATGGGGCTCTATGAGTAGCTGAGAAGGCGTCTGTCCAAAGCTTCGGATTTGAGCTTCAACAGCCTGAAAAAGGCATGGGCAAGTTGGAGGGTTAAGAGGTGCTAATCACAGGCAATAGAACCACAACTGTCACCTGAAAATGTCATTCCATACTTCTGGCTTGTTTCATGCTGAAAATCAGCCTTGTGTGTCCACAGTGGGGCTGAGCACCTGGCAAGGGCACTGAGGGTGAGGTCATCCTGCAGTACTGTGGGAGCCATTCCTGTAAAATCCTGCACAACTTTCTCATCTCGCTCAGTGATATGAAACAGAAACCAGCTATTACAATCAGAAATTGTCCTTTTTGGCTTCATTTCTGTTTTCTTGCATTTTTTTGCTGCTTGCATCATCCCCGATGACTAAAGCTAATCTTTTACAGGTATAGAGAAAACCCATTGTGGCTTTGATTCTAGGCCCCATTTCATCCTGGACAGTGGAAAGGAGGAAGAAAGAAACAGAGCACCTGTGAGAATGGCTTGATGCTATTAGTTTTGCCATAGGAAGAGCATTATTGTTGACAGTCTCTTTGAACTTAGGTGGCTAAGCAACAAAGTAAAAGCCATATGTTGCATCCAAGCATGTGATGGTTAAACCAGAAACTAAACATGTGTGTGTTATGTGTGTGCCCTGTTCGAAAGCTGTGTGCATGCACCCTGTGCAAGGCACTCCCCTCCCAGGCTCTCCTGCATACCTCCACAGACACTCACTTCCCATCACCAACGACACCCCCAGCAGGGAAACTAGGAAATGCCAGATGCCATCACTGTCTGTAATTATTTTATTTATTTACTTGTTTATGTTGGATTCCTCCCACTGAAATACAAGGCCCACAAGAGCAAGGACTGTATGTATCTTCTTCACTGTTGGATCCATAAGCTGGTCGAACATATGCTATGCTGTAAGTGAGGGGAGGGGGAAGCAGAGATATATAAAGACTACTTAGACTACTTTTACACCTCCCCAGTCAGTGTTCTTAACTTCCAGGGTAACAGGATGAAGAAAACCCCAGATTCATAAGAGAATATATTATATGTTGATCATGTTGTTTTTTTAAACCCTAAGAAAACAGGTCTTCAATTTTTATATGTTCTGCAGGGCTGTAGTAAATTAATAAATCATAAACAAGAAAATATAATCATTATCCAGTAATAATTTCCTTTTTTTATTTGAAGAGGATACCACTAATAACCTTTTACAATGAACGTGTATGAAACAATGAGCAATTCACTCATTTATGCATTCAATGATCATCAACTATGTGCACAGACAGGTCTCAATGTTTGAAGAATGTCTTCCTAATATAGGAAACAGGGTAAGTGTAATTGGATGTTTAAACAATAGTTGGATGCATTCAGTCCAGGAAGTTCAGGCATGCTCTGTGACTTGCGTGGGCAGTAAGGACTGGGAAGCACCTCTGTGAAGGCTGAGGGGTATGGTGGAGTAGCCTGGGTTTTGAAGTCAAATAGACTGCGTGCAAATCCTGAATTCACACCACTTATAAGCTATGTGACCTAGGGTAAGTTAATTAATCTCTCTCAGTTTCTATTTTCTCTCCTGTAAAATGTGGGTAAGCATAGTACCCACTTCATAGTGTTATATTACAGATTAAATGATACAAATGTAAAAATATAGCAAAATGTTTAGTACAGATTAGATGTGCAATACTATGCCATTAACAAATATTCATTGAGGGCTACTAACAACAACAATAATGAATCTTTATTTAGTACTTACTATTTACCAGAAGCTTTTCTAAGTGATTTACAATTATATCATTTCATCTTTAAACTGCATGATGTGAGTACGTTGTTATATCCATTTTATAGATGAGGAAAATAATGCACAAAGAACTTAAATATCATGGCCAAGGTCATACAGTATTTAAGTGGCAGGCTCAATACTGGCACACAAGCAACTTCATTCTAGATCTCATACTCTCAACCATTCAGCTATCCTTTCTCCATATCTGTAAGGGCCTATGGCAGGGCCTGGGGATAAGACTAAGCACAAAAAAACACGAGCTTACAATCTAATGAATGAATTAATAAGGTATCTCTATTATCATCACCATCATTATTGCAGTGCACCAAGTTCGTTCAGACACAATCAGTAGAGCAGTGTGGCTAGGCAAGGGCTGGGATATAAGATAGGGCCTAGACTTTAGAAACAAGAAAAGAGGCCAATAGGAAGTGAAGAACAGAGACTAGGACCATTTCAGAACTGCATCTTAAGTTGTTTTTGATGGAGGTAAATCAATTTATGATCAACACCAAGGATAGTCTTGAGGTTGAGGAAGAAAAAATACAACAAAATGGCAACGTGAAGCCTAGAAGTAGTCATAAAGATGAAAATTGGAGCACTGTTATTTTATATGTAGATTTGGGGGCTGAGTTTATGAATGTGAGCCTTATGATTCTGTAAGAGCAGTTAGCAAAGCTAGTGCCCTTTCCCTTGACCACTGCCTTTGGTGGTCCCTGCCCAACAGCCCGAATGCCTTTTCCCCTATAAGAGGGTGAGAGAACTGGCAGTTTCTGCACTTGGCCTATGTTGTCGGATGGTTCAGAGAGCTAACTCTGACTTTACAAATTACCTGCTGTGTGACCTTGGACAAGTAGCCTAATCCTGTTTCCCATCTATAAAACAGAGCTAATAATAACGCCCAGCTCATAGAATCATTTGGAAAATTAAATAAAATAATGAAGTGCTTAGCACAGTACCTCGCACATATAAAACACTAAATGAAATGCTATGTTGTTATTAGGTGTGGGGCTCAGTGGGACCCCCATTTAACACAGCTAGAATAGGGAAGGAAGAAATACTTCAGGAGTTCATGATGATAGTGATGAACACATTATTTCAGGAAACCGAAATCTGGATTGAGGTTTCAAAATACACTGCAGAGTTAAGCACCCGGGGACAGATCTCTTTGGAGGTCCTGAGAGCGCCTCTAAACCATAAGGAATTACATGCCCTAATCCTGGCGGAAGCTGTGGTATTTGGAAGAAAGGGATGAATACGCAAACCATGACCCAAGGAAAAATCAAAAGGCCCTGGAGACTGATGACTTTGAGCAATGACAAAAAGAAAAAGAGGTGAAACTAACTGCTTTCTTTTGAACTTGCATATTTGAGAGAGTGGTAAAGTAATGAATGGAAATACAGATTTCTGTTAGGGAGAACTAGTTTGGCAGAAGAAAGACAGCACATTTTATGTCAGAGGTGGAATCTGAAGTGACAGTGATAGCCATCTCTCCAGGTCGAGGTGCACAATGCAAGAGAAAAGCCCAAGACTGGCTCTGAGGTGAAAGATGGGGGCACTGATCTGGGTGTCACTCGTACAAGGAAAGTTTAAGTCAATGGTCTTTTCCTCTCACTGTGGATATATACGTGTGAAGTTTGAAGCAGCAGAAATGACTTTTCAAATGAAACTCCAATATATAAAAAACATAGAGATAAAACAAAACAAAACAAACAAAAAACCCACAGAGATAAGGCTGTTCTACTTAGAAGGTGGGAGAAGCTTTAAGCCTCCTCAGCAGCTCCAGAGACGATTCTGAGAAATATTAGGGCTTTGCAGCACAGTTAGAAACCCAGTGGTTAAGCTGCAGAAAGCAAAGACACACACACACACACACACACACACACACACACACACACACGGACCTAGAGCTGAACCCTAGCAAACTAAGGTGTATGGTACAATATGGAGGAGACATAGAGGAGGGGTTGGTAGAGAGGAGCTGGATAGGATGATATGGAAGCAGACAAAGAGAGTTCCAATGACAGAGTGGTCAGCAATGCCAACTACTATAGAGAAACTAAGAATACAGACATTACTACATATAAACCTTTATTATAGATGCATATTTAATGTAACTGGTCTTAATACTACATACCCTGCTTTGTACTTAACACTTTTGAAATAAAAGAAATATTGATGAGAAAACTTTAAAAAATACCAATCTCCTCTCTTAAACACTTAAAGTCTTAACATCTATAATAATAAAAGCATAACATGCTAATTAGACCAGATGGAAACAGCGGAACAACCTTCTGGATGACCTTCTGGATGAAGCTGAGGCTGCGAGGGCTGAGCCCTTTGCACAAATTTCGTGCATTGGGCCTCTAGTTTTAATATAATTTGCACATTATTGACTTCTTTGAGGAAAAGACTTTTTTCTTTTTTAATCTGAGAGGAAAAGAGAGAGAGAGAGAGAGAGAGAGAGAGAGAGAGAGAGAGAGAGAGAGTTTTGTTGTTCCCTTATTTACACATTCTTTGCTTGATTCTTGTATGTGCTTTAAGAAACTGAGCTACCAGGCCAGGGCTTAAGACTTTTTCATGTCATATAATATCGAGGCCTGATTATTTTGTCTCCATAACAGAATACAAGCTATATTATCCAACATAGGTAAAAAAAATAATTCTCTTTCCAAGTCTTCAAGACAACTAAAAAGATTATAGAAGTCTTAGACACAAATGCTTTATTTCTTGACTAACTTTTGAATTGTTGGTGATAAAAATACAATAGAAAGAGCTTTTTCAAATGTGAAAAGTATGGAATAAGATTGTAAGGCAATGGCTATAACCCAAATATTCAAATATTTATAGTCACACTTTATATCACCAAATGATAATTCTAGATCCATCTCATTGCTTCTAAGACTCACCTGCCATTTTTTATTCACCTTGATCTCGGAAGCAGTTTCCACTGCTGATCACCCCGTCCACACTCTTTTTTTCTGGGGCTTCAATGCCCTTATAGTAGCCTGTTTCTCCTTTATTCCACCGTTCACTCTGTTTTTTGCTGACTTCTACTCTTTCTCAGCCATAAATGAACTTATCACTGCGAGTTCTCTTTTAGTGCTCCCATTTTTGCAATCTAAACTTTCTGTCCTGAAAACCTTTTCTATTGTCATAGCTTCAAATCTTACTTCTGTTTGGACGATTTCCAAATCTAAAACCAGAGGACCATCGATTTCTATGATGTGCCCACTTACACTTTTGCCTGATGCCCGTCTATGCATACTCGTGTATGTCTCAGCACACCTGAAATTAACATATCTGAAATATGTTACTGTTATTCCAGCATTCTCCGGTCAAGGGTTAGACTCCTCTTTTCATTTTTTTAGTGCTCAAAATCTTACTGCCACTTAAAAATGTTACCTCTTTCTTTCATATATAAGCAGTCAGCAGACCAAATCACTTCTTTTATAAAATTTCTCATATTCATCATTCCTTTCTGAATGCAGGTTCCTTATAATTTAAGGTATTGAGACTATGGCAATGGTCTCCATTTAGTTTCCTCCTTCAATGTACACCAAGTTTGCCCAAACTCTCCTTTATGCAATATTCCCTTGATCAATGTTTTCACTTGATCCCCAGCACTTGAAAAGTAAAGGCCTGATGCCAGGCAGTGAAGGTCTTCCTACCTCTCCAATGTTCATTCCTTCATCCAACTCCCTTTTAGTGTGCCTTTTCAGCGAGGCTCATTTTCTTTCACAAATATAACCAGCCATGCCTACCTTGTATCATTTCTCACACCACTGCCCTTCCTAGATTGGCCGCCCTCATCTTTAATTTGCTAAGACCTACCCATCTCTAGCAAACCCTGTTTACGTTCTGCCTTGGTGGTGAACATTTCCCAAATCTTACAGCCTGTTCACACTGCCAATGACACACTTGATTTGGGCTTCCTTGTAAAGTTAACTTTTAATAGATTACTAGTCTGTCTCTACAACTATACGTAAGGGTCAGAATAACATATATTGTAGAGTTGTGCAGCAGTTAGAACAGTACCTTGCACCTAGTATTCACACAACAAAAAAGTTTACCAAGTGTCTGCTATATAGAAAGTTCCCCCAGACTCTCAGCCTCATCTAGGGTCGTATGGGATAAAACTGAGCTTGAGAGATGAGCACAGTTCCTGAGGGCAAAATAGGCGTGCAGGGGAGAATGGGCTGTGTTATGCAAAGGCTGACAGCTACTATTACCAAGAGACCAAAAGAGCTTTTCAGGGAAGCTCTGAAAGATGTCACTGAAGGTGGTGATTCTCATTTCTTCAGCTCACACACCTGAGGGACGTGACAACACTCCAGTGTCTCACCAAAGCAGTGAGGCCAAGTCAGAAGTCCTGGTGGAAATGTGCGATTGAAAAGAGCCCCTCAAGTAACTTTGCCTATCACTCTCTCTTCTCTTTTTGCTCTACCCCTTTGTATAGAGCAACAGAAAATTTCAAAGGGAGGTTTAAAAAAATCACAGGAAACACACAGGTGTGAGGTTTAGGAAGTGGGATTGGTAATAGGGTAGCCAAATGAACGCTACCAAATGCCTAAACTGTTTTTAATGAACTTTCCTTTGCCTAGAGCAGTGATGGTGAACCTATGACATGCGTGTCAGAGGTGACACGCGAACTCATTTTTTTGGTTGATTTTTCTTTGTTAAATGGCATTTAAATATGTAAAATAAATATCAAAAATATAAGTCTTTGTTTTACTATGGTTGCAAATATCAAAAAAATTCTATATGTGACACGGCACCAGAGTTAAGTTAGGGTTTTTCAAAATGCTGACACGCCGAGCTCAAAAGGTTCGCCATCACTGGCCTAGAGAGTTTTAATGCCAGATGTTACCTTTTAAACATTTAAATTTGCAATGGAAGAGGATGATGAATCCCAATGTACCCATTAGTTAACTTCAATAATTATTAACACATTTGGCCTTCTGTCATCTTAAAGGAGCTCAGTCTAGCCCAGCCATGGGCAAACTACAGCCCGCGGGCCGGATCCAGCCCATTTGAAATGAATAAAACTAAAAAAAAAAACCGACCGTACCCTTTTATGTAATGATGTTTACTTTGAATTTATATTAGTTCACACAAACACTCCATCCATGCTTTTGTTCCGGCCCTCTGGTCCAGCTTAAGAACCCATTGTGGCCCTCGAGTCAAAAAGTTTGCCCACCCCTGGTCTAGGCCATATGAAAAATAAGAGAGTATTCTTGCCTTTAAGCAGTTTATTTTTTTTTACCTCTACTATGAAATTACACTGAGAACAAATATTCTATAATGACCAAAAGTTATAAACATTAGTCAGTAGCCTCATCTTTCTTTGGTTGGGGTTAAACACAACTAGACTTGCAAGGAGATGTTCAAACCTAAAGTTGCAAATTTAATTATGTAACTTCTCTAGTAAAAATCTTTCCATCCAAATTCCTTATCCTGGGGTGGCACCACAGCACAGGGTTACGTATGCAGACTGGAATCAGAACCCCTCAGTTCAAACCTTAGCTCTCACACATAAGCCAAGTGACTTTGGGCAAGTCACTCAACCTCCTATGCCTTAGTTTTATCATCTAAAATGGTGATAATAATAGTGGGTATTTCATTGGGTTGTTGTGAAGATTAAATTAGTTAATATAAGACAGAACAGTTCTTGACACATTGTAAGCTATCAGTAACCATCTGATGTTATTATTACAGCATACACACAAAAGACTTTAAACACAATGGCTGGCTAGGGTTAAGCAAGCATTTAACAGATGTTACCAACTACTCAATTAAGATGAGTAATAGAACTTAGCTCCTGTCTATGTTCCCAGTCTCATCCCCTGCCACTGTCCTCTCATACTCTATAATGTGAGAGGTAATGTGTATATATTGCTTTCTTTTCCTTTTCCCTGTGTGGTTGCCCCTTTCTCATTCTTTGGGAAATCTCTTCCCTACTCTCATCCAAACTGTGGCTGTCCCTCCCTGTTGCTCTTGGAGCAATGTGCATACTACCAACTTATCTAACATTCTAAATACTGGTTTCATTTCTGTCTTATCAATTAGACTGGAAATCTCCTCGAGACCAGAGACTGCCACATATTTCTGTGCTTCTGGGGGCTTGATGTATAGTAGATGCTCAATTCACTTAATGAATGAATGGCCATCTAAGTCAACATAATTCAGTGGGATGCAGCTAAGAAATATACTTCTACATTTACAGAGCAGTCCACCATTGAATAAAACATTCTATTAAATATTTCTACTAAAAAGCTTCCTTTATTATGTAACATTCTTATTCATCAATTCCCAATTATTTCTGTAAATAGCCTGTAACTACTTTCTATAATAAAACCTGAATTCAACAGGCAGCACTCCAGATGTTGAAATACATAGCAAATAAAAAAGACTATGCAAATACCTCGAGACATTCTAGTAAAACCACATTATTTATATTTTATAAACAGAATCTCAAATATTACCTAGAGAATTTATTAATGGATTTCCAAATGGAAATATTATGAAAAGATTTTCAACAGGTTGTGTATTCTATTGTTTTCTGTGCCAACTATTGCATACTTGCATGATTTTATGGCTATATATAGAGAAAGAGATAGTACATCTGAGAGAGAATACAGATACACACATTAGATTCAATGAAAGGAAGAAAGAGATAAAGAAAAGAAATAAAGGTCAAGGAAAGCAGACTTGGCTTTGTGACAATGCAGTATTTGGCTTCAATTTAATAATGACTATTTTAGTCTCTCTAAACTAGTCTTTTTAATCTGAAGGAGGAAACAATTTAACTCAATACAACACTTAGTAACCAACAATAAAGTTGTAAAATTTTATTTTAAGATGGATTTGGGGAAGAAATTACAAACATATGGATACAGTTAAAATAAACACACATGCACACTGCCTTTTTTAAGCACACAACTCTGAAATTGAATTTTATCCCCTATATATTTACATCTAAAAGCACTATAAAATTGAAATAAATTAAAAAATATATATTAAGAAAAAACATGCCATTTATTAATATGTTAAAAATTTCTGACATTACCAAGAAAATTCTAGAAAGCTGTCTTAAGATTCTAGAGAAACTCTTTACCAAGAAATGTTTAAAAATTCAAACAAGACTTCATATTTGGATTTCAGAGTCAACTCGAATTTCAATACTTTAAGAGTCACATTAAGACCACCAGTGATTCCATCACATTAATATGTGTTACGTATCATGTTCACTTATGCCAGTATTCCTCTTGCCCTTCCACATTTGAACTTAAGCTAGAGAACAACCTGTTGGATATTCCACTCAAAGTGTACTGATCAACATTCTAGGTGACCAGCACAGTGCCATTTGGGGCCACTATGACATCTAGCTCTGGTATCAGCAAATTTAAAAAGTGCACTACTCAAATGACTGCTTAGTCATTCTATGTTGGAGTTGGTGCAGACTAACTCTTAACCTATGAAATGAAATACAAAGTTACTTTTTAGTAGTCAGAGCATTGAACGCATCAAAAAAATTAAAAATAGCATAAAAGCCTAATTCAAATTTTTAAAAAGGAATCATTTAATATTGAAATGTAAATATCCAAAGTGCCCTAGAAATAAAAAAAATACATAAAATTCAAACTTTTAAAGCAATGGAAATAGTCTATCAGAAAAAAAAATTTCATGGCTATAGTAGCATATGGAATATTTAAAAGTCAATCAGATAAATGTTCAAAGTATAGACCAGATGATATTTAATCAGCAAAATATATAAAATAATCCATAGAGAAAAGGGCTATGGTGAAGAAATAAGTTAAATTAAAGAGAAATCTATGTAAAATTCAGATTTGAAAGACTTTTTCTTTAATTTTGAGAAATTAGACATAGAGAAAAACAAGAATTTGGTTTTTATGTTTTCAAATAAAGATTGAGCTATTGATTCCAATTCTATAAATTCTCATAGGAAAGAATTAGATGAATGCAAAAAAATATTTAAATACAAAGACAGTTATTATAGCATCCTATAGTAAAAACTAGGGAAAAGCTACTTAACCTATGATAATGAAATACTCTGTAGTCAGTTGAGTAGAGTTGAATATACCTGACATGGAAACTAGTCTGCAATATACTGACAAAAGAAAAATTCCTAATTATTAAAGAATATAGTATGTGATCTCAGTTAGGTAAAAACATAAATTAAAAAATATAAACACACATATACTTATGTGTGTTATGTGAGGTCACATAAAATTAAAAAATTAAAAGAGTAACTAGAAAAACTTTTTACCAAGAAATCTGTATACATACGTGGATACACACATATAAAATCTGGAAGAGAATGTACCAAACTATTATCAGTTGTTATTCCTGGTGAGGTTTGGCTTCTCACACAAAGCATGTATGAGAAGCCAAAAAATAAAGAATAACAAAAATAAAGAATAAAACTTTTTTATTTTGAAAAAAATTCTAAAACTAAAAAAATATAAAAATCTAAAGAAAAATCTGTCAACATAGGATAGAGTGTTATGAGGTTTAAATTTCCCATTCATAGTGTAGCCAGAAGAACTTAAGCATCTAGGAACAACTCTAGTTGATAAATTGGTTGTAACTATGAAATCAGTAGACCTTGCTATAAAGTTAATTTTATTTTTAGTTCATTCCCTAATTTATTTCTATCAGATTTCAAGGAGCCATTAGTTTTAGCAACAGTTTACCATCATTTAGTATAAATTAAATATTTAGAAAGGTGTATACATTTTATAAGTATATGCTTTTTACAATGCAACAGGTAACGGGAGGCATAAAAATGTTATGATGGTATTGAGTACATAAAGAGCAAAAAGAAAGAGTAGCTTGCTAAATATAGCAAAACATTAAAAAATAAGAATGCAGTGATAAGAATTCAAGAGAAAGATAAAATTAGGGTGGGAAAGGGGTATTTTTACTAAAACATCTACTCAATAGTACTATGGAAGTTACTAGGGTAAAACTAAGTAATTATAAATTTTGAAAATATTCACAGATTTCGCATTAGTGCCTTTAACTGAGCCTATACATTCTAGGCACATTAAATCGAAGCCTAGCTCAACCTCACTACAATCTCCACTTCTTGTAGCTGTCCATCCACTGCAGCATAATCCCAGCTGCCAATCTGAAATAAACCAGCTAGTCAGAGCAGACATAACCAACAGAAACAAATGTCACTCAATAATGTTCAGCGGCACTGTGCTCATGGATAATTTCAAACAGTATCTCTGTCTAGAACATTGATGTGCTCATTCAAAACACCTCCATCTCCAGCTACTGGAAATGAGTAGATAAAGCCGCCTGCCTAGAAAAATAAGTGGAATGCTGCTTCAAAGGACTTTCCAATGCTAAGAGGCAAACACAGTGAAACATAGTAGAAAGTTCTTAAAGAAAAATCAGGGGAATTAATTTCCTGCATTTAACAGTTTAAATTGTTTCTTAAAACCAGAAAAATATGGTTAAACTATGTCACAGAAAGAAGCAGTCATTTGGTCATTCATTTGGTAAGATTCATTTAGTCTATCTTCTCAATAGTGTTTGTAAGCATCCACTACAGGAAAACACTGAAATGAGACCCATACAGTGAGAAATCAGATCGACTTCAAGTAACTTAAAACATGAAATGCAACACACACACACACACACACACACACACACACACACACACACACACAGTACTGGCAGGGAGAGAAAGAGGTAAGAACAAATTTACTGTTATTACATAGTTTAATAATATTAACATTTAAAAAATTTTCACTTGACTCATATGTTTCACAAATACTAATAGAATGTCAGTTGCTGCTTTGCACTGATAATGAAAAGTAAAAGTAGTGATTATATTCTAAGTAGCAATATATTCCTTGGTAGAAATAAAAGAAAATAAAGTTGTTATTCTGAACACTTAGAAAACTGTCATACATATAATCTTACATAGATTTTTCCAGTCTATGAAATTTTTTTTCACCTTAACCTTTCTATAAGCTTGTATTTAGTTTAAAATTTAGAGAACAAAGTTCAATCACTTGATTTGAAACTACTTTTCTCACCCTTGATTTAAAATGATGTATCAAAGCCCGACTGGCATGGCTCCGTGGTTGAGCATCAACCTATGGACCAGGAGTTCACGGGCTTGATTCCCGGTCAGGGCACATGCCCAGGTTGTGGGCTCTATCACTAGTGAAAGAGGCAGCCGATCAGTGATTCTCTCTCATCATTGATGTTTCTCTCTCTCTCTCCCTCTCTCTTCCTCTCTGAAATCAATAAAAACATTTAAAAATAAATAAATAAAAATAAAATGATGTAACATAAAATCATACACTTGAATTCTATATAATCTTATTAGCTAATGTCACCCCAATACATGTAGTTAAGAGCTTTAAAAATAAAATAATCAGCACTGAAACCATTATAAATGTAATATAATCTCAATAAAATAAAATAAAGTAAAATAAAATAAAATATGGTGCCTAAAGAAAGCAGAGGTTCATGACAGAAATCATCAGCATAACAGAATCACTCAGGATTCCTTGGATTGTTGATAGTGAAATAAAATCATAAAATATCAATACTTTGCTGTTATGTCCTTGGATGTGCAATTCAGCCAGAACTATTTAACTAAGAAGTCTGCAATAGGCACAATAACTAGCAAAATCAAAGATTAGCTTTACTGTCAACTCTGATGTCCATTTGGTTCACTAAGGGAAATGTTGATTATTGTGGTTTTGATATACAAGAAAGTCTGGCATAATTTCAAGGTATTTTTTATGTAGGTTTTCAATTAAAACTTGACTAATCCTTACAGTTTATTTGGCTTTTCATTGTACAGTTCCTGCCCTGCACTGTGTCAAATATGCCATCTGGGTAACACACTTCTGGCCAGGGATGCTGCAGCATTATGTCTGTAACACTGAACTGTGGCTGCATAAAACCTTAACTTACTGCATTCAATACTTCTAATTTACTCTGTTGCTATAACCATCACAATCATGTTGTCCTATTGTCCTTCTCTTAAATCTCCCTGCAGTCACAAGAAAGACGTCTGCCCTACCTGCTTGAACTGGGCTGCAGACCATTCCCCCAACTATTTAACAAATGTTAACAATGCTATAAATACCAATTGTGTTTATGCTTTCTGAAAGATTCACTGCAGCCAGTCTTCTGCAACAGCGTTAGAGCTGAAATAAGCTGTTGACTCCCACCATGAGAGTGATTGAATTCTAAGCCAAAAATGCTTTTCCTTGGATAAGATATCTGATTTGCTACTGCTGTCATGAAGCTGAGGTCATGTAAACTTAAACACTGCTGCTGCTGCTTTTGGAAAACAGACCTTCTCAGAGTGATTATGTGTTGCTCAAACAGCATTTGGAAGGATAAATTTAGAAGAGAGAAAACGAGCCCCTGACACTAAACACAACTCAGAGAGAAATTTCAGGTCTGACTTCCATGTTGAGACTCATCGCATATAATCCTTTAAATTGAGCAACATCATGGCTCTCCTGCCCCTCTTCCCTACCCATTTATGTAAATAGAGCTGAGTTCCATTTTACAAAGGAAATTAATGTCTTTAATTTCTGAACTCACATAAACATTGTATTTGTTTGAAAAGTAAGAGAAAATGATGCTTCCAGAGGAAATGTAGGAAGGACTTACGGCGAGGGACACGATGAAACAGCATAGACAATATTGTTTGTATTAATGTTGCTCCTGAGCAACACTTACCTGCAGTGTGTCAGCAGCCTTTGAACCGCCGCCCCCTCCCCCCCGCCCCCCCACCCCAGCACCCTGGACTCAGCCCAGGCTCTGCTCATGGACCCCTTACACAATAGCTGCTCAGACCCCACACTCTGCCTCTACTTTCCCTTTTGTCAAAACCTATTATCAAATCCTGTGCACAGACAGCTGCATGATTGGAAAGGGTTGTTTAAAAAACACACACACAAGATTTGTAAGCAAATAAATTATCTCTGATGATGGAATTTTAAGCATTAGCAAACGTGATGTATTCTGTGGCAGAGGCTTTTTTGGTACCTATCAAACCACATGATGCAGGAACTGTCAGAGATGATGTCAGCATGTGACTCAGGCATTAGTTAACAAAGTCCAAATTTGGGGGTGAGGCCTTTCCACTTTTACTTTATACTTTCATACTATTTGAATTTTATATAGATAACATGCATTACTTTGATAAATGAGTTCCTAAAGCCCTTTATGTAACTATTTAATTACACACACACACACACACACACACACACAACACTAAGTAGTGAAACCCAAGATGCAGAATTCACAAATTTTAGGTCAAAAGCCTTCTTGCTTTTAGAAAAAAATGACAAGAACTACAATTAATGTGACATATCTAAGATATTTTCCCTAACAGTAGAAGTGATCTGACTGATCTTCAAATATGACGGGAAAAATGAAGAAATTAACTCAACTAGCTAAAAAGTATGAAAAAAATCATAGCTCAGTGAGTAAAATAGAAAATTAAGAGATGGGAGATGCTCTGTTTTCTGAGTGAGATAAAAGTTAATAAATTATAAATGACTTTATCTTTATCAAAGTGACATAAAGATCGTTATACAAAGTCACTATCCTAGCAACAGCAAACATGGCCAAAAACCAGAAAATAATCAAAAAGACCTCCAAACAGCAAAAGCAGTCAGAATCCTTATCCTCATGTTAACGTGCATCACACGTTCAGATTTTTAAGCCAAGACTTTTCCCCTCAAAAGAGAAAAAGAGTTGTGGGTTGGCTTTTACTCCTTGATTTTAAAGCTAAACAGAAAAGTAGCAAATGAAACAATTCCATGATCTCACTAACCAAAGATAATGACCATCTTTGGCTATATGACCATATGCATATGCACATGTAAAATTTGTGTCTCATATTTCATAACACAATCTGTTTTTCACTGTACTATGACAAAATATAACTCCATGACAATACATGCAGACCTATATAGCAATATTTCTGGTGCTATATATAGCATTCCACTATATGGATTTACCATTATTAAACCAGTTCTCTATTGTTAGACATTTATGTGAGGTTTTAAAATATTTTTATTGATTTTTAGAAAAAGAGGAAGGTAAAGGGAGAGAGAAAAACAACAAGCCCCGCAACCCAGGCATGTGCCCTGACTGGGAATCGAACCAGCAACCTTTCAGTGCTTGGGATGATGACCGACCAAGTGAGCCACAACGGCCAGGGCTATGTATTTGTTTTTAAAACAACTGTACAATTGAACCTATTTTTTTTTTTGCATACTTGCTCAGTTATTCCATTTGGTTAACTGCTAAGTGCATCAATATTTTAAAAACTGATACAGACTACTATAAAGACTCAACCCATTTTGACCCTCACCAAATATATAACAATGTCTGCTTTCAAACCAACATTAGGAACTTTCATTTTTTAAATCTTACATAATTTCATATGAATAAATACTGCTGAATTTTAAATTGAATTTCATTGACTACTAGTGAGGATAAACTACTTTTCATTTGTGGGTTGTATTTCATCTTTTGTGGAGTATCTGTTCCTGATATCTGGATGTTCAAAAACTTCAGTTTTTATGTAGCCAAATACATCAATTTTCTTAATGACTTTTAGTTTGTTAGTAGCCTCACAAAATGGACCCTTTATTTCAAGTTTATAAATCTACTCAGCTATATTATCTTCTAAGTTATAGTTTCACTTTTTTATACTTAAAACATTGTTTATACCAAATAAATATATTTCATTTATAATTTCTTTCACTGTAACAATGTGAAATAGGGATCTGAATTAATTTATATTCTAGACAATTAGCTAGATGTCCTACATCACATATCAAATAAGAAAACCTTTTTCCAGTTATTTAAAATACCACCTTTATGATATCCCCTCATATGTAATATGTCTAGTTCTGGAAGCTCTATTCTGCTCCACTGAACCTCTAAGTTCCTTCACTAAAACACGTTGTTTTGATTACTGTAGTTTATGTTTTTGTATCTGGTAGGGTAATCAAAACCTATTTATTTTACCTTTAATTTAGTTCTACCAAATCTGGTTATTTGGTTTCTCTGACTATCGCATCTAAGACACAATAAATTGTAGAATAGGTGGACGGGTGCCTGAAAGTAGACAGACATACTTGACACAGTAACAAGAAGTGAGAACTGATGGCTTGAGGGCAGAAATAGGAAAAAGATTAAAAGAGCACAAGAAGTAAAAAAAAAAAAAAAAAGCACCATGGAATTCTTTAGTTTAAGGTCAAATGTAGCACAGAACAATGATTAACATTAATAACAAAATATCATATTCTCTAATTATACTCCTCACTTCTCTTTGTTCACTATCTTACTGTAAAATGGCCTCTACTAAAAATGGTAGAACCATTGTTTTTCAAGTACACTTATTCTAAAAATTGACTATTCCCAAGGCAAATCAAGTCTCAACAGATTTCAAAGAATCTATATCATCCATACCACACTTTAGCTCTAAATTCAGTTAAAATTAGTAACAAAAAAACCCCCCCATAAGTAGATTGGAGTTCTGGAGACAATCCTCACTGAAGACATGACCTTTAAGCTGAGGCATATGTGACAAAGAGCCAGCATGTGAAAATTGGAGACAGTCAGAGAGAAGGGCTATCCTAAAAAGGTGCTAAGTCAGTGATGACCTTCACCTGACTAGGAACAGAAAGAAGGTCAGTGGACAGGGCCCATGAATGAGGAAGAGAATAGCATGGCATGAGATTAGAGATATAGGCAGGGGCCAGATCATATGGATCGAGTAGGATTTTGTTCTATGTTTAAGATGAAATAGGAAGGTTTAAATAGAGGAGTGACATGATCTGATTTACTTTAAACTATCACTTTGGCAGCCTCACTCAGAGCACATCACAATATATACAATTTTAAAAATTTTCTTTCTGATCTACTAAAACTCCATCAATGAACTATTTTATACTAAGGGCTAGATAACTCTCTCAACTTTTGAATATATCAAATATTATTAAAAAAAATTTTTTTTTTATTGATTTCAGAGAGGAAGGGAGAGGGAGAGATAGAAACATCAATGATGAGAGAGAATCATTGGCCAGCTGCCTCCTGCATGCCTCCTGCATGCCTCCTATTGGGGATTGAGCCCGCAACCCGGGCATGTGCCCTTGACTGGAATCGAACCTGGGACCCTTCAGTCTGCAGGCTGATGCTCTATTCACTGAGCCAAACCAGCTAGGGCTCAAATATTATTTATATGAGAATTGGTAGGTGCATTCTGGATAAGAATATAAAAATGTTCTAGAAATCATGCCTATAAATATATGTTATATTCTAAATATATTAAAAGAATTATTTATGGAACATGTTTATGTTACATTACTTTATTGTGAATGTGTTTTTTTTCTTTAATAAAAATATTTACTCTTACTCATATCTCATCTTGAATTCTATTATCCTATTTTTTCTCTCCTGAATTTCTTCTTTCCCTAATTTTTAGGTGTTTTTTTTTTTAAATGGTGTTAGGCTTGATAAGATCTTAATACATTTGATAAGTATGAGGATAAATGAGTGAGTCAAACCAAATTCAATGGAATTAATAATCAGAAAATAACCAGCTTTAATTATTTTTGTAACTTGTCTATAAAAGAATATATGTACTCATCACATGAAAAATTATGTAACTGTGTATGATGATGGATATTAACTAGACTTACTATTGTGATCGTTTTTGCAATATATACAATATTAAATCCTTATGATGTACACCTGAAACTAATATAACATATGTCAATTATACTTCAATTTTTTAAAAATGCAAAAAAAAAAAAGAGATGCTATGCTAGAAAAACAGCAGATTAAAAAAAAAGGTAAAGGAAGAGGAAAAGGGAAAAAAAAAATAGAACCAAAGACAGAGAAATAAAGGAGAGTAAAGAGAATTTTTAGATAAATAGCTACAGATAAGAATATATCCTTTAGTTGGAGGTCACAGATATTTGAAAACATTAGCATATTTGCTTGAAAAATAATTCTTTCAGCTGTGTGATCTATGCAAATGCAGACAATGTTGTATATTGATAACCCAGCTGTTTTCTAAAAATTAAAAACAACATAAAAGTTTAATGTGCTGCAGGCTGTTTCTCTGATTACTCTTTGTCCTCTTGCGGTTATTATTTCTTTCGTTTAGTGCCTTTTTTATAGAGAGATTATTTTTATGATCACTTATTATACCATATGCATTAACCATTCACTCTAGAATAAGTTTCTCAAGTAGAAGGGGAAGGCATGACTTGTACGTAGACAACTTGCTTCTGGGCATGACTGTGTGAACATCTAAGTGTCCCAAATTAACATTAAAATGTTAATTTTAATGTGACCAGAAATATGCAATATATAGCTACTGAACAGAAATAAGTCTAGTGTAGTCTGCTTTTAATACTAGAAAGGCACAAATCTATGCTGGAACCATTACTGTGGTTTTGCAGAAATAATCCTATATAATAAAAGGTTAATATGCAAATCGACCGAATAGCAGAATGACTGGTCGCTATGATGTGCACTGACAACCAGGGGGCAGATGCTCAATGCAGGAGCTGCCCCCTGGTGGTCAGTGTGCTCCCACAGGGGGACTGCCACTCAGCCTGAAGCCGGCTCATGGCTGGCAAGTGCAGAGGTGGTGGTGGGAGCCTCTCCTGCCTCTGCAGCAGGCGGACATCCCAAGGGCTCCTGGACTGCGAGAGGGTGCAGGCCAGGCTGAGGGACCCCCCAGTGCACAAATGTCATGCACCAGGCCTCTAGTGTTTTAATATAAGTGAAGTATATGCGCAAATCTATTAATATTGGAGATGTTACAGCATCTCAGAGGAACGAGATTCTGAAGAAAAGATGGTGTAGCCTGAAGATGGGGGTGGAAGTAAATTAGGAGATGGCAATAGTGAGAGTTTTACAATTGGCAGGAGGCCTGTGACAAGACTTGACTTGGAGGCTGTGCAGGCATGTGGTTGGCTAGGGCAGCGGTTCTCAACCTGTGGGTCGCGACCCCTTTGGCGGTCAAACGACCCTTTCACAGGGGTCGCCTAAGACCATCCTGCATATCAGATATTTACATTACGATTCATAACAGTAGCAACATTACAGTTATGAAGTAGCAACAAAAATAATTTTATGGTTCAATCACAACATGAGGAACTGTATTTAAAGGGCCAGAAGGTTGAGAACCACTGGGCTAGGGTGAGAGCAGTGGGACCTGCCTCCCTGGGTCTCCGTTTATAGCTTTGCTCCACTATCAAGGTTTAGAAGGAAACAGTGTGTATGAGGGAAGAGGCCCTCTGTGAGCAACCTCTGAAACAGTGCCTACTCCCCCAGGCACTCTGAATCCCCTCACCCAGCCTTATTTTCTTTGTATCACTTAATACTAAATAAAATTAGTCTTTACTGTTGATTTTCTGTGCACCCCATTAGAAAGTGAGCTCCCTGAAAGAAGGGACTTTGTCTGATTTTCTTGTTTATCACTGTATTTTCAGCACCTTGAACAAAATGAGTATTTGTTGAATAAGTGAATGAATAATGAATAAAATAAACTGTCCCAATTCATCAGCCCCTCCTTATCTATCCAAACTAGCCTAGATCCTCCATTCCAGTAGTATTCCTTTAACAATATCATCAGTCACCCTTCCACATTCAATCCTTTTTTACATATTCCACCATACTTCATGGCAAAATCTCTCTCTCTCTCTCTCTCTCTCTCTCTCTCTCTCTCTCTCTCTCCTCCTGCATATATACTTTGCACACACACACACACACACACACACACACACACACACACCCCTTCTCTTTTAAGCTTTTTCCTACACCTGCTCTCTTGCTGTTGAGAACACAGGAGAAACCTAGTGGAAAGAAAATATTTATTTATTTATTATTGGGAATTTGTTAAATACCCATCACTATGTTAAGCACGTCCATAAGTATTATCTCAAATCCTCATAATCTTCCTGCCTTCCCACCCCATTCATGCACACTTTCTCATACTGGTCCCCAGGCTAACAACCTCTTTAATCTCAGACAAGGCACTACTGTTCCCTGCTGCCCAGGGCTTATCTGTGTTCTGGATTTTGTTCCTGTCCTCTTTCTCACAGAGCTTGGTAGTCTATTATGAGCTTTCTTTACTGTATGCTTGACATCTTTCCTCTTCTTGGATCTTTTTAATAAACACAGAAACAGGGTCAAATATCTACCCACTTAAAAAAAAAATCTCTTAAAGTACTTCTAAAAAATTTTAGTTTAGATTTTACCTTTCCCCATGGGGGAGAGGGGAATCATTTGAAAGGAAAGGGTCCGACCTCTCTCCCAATATACAGAAAGGAAGGGAGGGGGATAGGAAACTTTTAGTAAAATAAATAAATGCAAATCTATATACTAAAAACAACAACAACAAAAAACAAAAAAAAAAACAGAGTGGCCCTTAGAGTGGCTGCTAATGGGTATGGGGTTTCTTATTGTGGTGATAAAAATTAAATTGTGGTGATGCTTGTAAAACTGTGAGTATACGAAAAGCTATTATATTGGACATTTTAAATAGGCGAATTGTGTCAAATGTGAGCCAAATCTCAATAAAGCTATTAAAAATTCTCCCTTCAATTATTTCCTTTCTCACTGTGTTTACTTGCTCAGCAACCATTCACAGCACAGCCCTGTACTGTCTAAGTTACTTTCTCTAAGGTCACCAAGGATTCTGAGAATAACCCAATGGGTACTTTTCAGTTCTTATCTGTTCAATCTTCTAGACATGTTCTAAAAAACAATACATGTGGTGGTGTAACCAACCTTCAACCTTCAATCCACTGCCTTATAATACAGGTAAAAATACTTTTTATGGCACTGAAGTTCCTTGGTGGTCTGGCTCCTATCTCTATCATCTTATCACTTTCAGTTCATTCATTCTCCAGCTATGATCTCTTTCATCTATGTGTACATATCCTTTGCTCATGACTCTACCCAATATTCTTATTCATCTTTCAATGTACAGCCCCAGCCTCTCATTTCTCAGAAAACATGCCTGGATTCTCCTGCCTGGGTTTAGTACCAATCCTCTATCCTTGTACATACATACAGTGTGCTTAACCCTATACTGAATTTATTACAGCATATTATACTTGTTTACCCACCCATATTTCCCCACTAGACAGTGACCTCCAGCTGATGAGGGCAGGGCCTTCAACTCTTTAACCTCATTACACAATTTGGGTTTAGTGAAAGGATGTTGAAAAAGGAATGAATTAATGACCTACTCTTGTTTTGTTTCTCCTTGGTTCACTTCACAGTGAACTCTGCATGGGTCCTCTAGGAAACGGTCTCTAATAACTTCTCTGGTGTTAACATTGTATGATTCTTTCTATGATGTAATCAGCAATTCCTATTCTTTTTACAGTTGTGTTTCCTAGCCCAGGGATTTAACAGTGAACAACACAAGGGAAGGAACTAACACTTGCTGAGTACTTATGATGGTATAGGGACCACTAGGCACTTACCATGTGCTATACCTCATATAATTCTCTAGGGCAGTGATTCTCAACCTTCTGGCCCTTTAAATACAGTTCCTCATGTTGTGACCCAACCATAAAATTATTTTCGTTGCTACTTCATAACTGTAATGTTGCTACTGTTATGAATCATAATGTAAATATCTAATATGCAGGATGGTCTTAGGTGACCCCTGTGAAAGGGTCGTTCGACCGCCAAAGGGGTCTCGACCCACAGGTTGAGAACCGCTGCTCTAGGGGGTGGGCATTATCACACCAATTCTATGTCTAATGGAAATGGAGTCTCGGGCAGACTCATGTCATACAACTAGTAGACATCAGGGCCAGGAATGAAATCCACATTTACTGACTGGTTGTCTGTCTGTTTCTTTACTCTACTATATCACACTGCACTGTGCCACAGGATTTAGCATTATGATACAGAATGGCTATAATAAAGGATAATCACATTTGTTAAGTACCATTCAGAAAGCTTTGTAGAACAACAGTATGGTGATTGCCAGAGAGAAAGGGATGTGGATGGAGGTAGAAGAAGGTAAAGGGGGGTTTAAATGGTGATGGAAGGAGACCTGACTTAAGGTGGTGAATACACAATACAATATACAGATGGTGTATTATAGAATTGTACACCTAAAGCCTATATAATTTTATTCACCAATGTCACCCTAATAAATTCAATAAAAAGAAAAAGAATTGGCTAGACATGTTACATAAAAAAAACTTTGTGAATTAATCATATATATTTATATAAATAGTACTAAGTAATGAAGTGATATATTCTTTCAAACACATCAGGTACCTACCATACTTAGAACACAGCAAGCCACATTATTAGAATGCATGCTGAATCTAATATAAATATATGTTTATATAGCACCCTATATAATAAAAGCCTAGTATGCAAACTGTCCCCTCAACTGGGAGTTCGTCCGGGAATTCGACCAGAGGGTGAGGCCAGCTGGGGGAAGGGAGGGAGGCCCTGGCCGGTGGTGGTGGCAGGTGGCTGGAGGAAGGTGCGAGGGACCTTACCAGTGCATGAATTTCGTGCACTGGACCTCTAGTAAAATATAAACATAAATTAAGGTGTGATGAGTATGATGAGTGCTTATTATGCACTGTCAACATGACCAGGTCATACACAGAATTATAAAGGAATGTACTGAGTACTGGTAAAAAATGACAAACCTTACTTATTACACATAATGTTCTCTTTAAAGTGATTATGCTAAGCAAAATAAGCCAATCAGAGAAAGATAAGTATCACATGATCTCACTCATCTGTGGAATCTAATGAACAAAATCAACTAATGAACAAAATAGATCCAGAGACATAGCAGCATGGAACAGGCTGCCAAATCTCAGAGGGAAGGCAGGGGTGGGTGGGAAGAGATCAACCAAAGAACTTGTATGCAATATATGCATAACCCACGGACACTCACAATAGTATGGTGAAGGCCTCGGAGGTGTGGGTACAGGGTGGAGGGGTCAATGGGAAAAAACAAAGGGGACATCTGTAAGACTTTCAAGAATAAAGATAATGTATGAAAATGTTAGATTTCATTCCTACTATTACCATCTATGGCTATACAGGTACTTATGTATCATATATAAATATGTGTTTTATCACATTTAAATAGATATATGCTTACAGTCTTAGTTCTTTATTAAATTATTTTCCTAACACTTTAAATAAGTGAGTAGCCTTCAAAGTTATAAAAATTATAAATATTATTATTTATCCCTTCATGGTTTCAGCTTGAAGAAGCTCTCATTTTTTTATTGAGTCAAGCATTTTATTAGAAGAAAGTCCTGGGTTCTAGTCCCAACTAAGTCTCTAACTGGAAGGTTATCCTGCTTAAGATACTTCATCCACCTGGTTTCAGTTTCATCTTTAGTCAAATGAAAGTAGGAGGAAGATGACATCTAGTACCTTCTAGTCTAAAGACACCTGTTAGCCCCAGTCAGGTAATTACCTCTCTCAGCACAGGATCAGTTATTGAATTCAGGTTGACAGCTCCTTCATAGGTCAGGTAATAGAACACATTGAGGGATCGAACAGCCTCTGGTCCTTGCTGTTTATAGCCAAAAATGAGATCAATCCACTGGTGAAGTTGGCAGGAAACAAATTCACTCTCCAGAGCCTGAAAAAGGGCATAGGCTGTATTATTATGCTGAATTCTATTTTTAAAATATGTAGAGAAATTGAGAACAAGCAGTAAAGTTTGATGCTAAATTTACTGTGAACAGACTAAGTCTGATGTCCTATTTTCCACCAGAATCTGTTCTCCCTTATTTACAATGAGAGGCCTGGTGCATGAAAATTCATGCACTGGAGGTGGGGGGTCCCTCAGCCCGGCCTGCCCCCTCTCACAGTCTGGGAGCCCTCAGAGGTGGAAGGCGACCCGGCGATCAGGGGAAGGCGATGCCCCCATCACACTTCTGCTGCTGCCACTGTCAGCAGCACAAGCCTCCGCTGGCCCTGGTTACCTGCACCTCGGGCTGGCCCTGGGTGGCTGGGGGGCTGAGGGGACTGGGCGCCACCATCTTGTGGCTGTGGGTGCTGCCATCTTTGAGGGCGTGGCAGTCATTAGCATATTCCCTCCTTATTGGCTGTGGGTGCCACCATCTTTTGCAATGGTGTGAGGGTCAATTAGCATATTCCCTCTTTATTAGACAGGATTAGAGTCTTTCCAGCATTTGTCATGCTGAATTGTAATAGATTGCTACCATTAACATTTTGGTGTTATTCTACTATACTGTGAGTAAGCACAGTGAAGACCAGGGATGAGATTCTGTCTTGGTCACATAACTCAAGGCCTGACAGGTACTCAATTCATGCTTCAAAGATAGGTCATATAATGTAAAGGCTACTGTAGGACAGCAAATATGAAAACATTAAAAATTTACTGTCTACTTAGAATATTTATAATTGTTCTAAATACTGTATAAACATTTTTTTGTTTACTGCATGTGACAACTGTAACCAAATCATTTAGTTATTTCAACTGAATTTTCATGCCAACAAATGAGATCTTAGGAGGGATACTTATAATTACTGAATTATTATTCTAGGTATTAATATCAAATGAGTCCAAATTATCTGATTCTGGTAACATAACAGTGTTCAATAAATAATGAATGAACTTAATCAAGTATTCAGTAGAAATGCTGGGCACAGATCCACTCCAGATCATTACATTCCCAGTTACTGGCACTGTACCTAAAACACAATAGATGCCAATGTTCGCTAAATTTAATAAAGTTAAAAATAAGAGTTTAAGAATACTGGAGACATTATTGAGGTATTTATATTTATATTATTTATTATTGTTCAATATTATTCCAACATGAAAGTTTAGTATTATGGACCACTTTATCTCTGATTCAAATCAGAGATCTCTCAAACTCAAACTTTGAAGAGTGAACCAAAGTGTACCAAGTTTTATCAAGTTACGTGTCTCATTGAAATTCTTACTTTTAGAATAATAAGTGTATGGCTATGATGTGTTTTGGTGTGACTTGCTATGTTATCAATATTTTAAAAAGAAGTCTGTTGTTTTTAAAACAAAATTGACTAACTTCTATAGCAAGCAATGAGTAAGAAATAAACTATCTCGTCACAAAATAAGTTCCTATTAGTTCACAGGTGTAGACTTGTGCAAATATTTGGTTTATTAAAATAAATGCCTAAGAATAAGAAAGATGTTTATGGCCAAATCCAAATATATTTCCTTTAATAATATTTAACTTTGCTTCACAATATATGGCATACTTTAAAATATAGAGAACAATTCTGTAAATAAAACTCTAGTCAATTCTCATATTGCAAAGTGTACCTGAAAAAAAAGTATACCTAAAAATAATTTAGCATGTTTCAATAGTGAAAGTTACTATTTTAAACATTTCTTGTAAAACTCGTATTTAAAAATTTAGTAAATAGCTAACAGAGCACAAGACTGCTTCATATTTTATTTGACATAAGAAGAGAATGGCTTGTAATAACTTTAAATAAATTTCTATTTTAAGTACGTGGATTTAAAAAAATTAATCCCCAAATCCAGGAACTATTAATGCAAGTTGCACCCCAAAGTGATACGTCTGTTTCATTAACTCAGGCCTTGGGTAGGAATGGGGGGTGGGAACATGTTTAAAGTGACACATAAAAACAGCAATTGTCTTAATTTGTGTGCAGTGCACTCCACACAAAAGCCCTAAATATGTTCAAATTAGAGCAAGCTGCTTGATTGTCACTACAGTCTCATGTCACATTAATGCATGACAAACATTAAACCATACACTTAAATGGCAATTTATATCATTTAAATGTTTACTGCCAGACTAGCTCATCACTCATTTAAATGTGACTTTCTGACAGCTAATTTCAGTTAATTTTCTCCAATTCACTTAATTAGAACTTTCAATCAGGGAAGAACCTCTACATATCTTTGAGATTACATCCTTTTTATTTGTTCAAAATTTGAGTCCATAAACTGCTGAAAAGCTCTGCATGTAATAGATTAGCATGTAGTATCTGAATCTACAAAAAAGGTGTGACCATATGAAGCAAACTCACAGTATGTACTCTCGAAAAGAACCTACACTTATTTATGTAAATAATACTCTCACCAGTAGTTTAAATAAAAAACGTTTAGTTCATATACACACATTATTGAAACTATAAAAACCCTGCATCCAAGCTAATTAAAAATTAATGATTTCAAAATTGTTTAATAAGATAAAACAGTCAGGAGTCTCCCAAGTGTCCATGGTATTGTGATTTGAAACTATAAAATTCTAGAAGGCTCAGCAAATGACAAAGTACAAATGAATTTTCTCAATATTAAAGCCCTAAAAACCAGAGCAATTTTATTTTGCTGTCATCAAACAAAGAATTGTTTTACTAATGTTGATTACTTTTTTATGCATATTCAAAATGTTGAAGTTGGTTAGATTTAGATGCTTAAACCTTGATACCACATCACAATGTTAAGCAAAAATGCTGAATTTAAAGACACTGTGCTCACACTGTACTATAAACACACGCACAGAGATGACTCCAGTGTCATGGTTCAGCCCTCCCCTTTCAATATCATACTGGTCAGTCCTTAAGGGGTTGGCCAGTACCATGGAATGATTGGCAACATCTTTGCAGAGGTTGATAAACACATTGCCTTCATGAATAAATTTTAAATAAACATTTAAAGACTACACTAAAAATCTCATTAACTGTCCTCAAGCATTTCTTGCAATATACTAAATGCTTAAAAAAAAAAAAAAAAAAGAACAAAAAAAAAGAACCGCTAGTTAAAGATATAAGAGAATTCCAAAAACTTTTAGTACATTTCAGTAAAAAGTCACTTCAGGACTTTAACATTCTTTTGATATCAGCGAATGATAACTGCCTAACCAAAAGTATTTAATATAAATGGACTTACTAAGGACTTGAGGGAAGAGGTAAAGACAAGAAGGGGGAAAGAAATAGTTGAGGAAAAAATAATACAAGTAATTCAAAATAGAATACCCTGGGATTACATTTTATAACTTTTGTTTTTGAGAGTCAAAAAACATAAAACATAAAACATATTAAAAATTCCTTAAATCCCTTTTTATATGTTAAGATTGTTAAAAATACTCTATATAAAATACTTATTTATATCCACATTTTTAGTCACAAATAAATAAAAACATGCCAGTGGAATGTTAAGCATT
This sequence comes from Myotis yumanensis, assembly GCF_028538775.1. Taxonomy (NCBI): domain Eukaryota; kingdom Metazoa; phylum Chordata; class Mammalia; order Chiroptera; family Vespertilionidae; genus Myotis; species Myotis yumanensis. Next base: position 55,001,694 of record NW_027223756.1, read on the forward strand.
TGAGGTTTTTCAAAGCCTTTAGGACAGGCAGTCCTCATTAAGGTTGGAGTTAAATATGGTTTGCAGCTAGGGGATAGTAACAGGCTTCCCATGCTGCTCTCAAACCTAACCAATCAGTTGTTAGTACTCCCCTAGCAGGCTGAATACATCATTTACATCCAATGTGTGCTTTGAGTAAAATTTGTAAACAAGAAAATCCACTAAAATGTCCAACACAATATAATAATATCCAACTCATCTGAGTTATTATAAAATAAATCAGTGACTAATGTCCAATTGTTAAGGATCAAATAAGACTATGAAAAGACTATCATATGAAGCCTCACACAAATTGTCAATCCAATCCAGGGGGACTCATATTAGTCTTGACAAACTGTCTGGGGGTTGATATCTGTTTTTTTAATGAGATCTATTATACAAAGACTAAAATGCTTTTTTAGATATGCTAAAAAGTACAGTAAACAGATGTCAAATACAACACTTATTAGTAACTTTTATTTGCTTGATACCCATGCAGAACATAAAAAATAAACCTTTAATATTTTAAAGATAATAGTAAATTATTCACAAATAACTCGTTTGTATAACCCTGTGTCAGAAATCATTATAACACATATGAATATGTGTCTAATAATAAATCTCATTGAAAAAATGTAATCTGTTTTCATGAAACTAACCCATTAAGGAGATGAATTATTTATTGGTAAAAAAATGTTATATAAAATTATTCTTGTTTCCTACAGTGGGGTCAAATAATATTATAACTTCCATAGAAATAGTTTGCTTTTTCCAAGAAACTCTAAGCTATTTGAGAATAAAAAGGCTAAAATAAAAGGCATTAATCATGTGTTTAACCCATGCATGGCTGAGAGATACTCTAGCAATTTCCTTTTATTTTCAAACAATCAAATTTTCATTAATGTAAAAATGACATAAAATCAAGCATATCAATTTCAATTAACAAAAGAAATTATATGTTAATTGTTTACCTCAAGACCAGGAAAACTTACTTGTATATTATGTTTCTCATACTTATAACTCCAAATGTTTATTTATATTTTGCTGAATGTTCTCATACCATACCATTTAAAAGAAAACAACTAAATAAAAGCTACTGACATCTTAGGATAAATGATTTTTATTAAAAAAAATCAAACAAAACAAGTAAATATTACTTATAAACCTTAAGTGTAGAAATAACCAGCCCAGATACACATTTCTGCACACCTTTACCACTACTTGCATGCCCAAGCTTCTGGAAGGCCCTATTCAGTTGTGAGATATAAAACCCTATAGCTTGAAGTTTCAAATAAAAAAATAAAAATCACTAACTCTCTTGACTTGATATGTATTATAAAATGCATTAAATCATATTTTTAATGGAAGAAAAAATAAAAATTTGTCTTATAAAATTTTAATTGTGCTTATAATTAAGAGAATTCATTTGAGTGTAGATAGTCACATGTTTCAAAGGAGTTAATGTTTGGATTGGCAAAAATGTAATATACAACATTATGGACTCGGAATTTTAAGTATTTTTCATTTCAAATACATGTAATACAGCCTTCTACGCACACACACATACACACACACATATTTAAAATGAACTGGTCTGTTATGTTTGCATGTGCTGGATTTCAAACACTAGTGGTAATGTTTCCTTAACATTGATATATGACCTTTGTAATTTACATTGAAGAAAGCTGTTTTTTTCAGCCTAATTAGAACTGTTTCAAATTTTCCTGCTAAATATATGATATAAAGTCCTTTCAACTTTTTTATTCTAGAGTTTCTTTCCATGTCAACTTTGTTCCAATCAAAATATGCTTTGAATTAAATGATTTTGATTGAATATGTGGATCACATTTCACTTCTAAGATTTAAAGTCCAAAAAGGAAAAGTTTAGCCTGTTCAAACAAAGCAAGAGCAGCCACTTTGCGGAAAGCTATTCACATTTAAGAAGACTGACAAATTGTTTGTGTGCACCATTAGGTCTAGTTTCTGCAATAGTTGCCAGATTTCCTGTCTCTCTAATAAGATACTTTAACTCCTTAAATGCTGGCTCTGAATTTGTGATGAATCCAAGTAACTTTAGCAAATTTTCAGTTTCTTTCTTTGAAATAAATGGAATGAATAGAAAATTAGTTATGTTCTATCAAAAAATTTCAAGAAACGAAAGTCACAGAAAAATCAACATATTTTCATCATGAACAGATATGGATTTTGAATGTAAATATGCTTTCCAAATAGAATTATTCAAAAGTGGCAAATCCACATTAATCCCCATTTTCTTGAAAATATGCATTAATTAATCCAATTAAGGATTACCTTTTCAGGTAAAACACAACAGTGAAAACATTAAAATACTGATATAATATACTAACAGGAGTTAACATTCTCCCATATTGATTACAATACATCACCATGCTTCAGAATCCAGATATTTACCTTAATATAAATATATAACAAAAATGTAAATCAAAATTTTATACTATTTACAAAGAAAAGTTTAACTTCTATGGCTTAAAAATTGTGTGAAGCTGTGACATTAAGAACAATGTCATGAAAACCATAGGGGGAAAGGTAGGATCAAGGATTAAAAGGGGGAGAAGAACTGTTGGATGCTGAGAAAAAAATTGTATCTGACAGCTTAAAAAAATGAAATTTAGTCAACAACACATTGAAGTTCAGGCTGAAAGCAGATAGAGAAATCAGTAAAGGGAGTTCTGTACTTATAAACTGCCCTTGAACTGTTGGGCAGAAGAGAGATTTTGGAGTCGGCAGCACACAGCTCATTCCTACATTTCTACCATTACTAAAGAAAAGTGTGAGTTAGTATCATATCTTGATATAACCATCAAGCACTCGTGCATCTTTTGGCAGGACAATCATTCTGTCTACGATTGTTATTGTGTAGTTTTAAATGGACTAGTCAACCAGCTGTTATATATTTTACACACTGAAGGCCATGTTTCCTTTGAAATTCATAGTTTTAATCTCAACTGAAGTCTGTATTGCTGTGTGCCAAGATCAAAAGGATTAGGCAAACTTGTACAATTACCCTCCTTTTCAGGGAGATGATTTTTTCCCCCAATGTTTAAAATAGTCCTGCACGCTGACATTTTATCCAACTATTTTCTTTAGAGCTACAGAACATTAAAACATTTAATTAACATTTCAACCTTAGGTCACTCCTAATCTAAAATCTAGGAATTCATAATATACAGATATTTTAAACTAGTTATAGTATAATACAAATAAGGAGATGGAGCTTTAAAAAAAAACTCTATCCCGTAAGAATGGATGGCAAACAACTATATACAAGGACAGAGATACCCATCTACTTTACTATTTGTTTATGTTTTGCATGACTTCATTCAGAAAACAATTTAGAGCTTACAACAATGCATAATCATCAAGATAAAATAAATTTAACTATAGAAATAATGATAAGAAGTACATAAAAATCACGCCATGAAATTCCATCAACTTGGTAAAGGTGCACTATATATCTGGCTCTCAGTTAGAATTCTATTAGGCAACATAAAGAAAGAAACAAGAACACTTACAAGAGTCAAATATGACCATAATGTAAAAATAAACCAGATGGCCTAAAGAAAAAAACACACATTATTTCTATTCCTGAGATAAGAAATTCCTCCCTTGGCAATATGATGGAATCCAGGTATGTGACTCTCGAAGGGACTGACTTAATCCTAGATAGATTTAAAGTATAGACAAATGGAGAGACTACATATTCTTCAGGCAACCCTGCATAAACATTAGTTCTCATAGGTGAGGCTTTGAATGGTAAATTCTAGATTATATTCCATGACAAGTACCTGGAATGCAGCCATTTTATTCTGTCAGTTAAATGAAGAACCACAGGCTTCAACAACAACTAAGCCAAGTCACAGGGCTAATAATCTGTTAAAAATGTGTAGAGGAAGGCCCATCTTCACTTGGAAGGGACAGCGGCCTGTCCTGAGACAGGTCCAAGTTTCTCCTCTGAAATAATTTTAGGTAAACTTTCCCTCACAGATAGATGGGCAACAAAAGCCTCCAAATGCCAGCCATGATGTCCTAATATTTACGGACGGCAAAATCCCTAGAAAATTAAATCTGAGCATTGTAAATTGCTGTTATGCTCTCTGAAAACATACACTTAAGTAATTAAAACATTAACCTAAAATTCTCAATGATCCACCTAGGTCTAGAAAAAAGAATAGGTTTCTTCTTTAAAGCATGGAAAAAATGTCTTAATTTGTTGTACAAAGTTCTGAAGTTTCATTTTCTAGTTAGTTACAAAAGGAAGGAAAACAAAACTAAAATATGTAATCCCTTCCCATTTGCTTATCCACATAGATCTGATAAATACTAGCAGTCTTTTCCTTTGAAGAGGGCCAGACCAAAATCTCTACTTATTGCCAGATGTAGTTTAATCCCATGGGGACTCCAGACAAAACCAAGGAGCTGTCTTCATGGCACCAGTGGCTCCCTGGACTGACTGCCATAAACTTATATTGGCAAATCAAAATCCTTGGCAAAACAGTATGCTTATTATATCATACCCAACAAAGAAAAACTTAAAGTAAAGAATATGAACACAAAAGTTGCTGAATATTTTTAAAGCATTGACAAGTTCAGCCAGAAAATGACATCTGCATTTACTTTGTGTCTACAATTGTATATACATACATTAAATGTAGGACTCAAAGCCTTTTTTTCATTCTGCAACTTTTGATTAATATCAACAGCTCTGTCATCCATTCAATCTACAAGCTTTTATTGAGTGTTTACTATAGGTTCTGTTCTATGCTAGATTCTGGGGATAGCGAGATGAGATGCCTCTTTGAGGGTGACAGGTAGGCAAAAGGTCATCCATCTCTAAGATGACTACAGCAGTCAACATGAGAGGCACTGAGAGCGTCAAGATAGTGGCAGTGGGAGTGAAGAGGAGGGGAAAGATTTTAGAAAGATTTACAGTGGTTCTCAACCTTCTGGCCCTTTAAATACAGTTCCTCATGTTGTGACCCAATCATAAAATTATTTTCGTTGCTACTTCATAACTGTAATGTTGCTACTGTTATGAATCATAATGTAAATATCTGATATGCAGGATAGTCTTTGGTGACCCCTGTGAAAGGGTCGTTCGACCGCCAAAGGGGTCGCATCCCACAGGTTGAGAACCGCTTATTTAAGATGTGACTCCACCAACTGATTACCAATGTGAGAGATGAAGGAAAGGGAGTTCAGGATGACACCCAGGTTTCAAGTTTGGACCTTCATCATGGAGAAGGAACAGTTTATATAGTAAAAGATTAACTCAGTTTTGAAATTAATATTAGTATTTTGGATTTTCTTTTATAGATTTGAAGTTAATCCTAAGCCTTTCTTTTTTAATCTAAGGCTGCTAATTCTAATAGAAATATGTATACTACTTAAGTATTAAAATATGTTCATGTTCAGTACTGGGATGTCGAGCCAAAACAATTCTGGGTAGTAAAGTGACTACCAACAGAAAATGAATTTAAGCCACATATATAATTTAAAAATTTCTAGTAGTCACACTTTAAAAAATAAACAGATGAAGTTAATTTAACACAGTATATTTAATCAGAAATACAAATATATCATTTAAACATATAGCCTATGTAAAAAGTATTATTTTGTGTTAAGTCTTAGAAATCTGGCATGCATCTTACACTTACAATGTACATCACATCTCCATTCAGATGAGCCACATTTCAAGTGTTCAACAGCCACACATGACTAGTGGCTACAACATTGACAGGATAGCTTTCTACTCAATTCCCTGAACTAAACCTGCATTCAAATTTTTACAGTATCCTATATAATAAAAGGGTAATATGCAAATTGACCCTAATGGCAGAACTACCAGGAATGACTGGTTGCTATGACGTGCACTGACCACCAGGGGGGCAGACGCTCAACACAGGAGCTGCACCCTGGTGGTCAGAGCACTTCCACAGGGGGAGCGCCACTCAGCCAGAAGCTGACTCCTGGCTGCCCAGTGCAACGGCGGTGGCGGGGGCCTCTCCTGCCTCTGCGGCAGTACTAAGGATGTCCAACCTATGGCGTAGGCCCATTCCCCTGAGGGATGTCTGATTGCCAGCTTAGGCCCGATCCTCAGGGGAGTGGGCCTAAGCCATCAGCTGGACATCCCCAGAGGGATCCTGGACTGCGAGAGGGTACAGGCCAGGCTGAGGGACCTCCATGCCCCAGAAGTGCATGAATTTTCATGCACCGGGACTCTAGTTCTGAAATTAGACTGTAGGGATTAGCATTATTTAACCTTTTATAAAATATACCTTTTCTTAATGAAGATAAAGATAAAGCTCCCAAAGCACAAAGCACCTCCAGACTACAAAATGACCTTTGGTGTGGTTCTGAAAAGGTTGTTATAATTTTCAGCACATGAAGAATGGCTATACCTTAGGACACGACAGCAGAAATATAGTATCTTCAAGTGTGAAACAGACATAATGTTCTGTCATGTATATTCTTTAGCCATTTACAAATCTCTGAAGAGATGTGGTGGCATGTGAAAGATGGCACTATGACTGACCTCTCCAACAATGAAAGTAAATGGCTAATTCTACTAACTACAATGTCATCTGTAAACAATCCATCTTTGAAAGTTCGTGGTTAGAATTCTTGCATATTGTCTACTCAGCTGTATCAGTTATGTACTTTAAGAACTATATAGACATGGGCTACAATTTATTATAGGGAACACAGGGTTTACTAAAATTCAGATACAATAAATCTGCAGACACTGTGGATATATTCATACACCTCATAAAAGGCACCTCCTTTTAGCAGCAGCTGGAACTAGCCTCTGTTTGCCCACTCCTAGAAATCCTTTCATGTTTGTGATAAAAGTCTATGAGACTCTACATCACAGTAAATTGTAGGTATGGTCCTTTCCGAGTTATCAATGGAATAATGACTAGTTATAGCAGGGGTCCTCAAACTTTTTAAACAGGGGGCCAGTTCACTGTCCCTCAGACCGTTGGAGGGCCGGACTATAGTTTAAAAAAAAACTATGAACAAATTCCTATGCACACTGCACATATCTTGTTTTGAAGTAAAAAAACAAAACGGGAACAAATACAATATTTGTATTTGCATGTGGCCTGCAGGCCGTAGTTTGAGGATCCCTGAGTTATAGGGTCAGTTTTAGTTATTTTTATGTAGCCATGACTATCTGGGCAATATGAGATCAATAACCTTAACTTTTTGGAAGATTTAAGTAAATTTGTTATTTATGCTTCCTTAACTCCCCTTCAACGTCTTACCAATCTCTCATTTTCCTGTTAAAGGCACACCACTGAAAATGTTTTGGCAAAGATGACCATGTCTGACTGTCTGAGTCCAATGGGTGCTTATCTTTCCTTACTTTATCTCTTTGCTTCATGATGTTTATGTTTCTCTCTCTTTTCTGAGCTTCCTTGATTCCCTCCTTCCAGATTCTCTTTCTACATTTCTGATTATCCTTCTCAATTTTAAATGTAGGGTCCTATCCCTCTGTCTACCTCTCCAGTGTTTGTTGTCCTCATTATTCAGTTCCAGGCCCTTACTTCTGAAATAACTCAGGCTAGATGAGCCAGACATCAACTACCTCACCTGACAATTATTACCATCTCCAGAGTGTCAAGGTGTCAAGTCCAAAATGTTAACTGACCATCAGAGTACTTCTTTTGGTGTGTGCTTCAGGTAACTCAAAGTTAATGTGTGTGTGTGTGTACGAAAATAATACTTTTTCCTCTTAAACTACTTCCTTTCTTGTTTTTTGGAATATGTCTGCAGCCCAGTCCTTCATCCAGTCAGCCAATCTGAAAACTGAGGCAGTCATTTTGACTTCTTTTCCTCTCACTCCAAAACCAGATCAGATAACGAGCCTCCAAAATACCTCTCAATTTCATTCTTCTTCCACTTCGACTATCTTTGCGTCTGTGTTTCACTATTTCTCGATTCAATTATTCTAACACTATCCAAACTGTTCTCTTTATCTCTAAAATTTCCCTTCTTTGGGTCTTCCTCTAAAACAATGGTTCTCAACCTTGGCTGCACATTAGAATCACCAGGGAATCTTTTTAAAATCCTGATTTCTGGGCCTCATCCTCCAGAAATTCTGTTTCTTTGTTATGGGGTGGGGCCACAACATTAGTATCAAAGAAACAGAATTTCCGGAGGATGAGGCCCAGAAATCAGGATTTTAAAAAGATTCCCAGGTGATTCTAATGTGCAGCCAAGGTTGAGAACCACTGCTCTAAAACATGACCAAATGCTGACTCTCCGCCAAGACTTTTTATGGTTCTTCTTTCCATGGAGCAGCTGATCTCCATCCAACTGAATATGCCCTAAAAGCACCTGGATCCCCCAACAGGGTCTGTTTCTGTAGATCTGGAGTTGAGCCTTAGATCTGCCTTTTTAAAAAGGCCTCAGGTAACACTGACGCTCCAGGTCTGGCAATCTCTTTTAGGCACCACGACCCCAAAGAAAGAAGTCCATGTTACTTACAAGGCATTAAAGATTGTTCATATAACCTCCCTGTGGTCTTATCTTTCCATAGGCATCACTCACAGTTCTCTTACACACATTTGCACTCTACCTTCTGAATTAAGTTTAGCTGTTGTGCTATACTGTAGCAATAAGATTTCTGTTCACACTGCTTCTTCTATCTGTAATGCCCTTCCCATTATCTTGCTTCCTCCCCGGCACACTTCTACTCATTCTTCAAGATTGTGATCAAATGTAGTCTCCCTGGTTAAAACTTCCCCAATCTTTCCAGGAAGCAAAATAAGGCATTTCCTCTTTTGATCTCAGAATAAAATATATATAAAACTATGTCTGGTGACAGATATTAACTAGACTTGTGGTGACCATTTCACAGTACATATAAATATTGAATCATTATGTTATACACTTGAAACAAATCTAATGTTACATGTCAATTATATCTCAAAAATATTTTTAACCATTACACGTGCAAATAAATGAAAAAAATACATATTAAATGCTCTAATGATGGTTGCTTGTTCTCCTCCATGGTACAAACCACAACTACTATATTATTTGTTATATTACTAGTACAGTATATATTATCACAAGTTATATTTTTGCTTAATTTCTTATTTATTGTCATCTCCCTCACTAAATAAGTTTGAAAAGGGCAGGTACTATGCTTTCTCACTGCTATAATCCCAAAGACAAATAGATAGTAGGCACTCACAAAGTATTTGTTGAATAAATGCTTTACTTAATCTACTTCTCTAATTAGTTACTGTCATGTCTGTTTGATCTTAATAATGACAGCCCCAAAGGGCAGGTGTCATATTCTTCCAATTCTGTGATCACAGACCTAATTACTCAGTAGCCCCTAATAAATGTCTGTTGAATGAATGAATGGTATTTAAGAAATTCTTGCGATTTAGCACAATTCATTGTTTATGCTCAGGAACTATAATCTTAAAGCTTTTATAAGAAGCATGAAATGGACCACAGAAACTTTAACCAGTTGATACAATACTAATTTGGCAGAGTTTTATAAAATGTGAAGAATTTCTGTGATTTCTAGCCATTGCAAATGAGATGTCCATAGTTGGTTAAACACAATCAAATTTGGGGTAGGATGATAGCATGAAGAAGGGAAATACATATTACAGTATCATCTTTGAAGATTTTATTTTCTCCTGATGGATGCAAATAATGTCTATCATAAACCTGACAAAGGGTCAAAAAGACAATATATTATGCAAGGAAAATGCATAAGAAGGTCAACTTGGAAGAAATTCATTGACCAGCTAAACAATAACAATATAATAATAACAGCAGCACCTAACATTTAATGAGTACTTATGATGTGCCCCGTTTTATGCAAAATGTTTTACATGGGCTATTTTATTTAAAGTTTCACAATAATACTACCAGATAAGCACTATATTTAAAAAAATTGTTTTACAAATGAGGCTAAGAATGCTAAATTGTTTAATGTTACACAGGAAGTAAGTATCTATCAGAGTTGCAGTCTGAACCCAGATCTGACCTCTAAAGTCATGTTATTAACTACTACATCCTTTTTAAAGCTTCTGAAGTAGAATGGTATATCCCAAAGTTACATTATGAAAATCTGAAGCCATTTTGCACGAAGAAATATTTTAATGCGTTTCACATATATCATTTGATAACACTAATATTAAGTAAGCTGAGTACATACTAAATCTGATATGCCATGTAAACCTGCAGGTTTACTTACAGGTTTTATTATTATTTCAACTTTTCTTTGCTTTTATACCTACCTTTTTAAAACTAAAATCTTCACCATGTATTAGTTTAGTTTTCTGTCTTCCTCACAAAATGAGAATTCCTGAAGAGATTATATCTGCACTCTTGAAACTGAGCACATAGTAGACACTCAATAATAGAGCTAAGTAAAAAGCACACATTTTAGGTCTAATTTTTCATTAATTTAACTATTCTTTCAGAGATTTTAAAAATCAAATTTAAAAATTAGAGCAAGACAGAGAATACTACCCTATTTGTTAATTGCTAGGTCCAAAAACTCTTATAAGGAAGCAAGCCATTACACTATTTTGAGATGAGACTTAACAATGAGTTCATTTTGCTATTTTTGACCATCCATGAGCATTAGCAACTTAAAAAGATGTGATTTCATGTATTTTAATATGTGTCATTATTTTATTTGACACATGAACTATCTGAATTCTTTAAATCAAACTACTGTGCAAAAAGAACAAAGAAAATTATCTTATTTCCTTTTTAAATAATCATTTTCATTTAACTACAAAACTCGGTATATGTTTTTGCTAAATTTTTAAATGTTTTAAATACTTTATACAATAACGCTGTCTCAAACTATCTTACTTCAGGACACGGATTATATGTTTTTCTTTTCTTTTTTAAAAAGCATAACACAATCATTATTTGCTTTTGTGATTTAATTGCCCTTACATATCCCTCTTGGCAAACACTTCTAAATTAAACCACTATAATAATAAACAACAATGTTAACAAATAAATCTGATGTTAAGATATTTTTTAAGCTTTTCAGATAACTTCTATAGTAAGTTGTAAGACACAGTAGAGTACTGTAAAATCAGAACTGGGAATCACTACCTGTGTTAGAGTTAGGACAAATGGATCAAGGACACAGATTTTTTATTCTGAGAGACCATCATTTTCCTCCTTTGTTGTCCAAAAATATCTTTTCAGTTAAATTCAATACAAAGGATGCAGTTGTAAGGTCAGAGTCTATCAAATATATTATTAGCAATATTGACATTTAATTTTTTCTTAAATATGTAGGTGAAAAGGCAAACAGCAAGGGAAGAGTTAATTGAAACATTCCTCTTTAGAGCAAAGGAGTTGAAAAGTGGGGGCTGGTGGATGGCGGGAGGAGGGAACAAGGCAGAGAGATGCAGAGTTAATCAGGGAGCAAATCCAAAGCCAGGCATGGATAGGCCTCACTAATGAGCCTCAAGTACCCTGCAGTGGTTTTCAAACTTAACTGGCTTCAAACGATGCCACCCCATGACAGAATGCAGCTAGCCATAAGAGGAGGGTGATTAGAATAAATGACTGGAGTAATTAACTCTGATGTGAAACCACCTGATTGGAAAAGAGAAGCCAAGAGCTATTTAGCTGATGGTTCTCTTGCAGAAAAAGGAAGCTTTCCCTTTCTCTTGTGTGGGTGTTCAGTTAGAACTCAACTCTTTCAAGTAGGTATTTGGTAGCACTAATGAAAAGCAGCTTTCATTCAAGGGCCTCTCAAGGACCTTCCCATTCATTCTGAAAGGGGAAGAAAATAAAAGCTTCAAAGTAGAACTAATTTACTTTACTCCCCTACCTCTTAGTGAATTTTGCATTCGTAAAGTCTGCATTAGTATTTATGCTAACAGTCTAACTCCAAATAATGTCATCAAATAGCAAAAGTTGTTATTTATGAAATAACCAGATAAGGACAATTAACATTTTAAAATTTTCCTTTTCTTTAAAAATATTTTACCACATTGCATGCACAAGTTAAATATATACAACTGTTATTTGTCAACCATACTCAATGAAGCTGGAAAAAATGTTCTACATAGAAAACTTTAAACTTTAGTGTTGTTCGGTATAAATGCTTTCTTTGTAAGTGCCACTGGGACCATTCCTCCTGTGGCAAGAGACTCGAGAATGAGGGAGAGGGGCATAGTGTGAATGGGGTACTTTCTCTTTTGTTCCAAGGAAAAACAAAACAAACAAAAAAGAGTAATGTAAGGCAAGGAAAGAAAGAGAACATATTTTTGCAAAAAGACAGCTTTCTTACAGTGCAAATTGACCCAAAGAATCCACCACACTCTCCAGTCTGCTTTATTTTACAAGAGGAGAATTACAAAGACTAGGGGCATTACTACCTGCTGTTTTACAAGTAATCATTAATTCATTGGACCAATGTTGTTCTGTACCTGCTGAGTTAATGTTCCCGACACACCCCTCCCTCTCAAACAGGTTCACAAGCTGCCCAGTAACAACCAAGGGTGTAGTAGCACATGTAACTTAGCAAATGTTTATGCCTAAACTCGGATTTATTTGACAGCTTTACACCTTTGGGCATGATATAATTAAATATTTTGACAGCTAAACAAAAACTGTATAAATTTAAAAGCTATTAGGAGCTGAGAATCTAGAATCCAAATAAAATAATTTGCTTATACCCTAAACCACGTTTAGCAATGCATTCTAATAAAAAGCACAGAAGGCTACATGTCTACCCAACCGTCTTAGCTCATTTTTTCACATTTCTCCCATGAAGAATGTTCCCCTTATACACACTGACAATGACTTTAACATCAACAAAGGAAACACACACAGATTTAAGATTATCAATGTAACTCCTACCTTTGGCTATTTTTTATAATTTTAGAAACAGGAATATGAATAAGGCCAAGACTATGAAATATTATATAAAAGCCCGCTGTGTGCTATTTAAAAGGATTTAAAGAAACACAAGTAGAGTGGGTAGTCCTTCAAACTCTGCCTTTAATGACCCAGGAGTTGGTCCTTATTCTCCAGAGGTTCTAGGTTTTCATGGTACTCTGTGCTACTTGGTCTTCTGAGGTCCTCATTCTCTTGTGCAAGGGAGAGGTCACAGTGACCTACACTGCTTATTTTCAGAAAAACTCAGTTCATTACTGAGTTCCAGAAAGCAGTCCCATCAGTAGCACTTACTACTCAGACACATGGATTAAAAGCCTCAGATACATCTCTGAAAAGGAAAAGACAAAACTGCAATGCAAAATCAACCTAACATTTTAAAAACAAAAGGCTGATTTGTATCGACCATTAGCATCATTCTGGAAAGCACCTACAGAGATTGGCTTCTTAACAAGAAGCTCACATTCAAACAATATGTAATCCACTGTATACTAGTGAAAACATTTAAAACCTACTTTTCATTATGTAACAACCTGAAGAAATACTGTACCCTCGCTGAAGGTAACAATGATCAGTTGTTTATTTAAAAAGAATCAATGACATGTTTAGAAACCAGTGCACTTCTCATGGGGTGTTTATATTTTACTTTATCATCCCTCTTGGAAAGACAGTTCTCAAGGGAGAAAATACTATGAACCAAATCCTGTTTAACTTAGGCATGCTGATGTCAAGTAATTTAAAAATCGTTCTAAAAAGAGCTTCTTGTGTATACATCTAAAAACATCACTGCATTATCTAATTGTCCTCTTCCTCTCACTCATGTTAACAAGAAGGATGTCTTTCTGTGAGCCGTATTTGAATCTACTGGAACATAGCTAAAACAGATTAAACTTTTTGAGTGTTTAAATATCTGATAGTGTATGGACTGCAGGGAAAAGGGACTGGGGACTCAGAAGCTGATAGTTCCAATCTGGCTATCTTTTTTTTTTTTTTTTTTAATGAATGAACTTTGAGTAAGAACATTTAAACACTAGTTATTAGGGTCAACATTGCTAGTAGATGAATAGCTGTTGGAAGACTTAGTGAACTTATACCCACAGGTAAGTACTACTTGGTATAAACTAAGAAATTAATAATACTAAAAAACTACCTATTAAAGATGTCCTTTTCTGAAGAAAAACTATCTCGGTGTCTTTTATTTCATTGCTTCTCCTCTCCAGGGACAACATGTTTTGAAAAATGTTATCTTGGCTAACAGTAATCCGTATCTCTGTACAGGCTCTTTTCTTAGCCAGAATTCAATTAAAATTAAACAGATATCTACCAACTTCCTCTTCCTTCATTCTTCCCCTTATTCAATACACTCACACACATTTCCACCTGTCAACTAAAGTGTTCACAAAGCAGCCACATAATCGGCCCTAAGGGAAATGCAGAGGAGCTTACTGCATTTCAGGGACAACACAGCAAAACAAGGTTACTCCAGGTTCTTTTCTACGGAGGGTCCTATTAATATTATAATGGTGACCCCAAGCTATCAAAGAGCCTGTCAAAGAAAGATAACATCATTATCATTATGCCATTTTTACCAAATAAATAAATATGTGATTTCTGAATGACTTTTAGTTTATCATAAAATTAAACAGAACATTCCACTTCCCTAGCATATTTGTAATTTGTCTTTATTCTTAACCAAATATACTTGTGTATAAAACTAGAAATATTGCTATCACCTGGTGGTTCTAAATTACTCAGGAATGTCTACTTTGAAAAAGATATAGTTTTTATACGGGTTTTGATATACAGAACATATATAATTCAATAAAATGAGAGGTAAATTCTCTGAGTTTGATGGCCCAGTGTAAATGACCCATTAAAATGAAAGAAGTGCCCTAACCGGTTTGGCTCAGTGGATAGAGCATTGGCCTGCGGACTGAAGGGTCCCAGGTTTGATTCTGGTCAAGGGCATATACCTTGGTTGCAGGCACATCCCCAGTAGGGGGTGTGCAGGAGGCAGGTGACCGATGTTTCTCTCTCATTGATGTTTCTAACTCTCTATCCCTCTCCCTTCCTCTCTGTAAAAAAAAAATCAATAAAATATATATTTTTTAAAATAAAAAAATGAAAGAAGTATTTTGTGCACTTCCTAAGAGAACATTATCTCACCTGGATTAACAACTGTGCAGTTAAAAAGACAGGGTTTGCAACTGGAAAGGACATTAAGGTTTGTTCAACCCCTGACTAGAAAGGTTAGCTAAAAATCTAACTGCTGCAACCATGTAAGGCGCACATGGTTGGGCGGGGACTTGACTCTGGTTCCCATGGCGCACCCCAGACACTGACAGGAGGAAGATTTTCATATATATTTTACTAATTTTCTTTCACCTCTGACACTTCTATTATAGAGAAAGGGTAAATAGCAATATTAAAATATTTCCTCTAATTAATTCCCTTTTAATGTGCACAAATTTCATGCACCGGGTCACTAGTCTTAACATAATTAAGTTTTTCAATCCACAAATGTGTGATATCTGGCCATTTGTTTGTATCTAAGTTTTCGTCAATGTTTTGTAGTTTTCAGTGTAGAAATCTTTCATTTCCTTAAGTTTATTCCTAAATTGTTTATTCTTTTTGGTGTTATTGTAAATGAGATTATTTCCTATTCAAACACATTATTGTCAGTGTATAAAAAAAGCAACTGATTCTCTGTATGGTGATTTTGCACTCTGCAACTTTAATGAATCCATTTGTTAGTTCTAACAGTTGTATGTGTGTGTGTGTGTGTGTGTGTGTGTGTGTGTGTAGTCTTTAGGGGTTTTGTATGTAAAACCATGTCATCTGCAAAAAGGACAATTTAGATGTCTTTTATGTTTTTTCTTGCCTAATTGCTCTAGCTAGGACTTTCAGACCATTAGACTTACTATAAAAACACTAAACTAATACCTTATTTATAAAACAGGTATTCCAAAGTTCAAATAAAATGTGTAAAAATTGCTTTCTAAATTACAAAGTACTATAATATGTAATTAGAAAGAAAAGGTAAGAGACCTGGATTCTGCAAATGTGATTTTGAATTTTTGCTACATATTAGTTGTGTGACCTTCCTTACCTATCAGCCTTTCCAAGGTTCTAGAGAAACTGATATATCTTCACTACAGCATCCCAAGAACATTATGAGGATCAAATGAGTAAGTAAAAGCTATCTGTAAAATAATAAATACTATACAAATTTAAGTTATTTTATTATGTATTCTTTACTTGTAATTTCTAAATCTCATACCTAAAATACTGTTATCATTAACAATTTAGTAGGAGTAAAATCTGTTTAGAAATTGCAGCTTTCTATTGTTTAAAACTGCTATTAAATATCATTATAGACCTTGAAGCAGAAACATTGTTAGCTTTAGTAAAAACGCTTTAAACCTTCAGTGTAAAGTATTTGAATACAGGTCACGAATAAAGAAACAACAGAGCAATACATTAGTTTATGCAATATTTTGAACATGGAAATCTGGGTCCTTGATTAAGCATTTAGGGTAACACTCATAAAATATACAGTTTACAGTAAACATGTCAATCAAGTAAATAAGAAAATCCTATAAGATGTAGCCACTGATGCAAACTACGACTTGATTTAAAATCTTTACAAAGAGAGGATTGTTTTAATTCTAAAAGTGGGAAAGAAGAAAGTCACATCTCAATTAAATGGTACTTCAAGCCTCTATTAGACCTCTAATTTCTCACAAGACAAATGTCCAATTAAGAGATCATAGGAAAGTTTTACAGTATAACACATTGTAAATAACATAAGTAATTAATCATGATTGTAAACGAATGCCCCATTTATGGGAGCTTAGATTTTATTATATCGGTTTAAATTTTTGTTCTACACCAATGTAAAAGTACATTATCCTTGTAGGTCTCCATGGGCATACCAGGTAGAATCTGTGTTTGATTACTTGGTAATCACCTGAATTAAAAAATGTTAAGTCCATATCTTCCTAACTTTCCCATATCTTGCCATCCTTCTAAATAGCATTCAAAATCATGTCATTCATGAAAAGTAACAGGACGTTTTACTAGTAGCACATCCCTCATTTATTATGTAGAAGTGTCTGATAATCAGCTACATGCCTAGTTTGGTTTTTGACTCAATTGAACACTTATCCACTCATCAAGGCAGGGCATATTATTGTTTAAAACTACTATTAAATATTATTATAAACTTTTAAGCAGAAACACTGTTAGCTTTAGTAAAAGCGCTTTAAGCACTTCAGTGTAAAGTATTTGAATCCAGGTCAAATACTCATTTACTATTCTCTGCTTGATTGGACAGCAATCCCCCAAAAACAGTAAGTGCTGCTTTTCATAAATTGGTCATAGTCATTCAAAGCCTCTATTTCTTCTTTGCCTGAGTTTATTTCCAGATGAAAACAAAATACTTTTATTAATGGCTTTTATTATTTTATAATTTCAAAGATCTTAATTCTGTAAAGAATGTAAATGGACGCAAACTCCCAAATCAATTTTCTAAAAAGGAAGTCCAGATACTAAAAATAACTTCAAGATGTGGAATATCAGGAGCAGACAAGGCAACTTGTGTGCAATGGTGAGACGGAGAGACTGTTTTGAGCAAAGCTATTCGCTTGCCTTATAGACAGGGAAGAAAGAGCAAAAAGGGTGCTGGTAAACAGAATTCACAGCCACAATCCAAAGGTAAGTTTAACATACACGTAATGTAGAAAAAGCCTGCAATATCTGTTATGTAAGTAATGTAGGAAAAGCACTGCCATGTGATGAAGAGCAATAGCACAAATGTCTTCAAATAGAAAGATAATAATGTCACAAATGTAACTAGTTTGAGCTTAATGCCACTTGGGGAATAAAAGAACATCTGAAATTCAGAATATAAAATTCACTACAATAATTTCTTAGCTATTCTTATTATTCATTATATACTAATAATGATTTCTTATATATTAGTTAATCCATTATTAAAGTACACTAATGAATGCATAAAAGTAAACACTGGATCAGAATTCATCATTAATACCTATACATACAAATTCCATACCTAGAAATATAAGTGTCTAAAAATTTAGACACCAAGTTTACATTAGAAACACAAAAGTTGTTGGGGGGGTTAAAACGAATAGAAGATACAATAGTGAGTGTTATGTTAAGGTGCAATCCATTGTTTCACACTCAGAAAAGTACAATTCACAGTCAAAGACAGGTGTCTGATCGTAGGATACATAGGGAGGACTGGAATGAAGCAAGAAAGACCCTCTATAAGACTGTGGCTCTGAAAGGTGAAGTCGCAACATTCACAGGGTCCTTGTGCTTTTTAAAGCAAATTAAGTCAATAGTTTTTAAGTAAATTTAAATTAACATAGACCTTCAATTGGGTCTTAAAAGAATATAGTAGAGAGTAATAAAAATGGAAATATGGCCTAACCTACTGACAGTATATTTTTCAAATTTCTAATGTTCATAGGAGCCAACCAACTGATGACAACAACAAATACAAAAATGAACAGCAAAAATTGTGTAGGCTGCCAAAATGATGGTAAACAAGTATTAAAATATGCCAAGATGACTTGTATTTGTAACATCTATATAAACTCTACATCGACCTTCACCAGGTTTATTGATAACTACTACTACTTTCAGATATATCCAGAAAAAGAATACTTACTCATCTTGAATTAGCATTTCTTATAGATGATTATATGAACATTAGCAAGGACTATACATGGAACAATGGGAGAGTATTGCTCAAAGTGGTACACACTGGTCTTTAAAAGCATATTTACTAACATCACCAAAGGAAAGCTTAATTACCCTTTGGTTAATTTTTTATAGGAAACAGGAAAAAAAAAAAAAAACTTCTCCAGCACATGAAGCACTCAGATCATTTGTAGAAGTCTGTCATGCAGGTATTACAGAACTCCCTTATGACAGAAGTATCAGAACAATGTATATAAATGAAATGGATATGAAGGACCAAATGTAACACTGTTGTACGTGCAGCATAGAACAAGCTTAACAAAATGGAGGTAGTATCTGTTAACTTCCTGAGGGCAGAAATTTTAGAGTTGTATTTGAACTCTTAGAGCAAGACACTATAAAAAAGAATTTACCTAAATGCTAAAATTGTCAATACCCACCCATCTGCCTCAGGGGTGGTGAAAGAGACTGTATGTAGCATTACAGTCTGGCAGGGGTCACACATGTGGCTTAATAAGTATATTCAATTTATTGTAATATGATACCTATTGCTTACTGTTTCCTTAATACAAATATTAAGGAACGGTTTTCATATCTATTTAAAAGACTGTGAAACAGTGATATATAAAACCTTCTTTTCTAAAGAGCATTAAATTCAGAATATTTACTTAGAAATGCGATAAGTAGATCCTTCTCTCCTTTCCTGCCCCCTCCCTTTTGCGTTTTCTCTGCAAAGGGTTACAGTGCCTGAGACTCCAAGCTAAGGTTCCGAAAGGTGAACAACTTCTTATGTGGGTTGATGCTTCCTTTAAACATAAACCCAACATTAAACCTTACAAACTGAACAAAAACACATTTAAGGAATTATGATGAGAAAGAAATTTTGTAGCTTTAAAATGAAGACTTAATTGTGGAGAAAAAGTAAAACAATATACATATATTTTGTTAAATAGGTTTATAGTAATAAAATTACACAATTAGTGAGATTTAGAAATCATAAACTTCACCTAAAGGTTTTTCCTCCCCCACATAAAATCATTAAAATAAAGAGGAGTGAGGGTGGGAAGGGAATAAAGGCTTTAAATGACTCATTCAGGTCTATTTCTGTAAGTATTAATTCTTCACGTTTTTATTATACAGACATTTGGAAGTGTCCTATAGACTTTGTCAATAGTTAATGACTGAGGCCTGCAGACTTCTATTATTCTTGATCCCCAAATTAACAGGTATTATCTTTATTTTCTAATATTTGGGTCAGAAGTGTTAAATTATAAATTTGTAAAAGACATTTAGAAAACCATTATGTGAAAAATGAAAAGCTAACATTCATAGAATATTCACAGTGGAGTTAGTTTCAAATGAAATTGCATATTAAAATCATTTCAGGAAAAAATAACAAAAATCATCTAAGTGACTTTTTCTTATAAAACATTTGATGTAAATACTTCTTATCTTTTCCTAATTATATAGTATCCTGAACAAGTAAACCTGTATAAATATAAAATCTACAACTCTGCATATAAAAGCAAAACAAAACAAAAAACCAATAAACATATAATATGGAATCTGCATTATAGTCATACAGGGACAAGTAGACTGAGGCATAAAAAACAACCCTTTTTTGAGTTGATTCAGTTAAAATTATGGGAAAACTTGTTTAATTTTTAAAATTTACTATTGTTTTATGTTCTACTACAAATATTGGTCTAACTCTGTGGCACTTACTCTACTAAAAGCAGAAAAAATAATCATGAAGAAGATTAAAAAGGGAGTAAAAAAAAATAAAAGGGGAATCAAGGAAATAGATAAGGAGGAAGAGAGAAAAGGAAGATGAACAGACGGGAAAAGGGAAGAGGGGCAAATTGGCTTAGTCAAGCTCTCTCGGGAGGGTGTGCTGAGTTACCAGACCAGAAATGAGGGGTTGAAAGCTACTCCTGATAACTGGTGGAGGCTGAAAGTGCTACTTAAGTGCCTGGTGTCTGTGGAAATAGAGGGAGGAGAGGTTTGAGACTGAGGATGCCAAGTGCACTCCCAGCCAGCAGAGTAAAAAGGAAGCATTAACAGCAGCCTCAGGGGAAGCCAAGCTTTCTATCCCCAGAGCCAGAGGGCAAATGTGGCCATAGCAGTGAGTAGCAGCTGGATAAAGGGATAAAGAAATAAAGAAGCCACAGGAAAATTGGCAGCTTTAGGCAAGTAAGGCAGACTAGGCCTGTCTCCATATTCAGAGGAACAAACTGCCTGGAAATAACACTGCAGTCTTTCTGATGCCAGTGGGCTACTTACTAATCAACAACTGGGATGCAATAGACTAAAATTCAGTTTACCAAGCTATGCTAAGTATTAATTTAACACGGTGGAACAGTAGCTCTGCTGAAAAGATATAACTAAGATACGTTCAATGTTTAGCTTTCGAATAATCAAAATTAGTACTCTCCATAAATATCTAAGTAGTATTCCATAATTATTTAAAAGAAAAATACTTTATAACACAGTATTTGTTTTCTAAATCTTATTTCATAAAGCATAGTTGAACAAACCAAAAAGGGATACATATCAAAATTCCCTATGCTTTATTAGTGACCCTATGGCACTCAAGAGAAGAGGTAAAATAGGAACATGAAAATCTTTGAAAAAGCTCCTGAAATAATATTCTCCCATGTTATTTTCATTCATATTCTGCTTTAAAAAAAAAGGTTCAAGCCCTGGCCAGTGTGAGTGTCAGCTAGTTGGGTGTCATCCCATGCATCAAAAGGTTGCTGGTTCAATTCCAGGTCAGGCACATGCCAGGGTTGTGGGCTTGATCCCCAGTACTGCGCATGTAGGAGGCAGCCAATTGATTGTTGTGCTATCACATATATGTTTCTCTATTCTCACATTCTCTCTCTCTCTAAAAATCAATAATGTATTCTTTTTTTAAAAAAAGGTTCAAAGTACTGCCTTTATATTCAAAGATTAGACTTACCACTTTCCAAATTACTAGACTTGATATATTTGATAAACTGCAATTTGTAATTGATTTAAAAAATTCCCTTGGCCTGAGATAAGTCAATTATCTTTTCTTCATTAGGATGAAGCTGATTTAAGGTTGTTATGGAAAAAGTAAGATCCCAGCTCTAGAAGAATTTCACACATTTAAGAAAATCAAACTGAAAAGGAACATAAATTAAATTGTAGGAATTACTATAGAATTCCTAAATTCTATAGAAGTTTAGGGGAGAAGAGGGATGGAATAGGAGAAAAGTTCCTCAAGGAATTTGCCACACTCCCATGAAGCTAAGAGTGACTGCATAAGTAAATTTTAGAAAAAGAAGCTGCTTGTCCTCTACTTCCTTTCCTCATTCCAAAGGGCTAGAATGTGAATCTGAAAGGTGACTGCAAAAAATGAACAAATTCCAGGCAATGGTGGAATGGAACAAAGCAAAAGGAACTTGATGATGTCATTGATTAGATTTTTCATAATTCCTTGGAATGCTAAGGGCTCAGACTTTAGCCAAGAAAACAACCTCCATCTCCAACTAAATAAGTACTTTTGGGTTTGTATGAAAACTGTAATTCATAAAACCACCAGTAAAAACAGCTACAGTTGGTAAAATAGAATATGTATACACAATCTAAAAAGGCAATATAATCAGATGGAAGCCCTAATACATTAATTACACTCAAACATGAAATGTACTTCTTAGGGTCAGAAAATCCTTCAATACCCAGCTCAAATGTCTCTTAAATATCATCACTTCCTGAACAAAGTCATTTGCTCTATCATCTATGCTCCAATCTATTCCATTCGGTAGTAATTATTTCCATTATTAAATGGTGAATTCCTGCATGGTAGGAATTCTATCATATTCATCTTTGTATCTTTACAGAATTGAGCACAGTATTTGGTACATGGTAGGTACCAATAAATATGTGCCAAATGAAACACTGGATTTCTGTAGCAATAAAAGAAATGTGTTGAAAATATTTTTTAAAGTGCTTTTCTCTACTTGCAAGTCATGCATTATAATAAAATCTTTCCCCTTCAATCCCCCACTCCAGACCCTGAATTCATAATTTATTTCTTTTATGGCATCATCGATCTCAAGTTGTCCATATCCACTAATTTTTTTGGTGTTGAAATGCAGATTCTATCAACCAATGCTAGACTGTGAACATTTAATTCATGAATTGCAGACACTTTTACGTAAAGAGTAGGCTGAACACATTTTCACTGGAGTAATAAATAACTTCAGATGTCCTTGTGAGAAATTCAGCAACAGGACTCACCTATTAATTTTCTCTACTGAATGCATTTCCACATCAAAGAAGTGTTACCTATCATTATTTTATGTTACCACAGAGAGAAGATTTAATCTTCTTTTACATCACAATTCCCTTGCCTCAGTGGCCATGTGATCACTCAATATTACACCTATTCAAAATCTGTCATAAAGCTTAAAACCTACTGTCCTTATTCAATATCCATATCTATTTACTGCCAAGAGAGGTTAGGTAACTTATGGTTACAAGTTAACTGATAAAGAAGATAGGGGACTACTCTCTTAATATTCTATTAGTATATATATAGACATGTTCAAGCATTCATATACAATTTTACAACAATAATGAGGTAGTTGTTATTGTAAGTGTAAAACACATGGAGCAAGTCCATTACTAATGCTAACTATGCTACTTAAATTTACTTGAATTAGAGTTGTAGGTCTATCAATGAAGATTCACTGAAATCTTAAATTTAAGCCACCATTTAGAAGTAATAAGTAAGGCTAAGAGCAGTAAGCATAATAAAGGACAGAGTAAAGAGAAACATAAGAGAAATACAAAATACACCTGGAACCTCACAGAAAAAAAAAAAAGACCTGGAAGCCATGACTACTGTATTTATATATCACTAAAGTGAGATTTAAATTTGTTTTGTTTGGGTCTTGGGGGTAGAATGAGGATCAATGGGAAGAAATTACAGGGAACAGATTTCACTCAGTGTAAGAAAACTTGTTAATACAATGTCAGGGACAGAAAGTTCCTATGACAATATACTACAGGCCGCAAAGGTGTAACAGAGGTCCCAAAGGTGAGCTTGGTGGGTGATGGTTCTCTAAAAAGGAACCCACTTAAGACCAGGGGTACCTGAATAAACACTATTATCCACTTATAGTCATAGTTTAAATGCAGGAAGATAACATGAATGCACTTCCCATTTGGAAGATAAATTTATCATCAGTATATTAAATGTACTAAGAGGACGGAGACTAAAAGGAAGCCATTGAATAGTTCAAATAGTACATAAGGAAGGCTAGTGTGGTGAAAATGAGCCAGAAGAGTCAGGAAAAGATATTCTAATAACCTGGATCAATTATATGTTAATATTAACTATTATTGTACCTATAAGATGAAACAAGATTTAAAAATAACTTAGAACTATAATTTAGCCTATTATTTATTATAACCTGTTATCTTAACATATTTTAAAATCCATATTAAAAATATAGTCACAGTATATTATGTTCAAAACTGAATTTATCTTTCTCAGAAAGCCTATTTCTTTCTATTCCTGTAATACCTATTTCAGTTGTTAGTAATATAATTCATCTAGTAACCTTGTTAAAAATCTCAAGGTGATCTTTTGTTTCCTTTGAGGTCCATTACACTCAGCTATGCAGAATGTCTTCATTATCCTCTCTGCCACTGCTTTAACTAAAATGGACATCATCTCTTGCTTGGTTCCCTTTGACTGTAACAGCCTCCTGATTTTCCTGTCTCCACTCTAGTCTGAGTAGATGAAGTACCAACTCCTTAGCAGGACATAAAGGTCCCTTCCTAAATGTGGCCTCACCCTACTTCTCAAGCCTCATCCTTGGCTATTCTTTCCCAAGAAACGTATGTCACACATATATAAAAAATTCCATTATTACCTAGTCATTTCATACATTTTCTAGATTATAAACTTACCCATTTAACAAGGCATTTGTCAAATGTCAGTGCTTGGCCAAGGGACATTTTTAACCAATCTCTATTTAGTAAATAAACCAACAATCATTGTATTCTATTAGTAGTGAATTTTTTAGAATGACTGAAAAATAATTTCCCCTCAATATATTCTCCCAGATTACTAAACATTTTTTTCTAATGTATAATATGCCACATATTACAATTTTCAAAACTTAATATATTTATTTTCATTATTAAAAATAAGAGCTACTCATTTTAGAAAAATTGAGGAGGAAAGAGAAAAACACTCAAGCATCAACTATCTAAGTCTACAGAGGTAATGAGGTTAAAATGAGGTCATCATGGTGGGTCCTAATCCATTATGACTGTTGTCCATAAAAAACGGGGGGAGGGATTTGAAATGGACATGCATACAGGGAAAAGGCCAGGTGAAGGCTGGAATTATGCTGCTGCAAACCAAGGAACTACCAAACTGAGAAAAAAGCCTGGAACAGACCCTTCCTCACTACTTCAGAGGGAGCGCGATCCTGCTGCCACCCTAACCTCAGACTTCCAGCTTCCAGAACTGCAAGGGCACTCTGTTCGTGCCATCACGGTAGCCCAGGAAAATAATACGGCAAGTTGCAGGAAAAGGGACTTCTAAGAAGTTGCATAGCAACTAAAAGCAATAACTGGATTCTGTACTGTAGTGTAAAAATTCCATAAAGAAGACATTATCAGATCAACAAACAAAACTGAGATATGCAAGGTAGATCAAACTATTGAATTAATTTAAATTTATCAAATGGTAACTGTTACTGTGGTTACATAAGAAAATATCCCTATTCTTATTACATATATATTGAAGTATTTGGGGTAAAGAAACATGAAGTATGTAACTTATCCTCAAATGATTCAGTAAAAACATTACATATGTGTGTGTGTGTGTATATATATATATATGTATATATATGGATATATACATACATATGTACTATATGTGTATGCACACACAGGGAAAAGAATGGAAGGGAGGAAGGAGAAAGCTCACATTAAAAATGGGGAAGGAGGAGCATACCAATATTAAATCTGGATAAAGAGCGTGTCAATATTGTGTGTGCTATTTTTATTTTTACACCTTTTTTGTAAGTTTGACATTATTTGCAAAAACAAAAAAGTAAAAAAGAAACTTTATTTCGCTTAGCATAATGCTCTCCAGTTCCATCCATGCTGTTGCAAATGGTAAGAATCCCTTTTTTTTTTTTTACCACAGTTTAGTATTCCATTGTGCAGATGTACCAGTTTTTTTAATCCACTCATCTGCTGGAGAGCATTCTGCTAAGCGAAATAGGCCAGTCAGAGAAAGATAAATATCACATGATCTCACTCATTTATGGAATATAATGAACAACATAAACTGATGAACAAAAACAGATCCAGAAACAGAGAAGCATCGCTCAGACCAGCAAACCTTAGTGGGGAGGGTTGGGTTAAGGGGGAGAGATCAACCAAGGGCCTTGTATGCCTTCATATAAGCCTAACCAATGGACACAGACACCAGGGGGTGAGGGCATGAGTGGAAGGGTAGGGGGGCATTGGGGGGGATAAGGATACATATGTAATACCATTTAATCTAATGAAAGAGAAACATGCAAATTGACCATACCTCCACTATACCCACAAGCCACGCCCACCAGCCAATCAGGAGCAAATATGCAAATTAATCCAACTAAGATGGCAGCGGCCACAGAGCTGGAGCGAGCAGGAGGCTTGGGTTGCCCCCAGCAATGGAGGAAGCCAAGCTTCCTACCTGCCCTGCCGGCCCTGGGCTCCGCTCAAGGCTACAAAGTTTCAATTATAAAAGATAAAGAATCCCAGATACCTGCTTCCAGCCTGTGGCCATGGCCAGCCTGCAAACAGCCATCAGCCCCTCACCCTGGCTGGCCAGGCACCCCAGTAGGGCCCCCCACCCTGAAGGGGCTGTGGCCAGCCTGCAAACAGCCATCAGCCCCTCACCCAGGCTGGCCAAAACCCATGGGGAGAGGGTCCCTGCTGGGGGGCTTGACCAGCCTGCAAACAGCCATCAGCCCCTCACCCAGACTGACCAGGCACCTCAGTGGGGTCCCCTACCCTGAAGGGGCTGTGGCCAGCCTGCAAACAGCCATCAGCCCCTCACCCAGGCTGGCCACACCCCCATGGGGTGAGGGTCCCCGCTGGGAGACTTGGCCAACCTGAAAACGGCCCTCAGCCCCTCACCCAGGCTGCCCAAGCACCCCAGTGGGACCCCCACCCTAATCCAGGACACCCTTCAGGGCAAACCAGCCAGCCCCCACCCATGCACCAGGCCTCTATCCTATATAATAAAAGGGTAATATGCAAATTGATCCTAACAGCAGAACCACTGGGAATGACTGGTCACTATGAGACACACTGACCACCAGGGGGCATACACTCAATGCAGGAGCTGCCCCCTGGTTGTCAGTGCACTCCCACAGGGGAGCGGGCCTAAGCCAGCAGGTGGACATTCCCTGAGGGGTCCCAGACTGCAAGAGGTCACAGGTTGTTACAGGGTAACAATTACTCTAGTAATCAATAAAGAAAAATGAAATAAAAAAGAAACTTTAATGCTAAGGCACTGTTGGAAATGTTTTTAGTAGAACATACATGTATAAACAACAGAGTAATAAAAGATAAAATGAAGAAAGAGAGAGAGAGGAGAAGGGAGGGGAGATCATGTGATATTTATCTTTCTCTAGTTACACTAGAAAAAGCATAAATCAATTCTCTTCTTCCTTTTTTGGGGGGGGTGGGGGGCGGTGAGAAGGAAGGTTCCTTTCTAGTTACCATAACCAAAGAAATTTGCCAGTATACATAAAATTCTTAGTTGGAAAAAAATGTGTTGGACAGATACCAGTTACTGGCATATCAAGGAGACATAAATACCACAGTAAGTAGTCATTTATCGGGTATCGCTGTGCAGAGTTGCAAGAAAGCATCCATAGGCAGAACAAAAGCCACAGCAGAGATGCCGCTTTTCAGATAAACTGCCACTGCAGGTGACATGGCCCAGTGCCAGGCACAGAGGCAGCGAGGGACTGGAGGCAACTTCACAGCAGTACAGGACACCACCCAAAGCAAAAGGGTGTGAGGGAACAGGGTGAGAAAGCCGCCTTCTGTGAATTCAACCTCCAGTCCCACTGTGTGAGCCCATTAGCCTCATTATTCTCCAACCATTATCATTAATCCCTGGCAAAATGGTAACTTCCAGCTGTACCTGGTAGCACACTACTGTGACAATTTACACGAAGGTTAAAAACGAAAAAATAGTGTATTTTCTAAGCCTTTCTTTTTCTTTCTTATAAAAAGTCTCTCTCCTTTCACCCTTCTTCTGCCTTCTGACCACTAGAAAATGTAAACTGCTTGGACAAGCATGAAGCTACCACAAATGAGGTTTTGTCGCTTATTTTTATTTTCCTCAAGTCAATAAATCAAGGTACTTCAATAATTTAAAGAGAAAAATTATGAAAAATTGCCCCAAAATGAATGAAATTGGCCAATCTGTAAATAACATACCGGGGGAAGAGTACCCAAATTCTACTCATGGTGGATTTTTATACAGGCATGACATTATTAGCGTGTTTAAGACAGTGATGTCCTTTTTGAAGAAAGGCTTGACAGAAGGGGAATGGTCAGCATGCAGATTATAAAAGGGAAGCACAGAAAGTAAGAATTGGGCAGTGTGTCCTACACAGACCTAGAGACGAGGGTGTTCAACCACATAAATGTGAACATAATGATTTTGTTGCAGGCATTCTTTCTCTGTATTGGGGACAGAGGTATCGTCTAGCTGACCATTAAGATCTCCATTGGAATCTACTCATTCCATGAGGGCAGGGCCTTGTCTGTTTTGGTTGCCTCTGTATCCCTGGAACCTAGAAGAGTGTAAGCACTGAACAAATATTGTTCAATGAATTAAGATAATCAAATTTCTCTTTTATTCGAAGTCAATGTTACCGCATGTGATTTTTGCTTATATTTGGATCCCCAAACAGTTTCTGCTGGCCAGAAAAAATAAATATTCTGGTTTCCTAGATAGCAAGATTCTTCATGACAAATAATTCTGCTTTTATACTATCACTTGCAAGTTTGTTTAGTGCAAATTAATAACTAAAACATTTATCAATAACTAGGACATAAAAAAAAGGTCTCTAGCTGCTATTGTCAGACTGACTTTACTGATTTTATACTTGAATCTCTTTATCTGTTGACATTAACAGAATTACTTATTTGCTTAATTGACAATATTCCCATAAAGTTTCAAAAAGAACTATATCATTATTACCCAAACATAAGAGGAGTTTAAAAAGTTTAAGATCTTTTCTGGTTCTTTTGTCTATAAAACATATCTAACCAGAGATATACTTATCTTACTAAGGTTACTTATTCCAATGTGTTTTCAATTTTTAGGTATTGGATTTTACCCCTCTTTGATTTTATTTTTTAAATAATATAAAACATTTCATAATTTCAAAGTCAAAACTATTAAAGAATATAGATTCTATCTGTGAATGACATTTTCTACTCTGTATATCTTTAGGAAAGACACTGTAAACTGAGTCACAGGGTAAACAGGCAGGGAATCTTGCTAGAGAATGGCAAAGTTCCCTTCTTTGAAGTGTGTCATTTGCATTCCCATCAGCAATGTAGGAGAATGCCCATTTTCCCACAGCCTCATCAACAGAATATGCTGGGACTGAAATATATTGGAGGTTAGCCAATCTGAAAGACACAGATGGAATTTCAGTACAATTTATATTTCTTTTATTATGAGAGAGGTTGAGTATTTTTTCATGTGTTGAAAGGACAGTGACATTTATTTTTCCGTGAATTGTTGCCATTTTATTAGATTGTTGGGTTTATTTCTCTTTAATTTTGTTATTTATAAATGAGGTCCACTAGCCATTTGCCTAAGTTTTAAATCTCAAATGTTTTTATTCAGTTTGTCATTTGTCTTTTGACTTTGCTTCTGCTGTATTTTGTCATGTGAAAGTTATTATCTGTGTATAGGTAACCAAAGTGGTCAGGTCTTTCTTCTCATACTTTTGGATTTTGAGGTATAGCTGCAAAAGTTTTCCCCACTCTCAGATTATACAGAAATTCATTAATATTTTCTCCTAGCAATGGTTTCATTTTTTCACATTTAGGTATCTGATCCTCGGTTTTGCAAAACAGATAAAAGATTATTTTTTTCATATGGCTAGCACAAACCATTTATTATAAAGTCTACCTTTCCCCACTGTTTTGAGTTTGGATGGGGGTTTATATCCCTTCTTCCCCCAACCAACACTGAGCCACTAGGATAGGATAAAATAGATAGTCAACAAATTTTTGATGATTAAATAAATGAATGAAAGAAGATCATTTATTAACTGTACCTCAGGAAATTCTGATGAAGGTAGTGTTTTCCATGAACCACATAAATCCACTTAGTGTAAAGGATACAGTTTTCACCTAAAACCAAAAATCTACATGCAAAATAGCACAGGAGTTCCATTGGGTAAGGAGAATAATGACCTGTGAGTCACATGTGGACAGATTGAGAATGGGTTCCAGGAAAGTCACAGGGTAATATGAAGGGGTTTTTATAAAACATTTTAAGGAAAACAAAAGTTTTGAGTAGAGCTGTTTGTGGGTGTCTTTTTATTTTATTTTATTTTTTTTAGGCAGTGGTGATAAGAAGGTTAAGGTGGTAAGCTTTGTGACATGGTTTGGTTTAAAAAGCAGTAGGCTCACACTGCAATGAGTAGAAACAGCATGTGGCAGGCACTGTGGTGAGTGAGGAAGGCATGTGGAATGACATATTCTAGAAGCTAGAAGCTAAAAGCACAACTACTACAGACTCCTGTACCAGGAAGAGGTAGAAGTCTGGATTCTCCCCCACACACACTTCCAGGTAAATCACTACAGGAATGAGCAATTACTGTTACACAATTCCTCTCAACATCATGTGGATGGGATATTACTGGGGAGGAAATTTCTATTATTCTTACAAAATCTAAAAATGTTTTTGTTAATATGTTATATTAATGTTTTTAATGAAATATTAAGTAAAGTTGATAGGAAAGCATAGAGTTACTCCAGAAGAACCACAAAATTTGTATATTTTTTTCCAACATAAATATAATATACCTGGGAAATAATATATCATTTCACCTTATTTTGCTTGTATATAGCACAGTAATATGTCACTAAACAAAATGTAGTTTCCATCTCATGTATCCACAGTTCAGATTTCAGGTGTTTAGAGAATCTAGAACTTGGCTAAAACTCAAAGCATCAAAAGGCATGAATAAAACAAGCACAAAACTTAGGAAGTGTAATGATGGAGTCACTGTCATCTCTTGGGCTTTTACCTTGCCTTCTATGCATATGTAATCCATTTCATAAAATGATATTTTCCCAAGGAAAATGATGAAAAAACACTCTTATCTGAAAGTATGAACTTCATTTCTATGAACTTTTTCAGTATGGGACTATCCCGTTCCTACAGATGCTGACATCGGAGGCACTCTTCTACTCATTGTGGAATGATTCTATCAGGTAAGAGTAGCAATTGAAGTTAGTAGGTATCTTTTCTGCTTTGTTTACTTCTTTAGCAGACACAAGCTTGTACAAAGCAGTAGTTATGATACTGTATAGTGGCCTTACAACATATATGGATATAATATATATGACAATAGCACAAAGCAGGAGGGAATGGAAATGAGTTGGAACAAAGTCAATATATTTTACAGGAATTAAACTAGTATTAATGTGAAGTACATTGAGATAAATTGAAATAATTAAGATGCATTGACTAAGAAAATAACTAAAAAAAAAATTATTAATGAAATGTAATGGTGGACCAGGAATATCTATTTAATATAATAATATATAAAGGAGGAATAGAAAAACAAAAAGACCCAAGACTAAAGAACATAATTAGCAAAAATGGCAGATATGAATCCAACCACATCAGTAATAGCATTAAATGGCAGAGAATATTAGACTGGATATTTATGATCCAAATATTCTATCTACAAAATAATTGCTTTTGAATTAAAGACAAAATAGGTTGGAGGTAAAATAATGGAAAAATATATGCAATGCAAACAGTATCCATGAGAGTTGGACTGGCTGTGCTAATATCAGGCAAAATAGACTGAAACATTGCTAGAAACAGAAACAAATTATGATGAAAAAATATTCATTGGGAAAATATAACAATTCTAAACATATGTGTATAGTGACAGGCTGAAAAATAACCCCTATCACAACAAAGATACCATGTTCCAGTCTCTAGAACCTATAAATGTTAACTTATTTGGGAAAGGGACCTTTGTGGCATGACTAGATTAAGGATCTTGACATGGGGACATTTCCCTGGATTACCTGAGAGTACCACAGGTAATCACATGTACACTTCAAGACAGAGATTCCACAACAGAGAGGTGAAGGTGATGCGGGGACAGAGGCAGGCATCTTCTGTAGGAAGAGTAACACTGACTTACCATTTCTGGGCTCTAGAACTGTGAGAGAATGAATTTATGTGGTTTTAAGCCACCGCGTTTTTGTTAATTCATTACAGCAACCACAGGAAACTAATACACACGTTCAATAGCAGGGCTTAGAAATACATGAAGAGAAAACTGACAGAGCTGACAATATTTGGGGATTTCAACATCCCATTAGCAAAAATGCATAGAAAGAGACAGAAAATCAACCAAGATATAGAAGACTTGAACACAATAAACCAAACTGATCAACTGGAATCTTTAGAACATGCAACAAGAGCAAAATACTCATTCTTCTCAAGAGCAAATGAAGACTTGTATAATGTAGACCATATCCTAAGTCATAGAGCAAGTCACCATACTTTTTTATTTAATCCTCACCCAAGGATATGTTTTGATTTTGAGAGAGAGAGGAGGGGAGAAAGAGAGAAACATCTATTATGTGTCCCGACTGGGCATGGAACCTGCAACCTAGGTATGTGCCCTGACCAGAAATGGAAGCTGCAAGCTTTTCTGTGTACAGGACAACGCCCCACAAACTGAGCCACCAGCCACGTCAAGTCTCAGTACATTTAAAACAACAAAAATCACACAAAGAATATCCTCCAATCACAATAAAATTAAATAAGAAACAAAAAACCAGAAAGATATTTGGAAAATCCACAAACATTTGGGAACTAAACGATGCACTTCTGAATAACCCATAAGTAAAAAAAGAAATCACAAGGAAAATAAGAAAATGTTATGAGATGAATGAAAATAAGCAAACAAAACATAAAACTTTTATGGGATGCAGCAAAAATAGTACATAAAGAGAAATTTATTACCATAAAAACTACTATTAAAAAAAGCAAAAAGAACTCAAATTTAAAATTGTTTCCCACATCAAGAATCTAATAAAAGAGCAAACTGAATTCAAAGCAAACAAAAGGAAAGAGATGAGTATTAGAGTGAAAGCCCAACAAAAGAAAAACAAACACAAAAGGGCAAAATCAATAAAAATGTGTTTAAAAAAATCAACAAAACTGACAAACCTTTAGCAAGAATAACCAAGAAAAACAAGATGACCCCAATTACCAAAAATCAGGATGAATAAGGTAACATAACTAACAACCTTAGAGAAATTAAAATGATTGAAGGCATATAATGAATAACTTGTATACCAATAAGCTAGAATATTTAAGTAAATAAATAAATTCCAAATTACTGATACTAATGACAGAAAAAATAAAACATGAATAAACGTACAAAAACTAAAGAATTGATTGGTAATTTAAAATCTTCCCACAAAGGAAATTCCATGTCCGGATGGCTTCAGTGGTGAATTTGACCAAATATTTAAAGAAGAAATAATACTAATCTTTCACAAAGTCTTTCAAAGAGTAGAGGAAGTGGGAACACTTTACTACATCGCATCCTATGAGACAAATAATATCCTGATATTAAAGTCAGACAAAGATATCACAAAAAAACCCATATCAATATTAACTCCTTATTATAGATGAAAGTCCTCAAAAGCAATAATTTCTCAATAAAATATTAACAAACAAAAATACACATCAAGAGAATGTATACCATCCAAGTGTGATACATTTAAGAAAATACAAGTTTAGTCTACCATCCCAAAATCAATTAATGTAATAATCATATTTCACTTTTTGTTTCCTGTTTGGACAACTGTTCTCTATTTCAAGATCACAAAGAAATTTCCCTGCATTATCTTCTAAAAGTTTTTCTCTTATATTTAAAGCTTTAGTATACTTTAATTATTGTTTGTGGCATAAAAAAGGTTCTACTTTCATTTTTTTCTATATTGATATTTGTTGTTATGGGTTAAACTGTGTCCCCGAAATTCAAATGTTGAAATCTTAACTTGCAAGTAACACATTATATGACCTGATTTGGAAATAGGGTAATTATATATGTCATTTATTTTAGGATGAGGTCATACTGGAGTAGAGTGTGATCCTCATCCAATATGACCAGTATCCTTATAAAAAGGGGAAATGTGGACACAGACAGGA
This sequence comes from Myotis yumanensis, assembly GCF_028538775.1. Classification (NCBI taxonomy): domain Eukaryota; kingdom Metazoa; phylum Chordata; class Mammalia; order Chiroptera; family Vespertilionidae; genus Myotis; species Myotis yumanensis. The sequence goes on from NW_027223756.1 coordinate 55,035,889, forward strand.
CACAGAGAGAGGAGGATGTGAAGAGACAAGGGAGAAGACAGGTGCCAGATGCATACAGCCTAGACAGGCTCTTCCTTCAGAGGCCTCAGGAGGAATAACCCTGCTGAACTCTGCCTCCAGAACTGGGAGACAGTTAAGTGTCTCTGTTGATTAAGCCACCCAGTTTGTGGTACTTTGTTATGACAGCCCTAGGAAATGAATACAATAATTATTTACCTCAACACCTAAATTGAAAAGTCATGCCTTTCCCCACAGATCTGAAATATCAGCTCTACAACAGATGAAGTTTATTCATATGTCTTGGTCTGTTTGTGGGGTCTCTGCTCACCTCAGTTAGTCTATTTCTCCTAATTTTCCCAAATTACTGCAGCTTTATAATAATTCTTGATATATATTAAGAATCCCTCTGAAATCTGTTCCTGTTCTCAGATGGGGTCTAGGCCCTTTGCTCATTTATAATATTTTTTCATATTCCAACAAAACAAAACAACCCTCTGGAACTTGGTTTTTATTTTGAATTTATAAATACATTTGTAGAGAATTAAGAACCTATCAACATGGGACACCCAACTTATTTAGTTGTCCTTTCTGAACTACGAATTTCTCAGTAAATTACATGTCAGGACTAAAAGCAAACCAAACAATAGTAATTTAAGAATTTTTTCAAACTTTGTACAAATGTGCCCCCATTCTCCAGGGATTTAGATCCAATCACTGCAAGGAGTGGGGAGGGCAGAGGGAGTGATAAGTCCAGAGTAGAGAATAATTAGTACCAACTGACCCTACCATGGCTATATACACTCTTGGCCACATCATTATCAATGTGGAAAAGGAAAAGGCAATTGGAAAAGGAGCAGTATGAAAAAAAAAAGCATGTTAGCTTCTAGCAAATAGATACACACTGAGTGGCCAGATTATTATGACCACCCCATCAGTACTTCGTTGGGCCACCTTTTGCCTTCAATACTGCGGCAATTCTTCTTGGCATTGACTCCACGAGACGTGAAAGGTGATGCGAGGAATCTGACACCATGCCTGATGAATAGCACTGTCCAGTTCTGTGAGATTTGATGGTTGTGGAACCAACAGCCTGATGGCTCTTTTAACTTCGTCCCACAAATGCTCAATTGGATTGAGATGTGGTGATTTTGGGGGCCACCTAAGCAAGGTAAAGTCTCCCTCATGTTCTTGAAAGCACTTCTGCACAATACGAGCACTGTGGCATGGCGCATTGTCTTGTTGGAAGAAGCCATCTCCATTGGGATACGCCATCAACATGATAGGATGAACCTGATCAGCAACAATACTTAGGTTTGTTGTGCTATTCCAGTGGTTCCCAAACTTATTTGGCCTACCGCCCCCTTTCCAGAAAAAATATTACTCAGCGCCCCACTGGAAATTAATTTTTTTTAAATTTTAATAGCAATTAAACAGAAAGATATATGTATTAATGTTTCTACCTTTTTCGTAAAATATAGTAAAGAAAGGTGTAAATTAGAAACATTGAAGTTTGAAATTATGAAACTATTTCTTGAACGCAGAATAGAAAGGTAATACAAAAAAAGTTAAAACAAATGCACCTGTGGCCATCACCGCCTCCCTGGATCGCTGCAGCGCCCACCAGGGGGTGGTAGCACCCACTTTGGGAATCCCTGTGCTATTCAAACATTGTTCCACAGGAATTAAAGGGCTCAAATCATGCCAGCAAAACATGCCCCAAAGCATAACATTGCCCCGCCAGCTTGAAGGGTTGTACTCATGCATGTGGGGTGCATGCTTTCATGCTGTTTCCGCCAAATTCTCACTCTGCCATCTGCATGATGCAACTGGAAACGTGATTCATGGGGCCACCTGACTTTTTTCCTATGCTCGACTGTCCAATTCTTGTGTTCCTGTGCAAATTGTAGACGTTTTATCTTGGTAACTGCAGACAGCAAAGGTGTTCGAACAGGCCTTCAGCTGTTTTGCTGATACTCGCTCCATGGCTCTGAGTGCCAACAATCATCCCATGTTCAAAGGCTGTTAAATCGCATTGTTTACCCATATCTTCAGAAAAAAATCACTTCTACTGTCGTGGTAAACAACCTCCTTCCCTATTTATAATGGTCTGGCCCTCTAGCAACTTCAGCGCGAAATTATAGCTAATTTGCCTACAAATGTCAGGTGGTTTCATTCATATATATATATATATATATATATATATATATATATATATATATATTCTAGACAGCTCTCTTAAGAAACATGCTTTTAAATGCCATTTACCCAGGAAATGGAAACAAGGATGTGAATAAAGGTCAAAAAAAAGTACAACCCCTTTCAAATTTCAATCAAACCTCTCAACTTTACAGTGTTTCTAACCACTGTAATTTGGAACCTAATATGCCACTACAATAATCTAATGCTACATCATTACAAACTCAGCCATCTCAAACTTTCGGTCTTGCTATAGGCACCTACAGCACTTTTTGATCAACATGAGGTTCTTTGTATCAACTATGCTGTCATCACTTGAGAATTGTAAACTTTCCATTCAAATGAAAAGGTTAGAAAAAATTGACCCAGTTCATTCAGATATAAGATCTGTGAACAGATTTATATTTAGTAATAGATAGGAAAAACAAGGATGGTAGAGAAACAAAATCTGAAAATTTTTGTTTTCTCTCAGACAAAAAGATTTTAAAAAATCATTGCTTTTAGTTTATCTATATATCATCTAGAAAGGAGATAACATACTCATTTTATTTTTCTTTACCTCCTCAAGAAAGTGACTACTCATGAAATGGTAGGGAAGACAAAAGCTACAAAAGCAAATGTGATTCTAACTAGCAGACTTGGGTCAATTCATCAATAGACGCCTTCATTAGATTCATGCCACCCCTGAGCCCTGAGAAGTTTTCTATGTCAACAGCCTAAGCTATCAAAGAGGAAGAAACCTCCAGAAGAGGAGTGATATAGTTTGTCTGTTCCCAGGGTCTTACAGGGCTGGTACATAGACACTCAGTCAATACCTGTTAAATGAATGAGTTACCTTTATTAAAATTTAAATAAACTATATATCCTTCAGCTAAAGTAAAATGCTCCATCAACTTTTAGAAATAGACCTATCTTTCTGCTCAGAGTATGATTTTCTTTGTCTCCCATTCCACTTAAACTCTGAGGGTTATAAGAGGCAGCATAACATAGGTCTATAATATCAACATTATATTGTAAGAGATATATGATGATCGGTCTGAACGCATACATTTTTATATTATTTGAAAGTATGAAAGCCTATTTCTCATTTATATTTCTGAAGCAGAATAGAAAGAAATTGTTTTTTTGTCCAGGTAATATTAAGTAACACAGACCAATCTTTGGGATGTAAAGACTACTTTGATTTTACCGACATTTCAACTCTTCAGAATAAAGAAAAGATAATTTATTTACCAAAAGACTAGTCAGACCTAGGTAGGTTTCCCTTCTAAAATACACAGGATATTATCTTCTGTGCATAAATCCAACACTTTAGCAATCTGCCAATCCTGCGTTTAGATCTGCATTACTTACAGGAAGCTCCGAGGATTAAAACAGCTAGATAAGACAGCAGGTATGGCCTTCTTACACAAACAGAAAATGTAGCATTACCAGTCCACCATGGAAATCATGTTCCTAAAAATGTCCTATCCCCTTGAATTAATATTTGGGCAACCAAATACTTTAAAAAATGTGCTGGATATCTTAAAATGAGTCTGTCGGTTAATTAATTCTGTGATCCCCTGCTACCAGCAGAGTACTGTACAATCTGTTATTATTCACTGTCCTATAGATCATCTGTTCTTGGTGCTGGTTTGTTCCAGGAAGAGAGACAGCTGCAACACTATATCCCTGTTCAACCTGAGGACCATCTGACTTTAATTGTAACACACAGCTTGATGTGGCTCTGGCTACGAGAAGCCAAAGTATCGTCTGTAATAATCTGGAAAAGCAGAAACCTGCCAACAGAGGGCTGAAAACAGGGACTTGTGCTGTCTGGCTGCCTGACGGGCTGCAGGAAATATGATTAATGAGTAAGGTATAATGATATCAGGAACCCGATTAGCACCACAAAAAGGTCACAGATCAAAGTAGTATGCATTTCATGAGCTACAATCATTGCATAAAATCTGTGGACTTGAAGAGGTAAACCAAAAGGAGGAGGGGATAAAACCCTTATGTGATAACATGCTAACAGATACATAAAATACCATACTGATAATTCAGTCACTTATATGAAGTTAACAGGAAATTATGAAATGAAACAATATGGACTGTGCTGTAGGAAAGCTTTGTTCATGATAGGTGTATAATAAATATTTTTTGAATGAGTGATTAAATTCTTCCATAAAGACACATGTAAGTAAAATCAAGTATCCTTCCTAATTATGGATTAAAATGATCAGAGATGTAAATATTCAACTCTGAACTATATTTGCATTTAATTTGCAGTGATTTTTAAAAATATACTCTACTAAGAATGTATGCTTATTCAGAGCCTAAACTATGAAGACATTTGTAACACTTATAGGAAGAAGAATCATTGGGAGAAATGTTTAAGGACTTAATAGGTTATAATAACTATGCAGTTAGCATTGTAAAATACTATTTTGTAGATAATTTCACAGTCATGTCTAAGTTTAAATCAGGGGCAGGCAAAACAAAATCTGACTGGAAGCAATTGGTAAGTTGCCCCTTCTTTTCTTTTTATGATGCCTTTGGGAAACGAGTCTCAAATAAATCTGGCTCTTCTGAGAGTAAAGATGAAAAGTACTGTCAGGAGAATGGCTTACCTCAATCTATACAATTACATTTTCTTAACTGTCAAAATATTGTTGAAAAGCTTTTAATGCAATTAATTCAATGTCTCTGCCTCTTAGACCTTTTTTAAAGCAAAGTGAACACACTAACAAACTTTTTTGTACTTTAAATGATACTAAATATGGTTATGATTAATAGAGAGCTGACATCCTTGAGACTTACAAGTACAAACCATATTTGAGAAAAAAACATTTCAATAAGGGAATGATATGATTTTAATTATTTTCTTAAAAATTTATTCCAGATTGGAGATGATTATTTATACTTTTCAAATATTACATAAATGTTATTTTATACCTACCTAATGGTAAAAACATGATTTTAATTGGCAATTCCAAGGGAACCATTGAAAAATGAAAAAGACAAGCCACAGATGAGGAAAAAAAGTATTTAGAAAAGATATGCTGAATAAAGGGCTTTTCTGGAGAATAAAGATCTCTTAAAATTAAATAATAAAAAGACAAAGAGTTCAATTGAAAAATAGGCAAAAGATGTTCAGAGAACATATGTGAGTAGAAAATAAGCCGGTATAAAGGTTCAACATATTTAGTCATTCAGGAATAAAAAATTAAAATCACAGTGAGATGTCTACTAGAATGGCTAAAATAAACAAGACCGACAATACCAAGTCTTGGCAAGGACATGGAAAACTGGAAGTTCACACATTGTTGGTGGGAATGCAAAATGGCAAACATGTTCTTATCATATGACCCAGCAATTAAACTCCTAGGAATGTAAGAGAAATGAAAACAGATGTCCACTTTAAGACATATACAGATATTCATAATAGCCTCAAACTGGACAAAACACAATGTCCACAAACTGGTAAACAGGTAAACAAAATCTATTGTACCTTTACAAAAAAATGCCATGCAGCAATACAATAAAATTAACTACCGATATATGCAGCAACATGGATGAATCTCAAAAACATCATGCTAAGTGACAGAAGCCAGGCACAAAAAGACAACATATTGCCTGATTCCATTTATATAAAATTTCTAGAAAAAGCAAAACTATAGAGAGAGAATCAGCGGTTGCCTGGGACAAGGAGTGGGAGCAGAGACAGACTATAAACAGGTACAAGGAAACCCTGTGTAGTGATGCAAGTGTTCTAAAGCTGGTTACACAACTGTATAAATTTACTAAAACGAAATGAATTTTTGTACTTTTAAAAAGGAGAATTTTATGGTATGTAAATTATGCCTCAATAAATGTGTTTTAAAAGGGCAATCACACACACGCACACACACAAAATTGTAAAATGACTATACCTTCTATTGACTTCTATGTGCTCTGGGAAACAAAATCACACAACTATAGACAACTGCCACATTTAAAATCTGACTTCTCCTTTAGTATCTTTCAGAGCTCAGCTTTGTCTTTTGCTGTCATTTTAATAATTTAATGAGAATCTTCAAAAGTGCGTGAGGTGGAAGTATAATGCAACATGTACCTTAACACCGTGATAGAAAAAATTTTAAGGAAAAAAAAAAAGACTGCAATAGAACAATATTCCGTACTATTTTCTGAGTGTCTACTATACGCCAGAGACTATTTTAGATATTTTACACAAACAATTACAATTTTATAATCATAATTTCCAAATTATAAATGAGGAAACCAAGGCTCAGAAAGATTAAATTCCCCAAGATCCCATAATCAGCAAAGTGATTTATCCAGAATTAAGAAAACTGGTCTAACTTCAAAGCCTATATTCTTTTCACTTCCACTGCATAGCTCTCAGTATATATGTACCATGTGAAATTCAGGAAGAATGAGATTACAATTAGCACCTGGAAGACAGGATTAAAATATAATTGTTGGTGTAAAAATTAAGAAATACCACCTAGAAAACTAGAATGCAATAATTTTCCTTGTTTAAGTGTAATTTAGATTTCATATTTAATATGGAGTATAAAATATTACTTTTAAACACTAAGTTTAAAGCTCCCTGCTTCTAAACTTTTATGAAAATTAAAGGCAAAGAGGAAAAGTCATACTACTTTTTTTTAAAACAGCTAACCCGTATGATAGGACATTAGAGTCCACTAGAGAAGACTCTAAGGAATTGTTTATAAGCACAATAATTACTGTGCTCTTTAGCGTTTATATTCTAAATATTACATGAAGAATTTCTTCAAAAGACAGAGACAGGATATAATTTGAATATCATTCCCATTATCAAAATGTGCAATGGCCTCCTAAACTGGAACATAGAATTATGGTCTGCTGGTACAAGAAATCCACATGGGAAAAAGCAGTTTAACTTACAATTTAGGCTTATAATTTTGAATTATCACATACATATAAAAGTAACCTAAATTCTGTATAAAACAATAAAAGAAACTGTTATACCTTTCACGTCAATAAAATTTTATCAAGTTTATATGAAGATTCATGAACTATTATGTCACACTCAGTTATCTTCCATCATCTCCAGTTTCATCCAGAAGATCAAGGGTTAATGATTATACCAACACATGAAAGATACTTTGAGAAAAGAAAAGGCTAATGACAGACAGAATAGATGATTACTATCTTACCAATCTGTTTATGCGAACAAATTCTTCTGAGGTTTTGGCCCAAGGAGGAAGTTCAACATCAGACACTACTGTCCCATCATCCATCACTCCAAGATTATAATCATTGAAGTTGACAAACATCTCAGGGAGATAATAAAATTCAGGGATCAACTCCTATATAAAATAAAAGACAATGTCATATTATAAATTACAGAATACTGACTAGATATTCATAAAAGGGCCTAGTTACTTGCTATTGTGAAGGAAAACAAATGTTTTTCTCTTTTCATACTATAGCCCTATCACAAAGTTTCTATTAGTGTAGAAACCAAATTTAAATAACATCTTACTGATTGGTTCTATGCTTTCCTTCAGGACAAATAACCTCAAAATTCTTAAATATCAACATTTTAGTAATTAATATTTGAGGTTTGACAAGATATAAACAGAGATTAACACGCTATGTCAGTAACAACTTAAAACTAGATATTTTGAGATATATGGAATTTTTGCCACTGCCTTGATCCCTTCATTAACTAGGAAGATATTTATTACATTTTTATGTTTTAACAGTAATATTCTGCTCATATTTCAAGACATTCAGATTTAGTTTTAAGGCACTAATACTGGTTTAAAAAAATCAAAATTTATAATTAGTCTAGAAAATGACCTACATAAGAAACTGGGTAAACTAAATATGAGTTTAATAGGATATTTAATAAGCAGAAAAATGCAGCCAGTTGGGTTTTTAATAAGCCCCATGTATAACTAGTTCTGAGGTCCTATAGATCAGACTTGAAATCCAGTCCTAACATGGGTCAGTGACTCAGTGGTTTTTCAGATACCCCTCAGGGCTAGCTATGGCAGGCCAGGCTTTCCAAACAGTTGAGTAAAATAGGGAGGTCATCAGATTTAGGACAAGGTCAGTATGAACTTGCCAGAGCAAAGGAAAAAGATTCAGCAGGAATTAAGCTATTATCACCTCCATCACCCATGTGAAATGTTGTTTGACTGTGAGTTGTACATCCTTTGTTTACAAGCACAGTAATTAACTAAGCATGGTAGAAATGAGCTTGTCCTCCAAATGCCTGACAACCACCTGGTCACTGGACTTAAAAAACATTTAAACTAAGCAATTTTTAAAAAGTAAGAACCTTATTAAAATTTCACCATAAATGAAAAGATAAAGTAGCCACCCCAAAATTTTAAGAATCTCATCTCCAAAAATGATGCATGCAAGTCTAATTGACAAAAGGAGGAGAGGCATATGAGTGTTATTTTATGCAACAAAAAGCTATAGCCAATTTGTTTGAGCTAACATTTGTTGCATGAGATGGGTCAGGTACTAAAACAAACTCTTAATAAAACTTACTACATTTAATCTTCACAATAACTATACAAAGTAAGGTAGGATCTCCATTTTAAAAATGAATTTAGGGTCAGAGGTTAAGTAATTGTGCTCAAATTTACACAGCTGTTTTATGACATATTTAGAACTTAGATTAAGACTTGTGTATTTGTAAAACCTGTGTTCTTAATCAGCAAATGACATGGATTCTACAGTATCCACAATGCTAATCATTTAAAATGTGTTTGACATTTATTCTAAGTTATTTTTAAAAGCAAACATAAACTTTTCATTCTCTCGTGATACACAGACGTTCTCCTGAAAAAAATAGATATAGTACATACATGTAAAATGTATATATACTACACATATAGCATTTATTATTTAATAAAATTCATCACACCAGGAAGAAATTTGAATAATTATTTATTCAAATATGAAGGTAAGCCACTTTATAACTATTAATAATTTGCTCAAGTGTGCATTCAATATATTTCAACTTAGTCAAACTTACCAAAATGTCTTATTTTTTATTCCCTATTACTTGAGCTACTTCTACAATAAGAAAGATGACTATGCCTACCTTGTGTATTAAAAAACAAAAGCAGTATTTTGGCTTAATGAATTACTTATTCTTCCCATTTCAATAATACCCACTCATCCCACCCCCACCCCCAAACACTAACAAATGGAGGAGGTTGTGCTTCTTGGCATACTAAATTTAAGTTTACTTAACTAGAAATTAAACGAAGCAAATACAGACATAAAACAAATAAAAAATTTTCACAGATGATGTGAAGAAAAGCACTTTTAAGTCTTAATGGACCATGTTAACTTTTCAGTTATATAACTTCTAACATGGAAGGAGGGAAATAGTAACTCATCAATTTCCATAATTACCACAGATTTTATTTGAGGTTTCCTACTGAATATATCCTATAAATTTTGCAAAATATATTTCAAAATTTTAAATCTTATTAATTAAAAATTAAGCTTAACATTTCACTTGAAATTTATTAATATTTGTTTTGGCCTCTTAATATGACCTCTGACCCCCATATCCACCCATTTCAATAGAGGAATCAGGCATTTCCAGAACTTCTGCATGGTCCAGAGCAGAGGGAAGGGAAGAAGAGACACAGCGAATCAGTAAAAATCTGTTGACTGAATGACTGAAAAATGATATTTAAACTCAATTTTCTAGGTACCACATACGCCTGAAGACACCCTCTTTTTCTCTTTTGTGAAATTCTAAACAAGCAGATTATGTAAGGTGTCCAGGACAAGCAGTGTCAAGGTTAGTGTTTTTAAAAAGACAGAAGCCAAAGAAGAGAGAGAAGAAAGATATCCCCAAGATTAGGGAGGCAAATCTGTAATCAGCTTTCTTTCAGCCTGAGAAAAAAGGAGAAGAATTAAGTTAGGCTGGAACCCAGGGGATGGAGAGTTGTGATGGGGGTCACTACTTGCTCATTTGGGGTCTCTGTATGAACTAGAAAAAAGCAAGCCTTCTAGGCTAATGCAGCCCCAAGGGAACTCAGGTTGGTAAGTGGAGTACTGGATTTCTGTTCCTCTTCTTCCCTTCAGTCAAGAACCCTTGCATGGAAAACAAACTGTTGAAATATATGTGGTGACCATATGAGTGTACACATAGGGAAGCTAGTCCCTTGGGCCCAGGATTTTTGGCATCAGCAAATATTTCTTAATCCAAGCTTGGTATATTAGCAGAGTTGTCTTCCAAAAAAACCTGTGCCTTAGAAAGTGAGGATACGACAGAAAGGAATTAAGATGTGTACCACATACGCCCAAATCTCATTCAAGTCTTGGGAAAAGGAGGCTCCTGCCTTACCCCTTTAATGCTGTGGAATGAATTTCTATATAGATACTTTGAAAAAGATTTGAATTCAAATTGGAACATGTCTTAAATACCTGAACTGGTGGTTGTGAATTTATATATATTTCAATGATAAAAAGCTACCAATGTATTCAATGATAATTATTTCTAGGAAACAAAATTGTAAAACGAACTAAGTATGGGCAAAAATACAAATAGAATGTGTTGCTTTTATTAAAAAAATAAAACTTTTAAGGAGTTCCTACTAAAATATTTTACTTAAGCCTTGGGTAGATACAAAGGGTAATTTAACATATCATTATCACAAAAAAACCCACATTTATTTAGTTTTTACTCTTTGCAGAGAACTATGGTAGGGTCTGGAATGTGGATCTGTTAGGGTCTTCTCCCTTACAGATCACATTTAAATTGCTAAGAAAGAGTGAAAGAGTATATTCATTAAGAGGAAATTAGTTATAGGAACAAATAGCACTCTAGAAATTCAAAAAAGAAAATGATGTCTAAAAGTTGGAATGGTCAGAGCAAGCCTTAGGGAAAAGAACATAATACATTGTATTTCTCTAATACAATACTCGTCAAACTGTATTGTAATTGTTTGCTTGTATCTCCCTCTAAATTGAAGGCTCCATGAGACTGAGGACTTTACATATCTCGTTCACCACTACACACCTCCAAAGCCTTAGATACTGAATCTGACACAGCGAATCAGTAAAAATCTGTTGACTGAATGACTGAAAAATTATATTTAAACTCAATGATAAATAATCAGAGGGGAAAAACTAGAACAGTTCTGACAAGGGGAATATTTTAAAAGAGGTACAGAGATTAAAACATGCGTATGATTGTGTCCAGTGATCAATGAAGAAGTATTTCATTGGTTTAGAGAGGACCACGTAAACAAAGTAGGAAATAAGTTGGAGATATAGGTAGGGTCCAAGTGTGGAAAGCCTGAATACCAGGCTACAAAGTTCAGCTTATTCTCCATAAGAAAATTTTTTTTCCCATAAGGGAATTTAAAAAATGAACATGAATTTAAAATAGGATGTTTCCAAGAAATACTGAAGATAAAGAAATAGTATAAAGGACATCATTAAATAAGCACAAAATTAAGTAAAACAGTGAGCATATATGCTTAAAACATATTACAACCTCATTATAAGGAAATCTGCATGAATAAATTAGTTGATGGGAGTTGAATATCCTCTTAATGTAAAATAAACATGCTGAATTCAACTGAGGTACACAAACATAGACAAAATATATATAGGCAATATGCATGACAATGACATTCAAGTTATACAGCAGAATTTCATCTTAATCCTGAATGCATCTTTCTAAAAAACATGACTCGCTATTACCGAATATTAGTGTTTTAAAATTATCTCCTTTGACAGATGAAATTTAGTAACAGAGTCAAAGATTAAGTCTTTCTAAGACTTCTAATGTATACTTACAAAGTGAAGTATGTTTTATATTCATCAGAACAGAACATTCAGCTCTGGATAAAAAACACATGTTCAGCAATTCTTTAAAACATCAGTAGAAAATGATAAGTAAACAACACTGACAGAAGACAGAGATATTTATAATTCACATTTTCTCCTGACTTGCTGACAATGATTTTAATCTCTATCACTTAATTAGGCAGATGGGTCTTAGAGGCAGGTAACATGGTCAAAATGTATTGTATCATCTCCTAAAATAAAAATTTGAAAGGTTCAACGAAAGGTTATACCACAGTTCAGGATAAGCCCATTGCTTTGATCACAAATCCCAAGGCTTTCACGGCATAATGACAAGGATTGGTTGTGACCACACATATGCTTTAGTTTTCTGTATTAAGGTAGGATCCCCACTGATGTGAATGGACTCTTCAGAGAGGCTGTATGATTCTCCTGCTAACAGTCACCAATTTTGTCAATTGAACTAAAATCATTACTTCAATAATGCCTGGGCACCAGTGACAAATATAATCTACTAACCCAAAGAAACAATATAATCAAAATAAAAATAAAGATGCTACATCACGGCTAAAATTAAATTTTTATTTTATTCTTATTAAAATATGAAATCCTTACAACTCAAGTATCAGCATGATAGCAAGGTAACTAATTTAATATACACTGCTTTTGGGACATTGATAGTAATAAAAATGTGAAAGCAAAATTTTAGATTTTCACCACTGGAAAAGAATATATTTTATCAAAGAAAAAAATTAAAAATAACAAAAAAGTGAATGAACAATATATTATAAATAATAATGTAATAAAATGCTCTGATACATTTTAACTTTCAAGTATTTTGTTAGCCCACAAACGAAAAGTCTTTTTAAAAACTTAGAGTAGAAGTTATTTTAAATAAACTGCATATCTGAAAGTTTTCAAATTAATGTTTAAATTTAGTTTCTCCTTATTTAGCAGATAAAATACTGTGGGGTGTTTGTGTGTGTGTGTGTGTGTATGTTTAGTAAAAGAAACATAACAAAAATTTTTAAAATTGAAGAAGGAAAAATAATCCATAACACTTCTAGAAGAATCCTGTAAATACTGTGTGGTTTCAGATATTAGAAACTGTCATTTTTAATGTATTAAATTAAAGAAAAATCATAAATTACTAACCAATAGATAATAGATAATCTATCTCAATCTAATATAGTGAAGACAATAATTGGGTTTGAGTCTTGTCTACTCAAATTACTGGTCACATGCCCTTAAATTAATTCAATTTTTCCTGACCCTGACTCCCCTCAATTGCTATTTCTAAAACACAAGGTTATTGTGAGGCTAACATGAGATAATACAGACCTCTACATGCACATGAGATCTTACTACTATTATTAGCATCATTAATATGACCCTTGTTAAAAACCCCAAAGTATAGACTCAACTTGCCTGATTCTTAAAGCCAATAGGACATTCACTGAATTATGCTCATTCATAAAAGCATTTAATGTCATTCTACAGGCATTTAATAAAATTTACTTGTAAAAATGTGCACACAAAAATATTTGAGACTTCATAATTGCTACTAAATAACTATCACATTAAAAACGAATTTATTATTTTTTATTAGCAAAGACAGTATGGCTTAACATGTCTCACTTTATGATGAATACCCTCACAATATGTTATAGTTCTCTCCTGCTTTCAACACATTTTTCACTTCCATATTTGGACTGGACATTTTCACTCAAACTTTTGCTGTTCCAGGCCCCTATGTTCAAGGAAATTGTAACTTGGGAAGAGAGAATAATCATTAATAATGCAAACAACAGGTATGCTATAGCTGTTGGAAGAGAAGATATAAATTAAATGCCCACCTTAAATTATTTCTGAAAAAGTTGTAAAGTACATACATATTACTATGAGTGTAGGTGAGAAGAGTTAACATCAGTGTCTATGAACACATTAATGGTCTAAATTTTTAATTAAACAAAAGTATATTCTGATCACCAGTCAAAAAACAAGTCAAAACTGATGTGCATACATTTTTATAATTCAGGATGACAGGAACATTTTCTAAGTGCCTTAAAATATTTTTTTCCTGCCTAGCATAAAAAGTTTCGAGTAATATTTATCAAAGAAGAAAAACAAAATAACTCATTGTAGACATAAATATACAAAGTTCAATGCTAAAAATATAGTACAGCAGGTCCTTGGATAATTTTTTTTGGTTGATGAGATACCACAGGAGCTTAACTGTTGTTTATATCAATTAGCCTATGTCAAAATTGGTTTTGTTGTATGTTTTGCTTAAAGTCACCTTTAAGTGAGGACTTAATGCACATGAGTACATCATTTAACCTACTGATACATGAAAAAGAAAAAGATTAAAGAGATGTGGTTAAATTAATGAATCTGCAAGTTATGCATAAGTGATGTATAAAAAAAGGATGAGCAGAAAAACAGTTCAGTTAGTATAAGTGTTTTACATTGCTAAGAGAGAGCTGAGACTGCTAGAGCACACTCTAAAGTGGATGTGTGAAAAGGAGAGAGAAGGATGAAAAATAGAAACTTGCAAAAAAGATAAAAATAAACAATAGAGAGAAAGAGAAGAGGGGAAAAGAAGGGAAGGAGGAGGCAGAAGAAAGGGAGTACACGAGCCAGAAATGTCCAAGGGATATATGGCAAGGAATGAGTTTAATTTTAGTTTCCTTTAGCATGTCAGAAAAACAGGAAGAATCAATGATAACAACTAAGAAAATAAAACTACCCAATCATCAAAGTTTAGGGTATATTTTTTAAACAAATGCATCAAGAAATATATTTTCAGCAATTACATTTAACTGTAGCTAAACACTTACTTACAGATGGCTGTAATGCTGATGCTATCAGCGTCCACGGAATGTATTATGGTAGGCAGTGTCCTCATAGGGGATAAGGAAGCTAACTCAAATTACAGACCCCTGGGATTTTGGAGGTAGAAGAAGGCAAGTCAAAGGTCTCATGTTTTACAAATCTCACAAGACACAAATAAAACTATTCTATGATCATATCCATTTTGTAGTCCTTAACAAACACGTGTGCACTTAAAACTTTTAAGGGTTGATTTTTAAAGCTAAAACTAATTATTATAATATTACTGATGGGTATTTATTTAAAATATTTAGAAATATCAGGATTTAATTGCATTCCATTTACTTAATTATAAGTATTCAATATGCTGTACTGACCTTACCAATTTCATAACTTAATATAAATTTTATATTCATCACTAACAATCCATAATGAATTATTAGATAGGTTTTTAAATTGAATATCCAAGATATGGCCAGTGACAAGATGTCCACATGGAATTCTTTTGTAAAGTGATAACAGTAAAAACTCAATCTATCTTTCTTGGTCAGCAGATGACAGTCAGCATTCAGTTTTCTTGTGGCCAGAAAAGCCCTTCCTAAAATATGAGCTTGTCAGTAGCCCATTCCATGTGGAGCACATACCCACTTGGGTTTGCTGTGCCCTTCTGACTAGGGTGGCCATGCTCGTCTTTCTCCACAAATGCCCTCTCTCTTTTTCCCAGGCTCTTTCACTGACTTCACTTTTTTGGACATCTTTAAATCTACTCATTCTTTCATTTCATTCAACCAATATTTGCTGATTTCTAACTAAATGCAAGGCATGTTCTAAACGCCGAGGTTATAAAGTGGATAAAATTAAAACGTCTTCACTTTCATAGATCCTTAGTGATGTAGACGTAAAATAAATAAACCACTATATGTGTATCATGTCAAAGAGTGAAAGCTCTGTGTAAACAATAAAACAAGGTAAGGGTATAGAGAATGATTTTAGAGAGGGAGTTCAATGTGAGTCCACTCTGGGGAGGTGACATCTAGGCAAAGTGGTTCAAGCATAGAGAACATTTTATGCAATGCCACTCAAACAGGAGTGCGCTTGGCATTTCTGAAGAGGAACAACAACAAAGGCAAGTGAGGCTGCAGTGGAGGAAGAATCTGAGAGGCAACCAGATATATGGGGTCTCAAGGCTAAAGTAAGAACCTGAGTTTGGTTCTATTAGATGAGCCATCATAGGATTTACCAGAGGAGTATGACCTGATTTATAATACAAGAAGATTATTCTTTTTGTGCCCTATAGAGAAATCACCACATGGGAAACAGCCCTGGGGATGGATGTGGTGATAACTGGTCAGATTCTGTATATATTCTGAAGGGTGAGAAGCTAGGCAGTGGTGTGTGTATGAAAGGGAGGAGCCAAAGACTCTAAGCTTTCTAAAGGCCTGAGCAAACTCAGTACATGGTACTGTCTTTTAGTGAGATGGCAAACACTGAGGGAAGAGAGGACATTTGAGGGCATTAAAAAAATGCCTGAGTTAGATGTATAAATCTAGAATTCTGGAAGAGATAAGGGGCAATCACTAGGGAGTGAGTGTTCATGCAGAAGAGATTCAAAGACTAAGCCGTAAGGTTCTCCAGTGATTTAGGGTCTGAAAACAAAATAACCCAGTAGACCTAGGAAAGGGATAAAAAGGTAGCTAGGAACCCTACCTGGTTTGGCTAAGTGGATAGAGCATCAGCCTGCAAACTGAAAGGTCCAGGGTTTGATTCCAGTCAAGGGCACATGCCAGGGTTACAGGCTTGACCCCCAGTATGGGGGTGTGCAGGAGGCAGCCGATCAATGATTCTCTCTCATCATTGATGTTTCTATCTTTCTCTCCCTTCCTGTCTGAAATCAATAAAAAAATATCTATTAAAAAAAAAAAAGGTAGCTAGGAGAGGATGGATCCTTATTTAAGAAACCAAGTGAAAGAACTGCTACAAGGAAAACAAATCAAATAATTGTGTCAGTAATGCTGACAGATCAAGTAGATGAGAACTGACAATGTGTATTGGACAACAGGGAAATTGTTCATCCTCAATGACTCTGACAAGACTGGTTTCAATAAAGTAGTGGGAAGTCAACCAAATGCCATGTCCTGGAGAATTATTTTTAACCTGTCTCTTGAATTCATCCCGTTAGCTAGTTGAGGAACTTAACACATTGCAGAGCAGTAGTTTAATTGCTAGCTTTACCCAATGGCCAGATAAGTTTCTATTGAACGAGTACAAAAACAGTTTTATATAAATGTTAAAGGCACACCTTAAAATTAAATACCCATTGCATTTTGAGGTTATTATATGTTCTTGCAAGCTAATATTTTTTAAAAGTATGATACTTTGTAAAACACTGTGTAATATGAAAATACGAGAATTCTCGTGATCCCTCCGCAATGTGTTTTAACATCTTTCTTTTTACCTGACTGGAATGGCCTCCTGACATTTCTCCCTGCCTCAAGCTCTCATCCTCTTTCCCCGATCCCTGGACCTATCTTACACACTTTGTCCACAGTGCTTTCTTTTATACAGGAGCCAGTTACCAGCAGGGGATGGTAAATGACAGCCCATGGGCCCAAAGTGACGTGCCACCTATTTTTATAAATAAAATTGTATTGGAAAGCATTCATACTCATTTGTTTACATACTGTCTGTGTCTATAGTGGGAGATTGCATAGACTTCAAATCGAAAAAGTTATTATCTGTCTGTTTACAGAAAAAATTTGCTTAACTGGCTTATAGAATTAAGCTAAATATCTTTAGAATATTACCAAGAGTCTTCATATTAGACCACAACTATCTTTCAGTATGTCTCGTTTTATGTTTTCTATACATCAAAGTACATAAGACCAATTAGCAGACCAATAAAGCATTCTCCAAGGTGCAAAGCATTTTCCCTAATTTTATTAATGTTATTTTCCTTGCTTAAAATATTCTTCTACACTTCATCAAAGTATCCATTTAATAAATATTTAATTTAGTGCCTACTATGTTCCAGGCACTATTTTAAGCTTTAGGAAAAAACCAATAAGCAAAACAGTTCAGAATTCTTGCTTGGTGAACTAATGTTTCAGTAGGGTAAGACATAATAAACAAACAAATAAATATATGCCTATGAGATGGTGGGTGATGTGAAGAAAAATCAAATCGGGAAGTGAGTAAACGTGCACAGGGTGAGTCATTGATAATGTAACTTTGAATAGAGACGACAGACAAGGCCTTTTCTCAAAGGTGATATTTGAGCAAAATCTTCAAAGGGGTGAAGAAATAAATCCATTAAGAATTTCTGGAGGAATTTTCAAGTGAAAGTAAAAGTAAAAGCAAGGGCCCCAAGGTGGGAAGATACCTGGAGTATCTGAAGAATACCAAGGAGGTCCTGTTGAGCTAGGCCTGAATTAGGAAGGGGCAAACAGTATAATGAGAGGCCAACAGGTAAAAGGATTCTGGAGGGGAGAGGAGGCAGTGTAGGGTCTTACTTGGTAAGGACTTTAGCTTTTACTCTCATCTGGAAAATCATTTACTAAGACGGGGAGCACTGTGAGAAGAGCAGGTTTGAAGGAATAAAGATCAGGAATTTGGTTTTAATGTGTTAAGTCTGAGATACATTTTACATGTTGAAATAAAGATGTCAAGGAGAGAGTCAGGTATCAGAAGAAATGTCCAAAGTAAAGACATAAATTTAAGAGGTTTGTTAAAATTCCCTTGCATCCTTTAAAATACAACTCAAATATCACATATCCTATGAAGTCATCCACAACCCCTTCTCCCCTGTCAGAATTAATTTCATTTTGTTCTTACCTATTTATAGCACTTATCACTGCCTAATTTTTATCGAAAATAGTTTTATGTATACCTGTCTTTCTCACCTGGAGATATGTGAAGTAAAGAACTATGTTTATCTTAACTTTTTAACCCCAAGTGCTCTCTACTATATATTGCATATGATAAATAATCAATAAATGCTGGCTTAACTAAATGTGTTTGGAGGATTTTAATTCACCTGTCATAGGAAGTTTTCTCTATGAAGACAGGAAGCTAGATACCTGTGCCCTAACAAACTTGCTCTTCTTCTGTGTTCTCTACACACATGCCCAGGTCAAATTAAATTTCTCTTTCTCTCTCATCTGGCAAGACAAATCAGTCTCCAAATCCTAACAATTCTAACCTTCTAAATATGTCTTAAATTCATACACATTTCTCTATTAGTACCATTATCACTACTGAGTTTAAGCTTCCACTGCCTTTGGCCTAATTCTTTTAACAGCTTTTAAACTGCTTTCACTCTTGCTCACAGTATAATTCATATTTAAACACCAATCACAGTGATCTCTCAGTTCATATCTCCTCTGCTTCCACCCATCCGATGTCTCCCTCTTGCCCTCAGGATGAAGTAACCTCTTTACCAAAGCATTTAAAGCCCAATTTTCATCTTTCCTCTCCCTCCTCTCGGTTTCAGATGCTGTACCTATGAGCCTACAGAATCCTTATTACACTGAAAGGCTGAGACGGTTTTAATATCAGTATCTGCTCTGGTGCAAATGTTCAACCAAGGCAATGACTATGTTTTATTTGGTGCTATATCAACCAGGGCCTGATAGTGTATAAACAAAATTAAAATTAAAATATTAAATGCTATCTCAAGATTCTAACTTTTCACTCTAATTTTATTTTTAGCAAAGGTTATTTTAGTAATAAATTATTGTACTAAATTCTTAGCTTCTGGAGAAATATGAGTCTCCAACAATCTCCCCTTTAGATGCATTTATTACTGCCCCCTTTCAAAAATAATGAACCTTGGTGACAGTTATGACTCCTTCCACTCTCCAAGCCTGACTGTTAATCATTCCACAGGAGAGATGAAAAAGGGTTTAAATGGCAGTAAGTCCGTTTGTATTTAATCATTAGATTTAATTTATTGACACTAAAGGTACCTGAAATGAGAATTCTGCCTAGAAAAGCTTAGAGATTTGCCTAATATTTAGATGTGATTGTGTCATGAAATTCATTCAAGTTTTATGAGTCTGTGGTTTGTTCTACAAAATTTAGTCATAATGGTTCAAGCTGAAGACAGTAATCTATTCTGCACCTCAGTTTCTAAAGTTAAGTGAGTTTTTAAGACTTAAAACAGATAGCCTGGTTGGAATTAAATATTACTATTTATCACAGTGATGATTCTCCAACCCAATTTTAGCACTTTCTACGCCAGTCCTCAAGACTACCTATTATATCTACTACCTGTCAGTTTCTATTTAGACTAGAGGCCCAGTGCACGAATTCGTCCCTCGGCCTGGCTGGTGATGGGAGCCCATCAGGGCCATCTAGCCCAGTTCAGGGGGAGGGGCTGCGGGAGGTTGAACAGCCACGGGAGGTTGGCTGTGGGAGCGCACTGACCACCAAGAGGCAGCTCCTGCTTTGAGCATCTGCCCCCTGGTGGTTAGTGCGTGTCATAGCGACTGGTGAACTGAATGCTTTTATAATGATCTCTTAGGCTTTTATATATATAGATGAAATACAACATCAGGAAAATTGTTGCACAAACGGATGAAGGCATCCATCTTTCCACAAGCAAAAAGTGATTCCTTGGTGTGATTCTGAAACAATGCCCCAAGTCTTCACTGCCCAATACAGCAGCCACCAGCTGCAAGTGGATAGTAAATATTTGAAATGTGGTTATATTTACATAGTGTAAATATAAGATATACACCTGATCTCAAAGACAGTGTGAAAAAAAGAATGCAAAGTACCTACTTTATAATTTCACATTGGTTATATGTTGAGATAATAGTACTTTGGATATATCAGGTTAAATATATTATTAAAATTTACATGCTTTTTTTTTTTTTTACTCTTTAATATGTGACTTTAAGAAAATTTAAGGGTGCTGTCTCTAGCTCTCCATCAGAGAGGGCAGCATCCCACCCAGACCCAGCTTTCCTCTCTTGTCTGTCTTTTCTTAATCCTTCACTGCCCGCCCTCAGGCTCACTGAACCTGGCTGAGCTGGCACAGCACATATGGCACCCAGCGTGGGGCTGAGTATGCCATGGCCATGCTGGCTCACCACAGGGAGAGTGGAAGAGAGAGGGAAAGACAGAGAGGAACATCAATATGAGAGAAACACATCGATTGGTTGCCTCCTGCAGGAGCCCCGGCGGAGCCTGCAACCGAGGCAGATGAAAATCCTAGCAGATCGCCTTGGCAAGTCGCATGATGGCATGGACTCACCGGGCAGTGAGGAAAGGTTCCACGGCTAAGGAATGCTGGCAAGTCGACCCCTTCACAGAGCAGGGCAGCCAGAGCAAAGTGATGGTGAAATCTTTCCGGAGCCGGAGGAAGAGCCTCGGAAAAGATCTCATTTTGGACCATTTCAAACACGCACCAAAGTGGGGAGAACGGCCCAGTGGACCCCACGTGCTGCCCCCAGCTCAGCTCTGGGCCGATTGTGAAAATGGAGGGAGAGGGAGGGGCAGGGTGATCGGCAGGCCACTTGGCAGGTGATTTGCCAAAAGGCAACCCCACAGCCACAGGCCGCGCGGTGGGGACGCCACAGGCCCCTGCTTGGGTCCCGTGTGGAAAGCTACGTTCCAGTCCCAAACCCTGGCTCCCCGTGGAAATCTCTTAGGAAGCAACAGGGAGAGTGGCAGGTCAAAAAAAAAAAAAAAAAAGAAAGAAAGAAAATTTAAGATTGTCTATGTGGTTTGCATTATATTTCATTTGGACCGTGGAGTAAGCCTACTTAGAGAATTGAGCAATGCTTCTCAACTGTTTACCAAGCAGAATAAAAAGCACCATTGAGGGTCACATCTTAAATGGAACCACGAAGAATGCACAAAAATACAAATGATCCCCAAAACTTTAAACAGTAAGTCAGGCTAAAAATGAAAGACTGCTTTTAGTTAAATCTAATAAGGTCTCTCTCTTATCTGAAATAAAAAGAATGCATATTTTTACCTTTACTTCATAGGTATAAACTTTACTTTTTAGAAAAATTATTCTCTCAGTATTAGCAGGATGCAAAAAACAGGGATTCTAAGATATTAAAGTACCAGTTCCCCCCTTTAGCAACAAAAAACAAAGAAACAAACAAACAAAAAAAAGTTGCCCTGGCTATCTTTCTCAGTGGTTATAGCATTGGCCCACGTACCAAAGGATTATGGATTTGATTCCCAGCCAAGGGCACAAGTGGGAGGTAACCAGTCGATGTGCCCCTCTCACACTGATGTTCCTCTTGCGCTCGCTCTCTCTCTCTCTCTCTCTCTCTCTATCTCTATCTCTATCTCTCTCCTCCTCCCTCCCCTTCACTGTCTCTGAAACTCAATGGAAAAAATATCCTCTGGTGAGGATTAACAAAACAAAAAAAGTTAAGTATTAGAAATGTTATATTATTGTTTTCTGAAAAAAATAATTTAAATAAATCTTCTGTTCATAAAATTTCACATTTTAAAATACCATAAGAGCATATATTATATTAATCAGTCAAGATAATGATTTAGAATCCACTCAATAAGTTGATTCCCACCACCCACCCTCATATTTCACTATCCCCTCTCTACTGTGTAATATTTTTTCAGTGTTTCTAGAAACTCCAAGACAATACAAATAAAGATCAGACTATAATTACTATAATTCCATCTAAAATACATTATATTTCAATAAAATGTTTACACCGTTAGAGTGATTTAAGACATGCTTTCTAACATGTTAAAATGTAACACTTTTAAAGAGGCAAGATTAAAATAAAAGGTATGATTATAACCCTCCTTAGTTTTAGAAGGAGCAACTGAAAGGAGGTTCTTTAATAGCCTATGTAAACATAAGCTGTAGAACCCAAATTTGCTGGTTATTAATATAGAAAATGGGGTAACTTATCAATAATATGCTACTTAACCTACAGAAGTTTTATGGTAAAAAAAAAAAAGAAAAGAAAAGGAGAATATTCATATTGGTTAGAAGGGCAAGTAAGTTTCAGTAAAGTTAGTAATGAAGAAAATTTCTGTGCCTCTGAACACAATGAAATGGTAGTTAAGATGAAGCTATACTTCCAACCAGGCTCCAATTAACCTGACACTTGGAATTTTAAATTCAACTTTTCCCATGCTCTCCACTTTTTCATATAGATGTCCTATATGAACACTGCTAGAAAGCTAGAAAGGCAGTAGCACAATAGCAAGAACTAATAGTCTAGTATGGTCTAGTAAGTGGTCTGTTTTATTCAAGTCTGATGGGTCATTCAAAGGAAAGCAAGAAGGATGTAATTTCTTATTATTTGTGAATAAACAAAAATAATGAGCAAAATAAGGAAGGAGAAAAGTAAAGAAGTTCATGAGTGCTTTTTTTAAAAATGTTGTAGCTGTTTTGCAAGAGTTTATTTATCTATTATTTTTACAGGTGGGGTATGTTAAGAGAACTGTTAGAAAAAACGGAACCATGTGCTGTGCTAATTAAAGAATTTTGAGAAAAAAGACTGAGATTTAGAAAAAGAGACAATAAAACTACAAGGATCTATCATATGCCACCTTCTGCCCAATGAAGCTTTAAGCAGGAAACCTAACACTGAGAGAGGGAGACAGTTGAAGATATCCACTATCTCTCTGTTACAAAGCAGGAAAAAAATAATTTTCAAATTCATAATTTTGTTTTTGTTTACGCTACTAGCATTGAATCTAAAAATGTGGTTATTAGATGCTTAGTAAATGAAAGACTTTTAAATGTTTTAAAAATTCTTAATTCTTCAAACTAATAAAAAGTCAGACTTATCGATGTTTTCATATGTCTATATCTCCGACTACTTCTCAAAAGAGTTAAGTAATTAAGTAATTTGAGATTAGAAGTAGAATTCAATAACAACTATTAAATCTGTTATTCTCATTTACTGTTATCTAACATACATTTCAAAATGATCTTCTGATGATTCTTAAAGAGTATGATATATAATTGCAAGAGTATTACATACTACATTATTAGTGATATCAAAAAATTCTACAGATATCCCAATATCTATGATTATTCTGCATATGACAAAATCTTTACTAAAATATCTTTGATATAAGCAATAATATACTCAAAATAAGACAAAGCATGTGAATACATTTTACAGACTGTAAAGTACCACACCTAAAAAGTAAAATATAATTATCATTATATTGAACTTTTAAGTACTCTTTAGTAACATAAACATTAGTAATGTAACTTCTCTTTTGAACCCCAATATATATCATAGGGTACTTATCATTTTCTCACATATACTATAATAGTCTATACTAATAAAAGGGTAATATGCTAATTATACTGGGAGACCTTCCAGACATCCTTCCGGACAAAGCCATGGTGGCAGGGCTGAGGCAGAAGCAGGTTAGGGGTGATCAGGCTGGCGGGGGGGGGGGACAGTTGAGGGCAATTAGACCGGCATGGGGGGGGGGCAGTTGGGGGTGAGCAGGCCGGTGTGGGGGGGGTGCAGTTGGGGGTGATCAGGCTGGCAGGGGGTGGCAGTTGGGGGTGAGCAGGCCGGTGTGGGGGGGGTGCAGTTGGGGGTGATCAGGCTGGCAGGGGGTGGCAGTTGGGGGCAAGCAGGCTGGCAAGGGGGGCATTTGGGGCAAGTAGGCTGGCGGGGGAGGGGCGGTTGGGAGCAATCAGGCCAGCAGGGGTGGGTCAGTTAGGGGTGATCAGGCCAGAAGGGGGAGGCAGTTGGGGGTGATCAGGCCAGCAGGCAGAGTGGTTAGGGGCAATCAGGCAGGCAGACAGGTGAGCGGTTAGGAGCCAGCGGTCCCGGATTGCTAGAGGGATGTCCGACTGCCAAGATCGGGCCTAAACCAGCAGTCACCATCCCCTGAGGAGTCTCAGATTGGAGAGGGTGCAGGCTGGGCTGAAGGACACCCCCCCCCCCCCCCGCCATGCATGAATTTCGTGCACCAGGCCACTAGTCTATGTATAATTCTTTTATTTTTTATGAGACTATAAGGAGCTTCACTACCATAGACATATCTCATTATATTCAACAGCATCTAACATTGACACTTTACTGAAAGAGACATTATTGTTATGAAAATAAAATTCTGTACTTCTGAGGGCACAAGCAAAAGACTGGGAAGGGTAATATTAGCTAATTATGCAAAGTTTTTGGTCTCTTACAGTAGTGAACATATAGATAAGAGAACTTTTATTTCTCCTCAAAATAATGCAATCCTATAACAAACAGGGTCAGGTATGCATTTAGAACCAGAAGCAGGTCAAAGATAATTATTTTAAGAATAGAGACATGGGGGCTGGCTGGCATGGCTCAGTGGTTGAGCTTCAACCTATGAACCAGGAGGTCATGGTTCGATTTCTGGTCAGGCCATATACCCAGGTTGTGGGTTCGATCCCAAGGGTGGGGGGTGCAGGAGGCAGCCAATTAATGATTCTCTCTCACCACTGATGTTTCTATCTCTCTCTCCCTTCCTCTCTGAAATCAATAAAAATATATTATATATATTAAAAAAAAGAATAGAGACATGGGATCTTTGAAATAAAACGAAATAAAATAAAAGTCTGAGATCTTCCTCATAGTATATTTCTGACTATATATCTTTTTTTATTGTTGAATTTGGAATTCCATTGAGCAAGCTGCCTTACATCCATAATAGACTTCCTAAAAAAAAAAAAAAAAAAAAAAAAAAAAGACTGTGAGGAGGAAGAAAACAACAATTCCACAAATGAAGAAAGAGACAAGAGAGAAGAGACAGACATGCATACAGATAAAGAGACAGGCAGAGATCAGACACAGAAGGGCGAGAGACAAATTCCGTACAGTGGTGCTTGGCCACTTAACTGAGACCTCATTCTTTGAGGCTTATCTTCAGTAAAAAGACTGTACTGCAAGAGAAAAATTGCCCACATTCATTCAACAAGGGACACACTGGCAATAATTGTTGAAATGAAATGTTTCTGTACCTTAATATCAGATGTATCACGCTGACTGTTTCGCCAAGCTCTGGAAATTGATGAAAAAGTTCGATCTGCATGATCAAATTTCCCTCCTTGCAAATTTAGGAAATAAGTTGTGAAGGGTTCCTAAAAATAAGCAATTGAAAAAATCCATCATGCATAAAAATGTGGTTTTATAAATCTTTACATCTAAATATTCTAATGACTAATATACATTAGCTAGTAATAGGCATCCAATGGGAAGTATACCTAAATTATTACATTAATGTCCTCAAATTACTTCTCTTTCCGAAGACTTATTCCCAAAATTTGGCATGTGCAACATGTTTTAAACACTCTTTTTTCCAAGAACAATTTATTAATAACATTCAGACATAAATTAGATGGTATTTTCTTCATAGTACAGGGAAATTGTCCAATATGTAATTTTCCTATTGTTATGGCTCAATATTTAATTTATGATTAAGAAAAGAAAAATGTTTGGAAGATTTAAAAGCCTCCTCTTAGTTAAAGAACATTTAAACACATATTAGTGGATAACTGCTTGAAATTAGCTAAGCACTATAAATTACTTCTAGGATTTATGTCTGCCTGTACCCTTCTAACAAGCTTTAATTAATGATGTGCTGCTAATGCTTTCCCAAAGAAATTACTTTCTAGTAGATGAATCACCTTTCAATTTTACAGAAATATTTCTTGTTTAACCAATATATTATCAATACAAGGCAGCCTTGGTGTAACTTACAAATATACCTTATTCCATTTGGGGCAAATGAAATTCCAAAAAATATGTCTATGTTAATTAAATTGTATTTACTTTTAAAAACAACATTTGAATATAATCTATGATACAATCTAGAATCTGGTAAGATATCTACCATTTGAAGAGGCAAATTTAAGGGAAAAATTCACACAGAGGTGAAACATTTTTAAGGCAATTCTACAGTAATACATACCAAGTGGGATACAGACTTACAACTAGAACCTTAATCACTGAAAAAAAATTAGCATTCAAAAAAGATGCTGATGATTTTTAATCACTGCATATTCTCCACAACATGAATTTATGTATTCAAGGTTTATTATTCAAATTGAACTTACTATTCTTAGCAGCCATGCAAGAACAAAACTTGCAGTTGAGTAATGAGTACCATAGTGGAACTTTGGAACTTGATCATCTTCCCATGATTCATAACGCTCTGCAAAGAACGCTGCTCTTTTTGGATTCAAAGCTCCTACTGGCTGCCAATGCGGAGGAAAAACAAATAAGAACACAAATGTAAGCGTTGTTTATCACTTTGACTCTTCAAAATGTTGTCCTATTAGCAAGTATGAAAGTGAATTAAAAACTATGTGTATTATTTAAATTAAAACAGACTGCTACATTCTGACAGTAGATGGAAAAATAAACATTTTCAATGCAGGTTAAACATACACATATAAGTGAGTGGAGAAACCTGTCATTTCTCAATAAGTCTAGTTTCTGTTGAATAAGTGTCTTTAATCAGCCCATAAAAAGCATTTTTAAAAAGACAATTACATGAAGTAAATATTAGGTATATAATATTTTGGAAAGCACCTATAAAATTCTAATTAGTTAATTAGAGGAAACAACCAGAAACAGAATCTTGAAGGTAGAGGATTAATTTATAACAGGTTCTGAAAAGAGGATGGAATAAAATTAGAGTGAGCAAGGAGATTAAATGGGATTAAATGTAGAAATTTCTACCAGTATGAGTAAAACCAGAACTTAAGGGGAAAATATACCTGCATGAAATATAAAAAATACATCACATAGAAAGAATCATACACAGATTACAAGGGGCTTACTGGAGTTATAATAGTGCCAAGTTAGAAGGTTATTTTGGAAAATAAAATGAGTCAGTATAGCCCTGGTCAGGTAGCACAATGCTTGAGCGTTGCCCTGTGCACCAAAAGGTGGTGGGTTTAATTCCCGGTCAGGGCACATACCAAAGCTGTGGGTTCAATCCCCAGTTGGGATACTTGCAGTAAGCAACAAATCAATGTTTCTCTAGCTCTCTGACCCCTTCTTCTCTCACCAAAATCAACAAAAAAACATATCCTTTGGTGAGGATTAAAAAAAAAAATTTTGATGAGTCAGTATAGGTAAAGTCCTACAAACCATGCATGACAACATCTAATGAATGCTACCTATTATTTTTGAGATTATCTTTAGAACTGGAGTAAAGTTTGAATAAAATAATAGCCTGTAATGAGCCAGCACATTGCTTGGCATAAGATAAGAAGCTTTATAAATGTTAGCTTATGTTGTTATTATTGCTGCTGCTGTTATTCAGGGGACACACGAACTCCACTAAACAGTATGCAAAATTTTGTGTGATTATGCACATGTACATTTTCTTAAGAAAAATATACATAGTGTTCTCAAGATTTTCAAAGGGGTCTAAGGGCTGAAATGATGTTAAGATCAATTGCTTTAAGTAATAATTCATTCTAATAAATCATTCTGACCTTTAGAAAACACCTATTGTTTATTTTTTTAAATCAAATCACTTTCTTTAATGATGAAGACCTATGAATTAGTCACTCCTCAGTTATAAGAGAAAGAAAGTATCTGATTATTAATGGGGGAAATATTAAAATAAATTTTTATATTAGTTTAAAAATAGATGTATTCAGAAAGATTCTATTGAATATAAAGCAATGTTAAATTAGTTTTTAAACTGTTTTTCATGTTAATATAGGATTTTAAGCAACATTTTTAAATCATCAGTTTAGCTATCTTTTATAAGTTAACTATTTTTTTCAAAGCTTCTATTTATTTTTAGTACCATTCTCTTTCAATAGCTTTAAAAGATTCTAATCCACATTGTATTTTAAGCGACTGTTTTATGTTACAAGCAATTTTTTAAGTCTTTAGCTGATTAGTATTTTAAATCAGTATACAGTATACTAAGTTAAAATGCCACCTTTTAAAGCATTAGTTTCTGCACAAAAGAATCATATCTGATTTACTAAATTTATGCCAGTTAAGAATGAAACTGACTCCAAGAAATCTTTGTTACAGAACCAATTTTGAATGCCTTTAAATGAATTTTAGTTGTTGTCCCTAAGGACTGAGCTATGCAAAAGGAAAAAAGAAATAAAATCATTCGAAGACAAATTATGTGAATTAAAAATAGAATCAATGCTCCTTTTGTATGGTTTTGCAGCATATTAAGTATTCACTTTATCTGCTCCCATTTTTATTACTCTCCAAATGAGTGCACCCCCAAAATCAATAGTTATAGAATCACGTTTCTTGAATATAATGCTAAAACCAATTAAGATTGATTTCACTAGCATCTAAAAAAAACGGCATTGCGCAGAGATCCATATAGGTAGAACCCACAGTATTGATTCTAGCTGTTATTGTTACAGTTGGTTTCTGAAGCCTGCTCCAGGACAGCTATCAAGACACACCACATTTATTTGCAAGCATATAAAAAAGAAGTCCCCAAATAAAAGAAGGTTAAAAAAAAACAAACCAGTGGAGCTGTGCAATGACAATGATACACTATCAGCTTACTCAGAGAAGTTACAGTGGGAATACACACATTGAATTATACATTACGCGAAAGCACTGATTTATTGTGGTAATAACATCCACCTCATTAAAAGATTCTGCTTTGCTGCAGTTGGAAGGCTACATATTGTTTACTGCTATAAATTAATGGTGGTACAAAGAAGGCTGTGGAACCGTCTTAACAATAGATCTGTAATGACAGTGCTGTATATCACAGCTTCCTCAGCAGCTTCATAATAAAATGGAGACAATGTATTGAGCTAATACATTCTACCATGCTGGCCCATATTTTTCTGACAACTGCTTTAAAAGATGAGCTGAATCCAACTATGTTATAATGCAGCAAAACATTTAACTAAGCAAGAGTCTGTCACATACCAAAGTGCATCATAGCATTTTTAAAACATTGTCTAAATCAGCATTTCAAGATGTTTATTTCTACAAAAGAAGTAAAATTAAATGCTGAGAGCTACTCTTATACAGTATATCACGAGTATCAATAGAGTACAATTCAGAAAAATGTGGAGCACTATCATTCTGTAGGGAGCTCTTTGTACAATTCAACTGTAAAAGCTTGGCTAAAGATTTTTTAAAATCAGCAAATTGATTAAAGGAAAAAGAGCAAAAATATTGGTCATTTAAAACGATAACAACTTCCGGAAAAAAAATCAACAAAAATTAAGAATTGATTAGAGCGGTATAATTCAAGTTCCTAATGACATAAACATAAATAACCCTAGAATATAAAAAAAAATTATAAACATTACATGAAACTAACAAAAAGAGTTATATAAGATTTTTTAAATCTACAAAATAATAAAAAACCTCGAAATAATATTATTTAAAAATTAAAGTATAAGGACTACCAACACAAACATTACATTTAAGAAAATGAAAGTAACTTGGATTATAGTAAACCAAGACAAAGAAAATAGAGCACCAAAACTCTTAAAAATGTAGAAATAGCAACAACAAAAAAATCACTGTACCTAGTATATTTTAATCTCACAAATAGCAAAACTGCCAACTGTGGTAGAGTGATAAGTATTATGTTTGAGATATGGTAACGATACCTTTTAGAACCAGATGTTTAAAAAAAACTTCCTAAATCAGGTTTTTAAGAGTATTACAATTAAAATACCTTACTACCTTTTTTGAGAAGCAATTTTTCTAATTATTAGGATAACAAAAATATTGCATGTAAAGTGCCCAGCTCAGTGCCTGCCACATAGCAAATTATTAGTAGTAATTATTTTTCAGTTTATTTGACTTAAGGACCAGTCAGAAATTAAGCAAACACTAACTGAATAATTCAGTTAGATAATATGGAATATGAGGAAGCAAAAACACCCCATCAGAAGAGCAAAAAGAAAAAAATAATCCAAAAATATGAAGATAGTGTAAGGAGCCTCTGAAACAACTTCAAGCATACCAACATTTGAATGGCCAGAAGGTAAAGAGAGAAAGCAAGATATTGAAAACCTATTTGAAGAAATAATGACAGAAAACTTCCCCTACCTGGTGAAAGAAATAGACATACAAATCCAGGAAGCACAGAGAGTCCCAAAAAAGAGGAACCCAAAGAGGCCCACACCATAGCACATCATAATTAAAATGCCAAGAGTTAAAAACAAAGAGAGAATCTTGAAAGCAGCAAGAGAAAAACAATTAGTTACCTATAAGGGAGTGCCCATATGACTATCAGCTGATTTCTCAACAGAAACTTTGCAGGCCAGAAGGGAGTGGCAAGAAATGTTCAGTGATGAAAAGCAAGGACCTATAACCAAAATTACTCTATCCAGCAAATCTATCATTTAGAATTGAAGGTCAGATAAAGAGCTTCACAGACAAGAAACGCTAAAGGAGTTCATCACCATCAAACCAGTATTACATGAAATGTTGAAGGGTATTCTTTAGAAGGAGAAGGAAGAGAAGGAGAAGGAGGGGGTGGAGGAGGGGGAGAGGAGGAGGAGGAAGACGAAAAAAATGAACAATAAAATGGCAATAAATATTTATCTATCAACAATTGAATCTAAAAATCAAAATAAACGAAAAAGAAATCTAATGAAAAAAATAAACTGATGAATAAAATAGAATCAGAGGCATGGAAATATGGAACAGATTGAAGAATCTCAGAGGGAAGGGGTAGGAGGCAAAGGAAGAGATTAACCAAAGAACTTGTATGCACTATCTATGGACATAGACAATAGGGTGTTGAAGTCTTGGGGCGGGAACCAAGTGGAGAGGGGCAATGGGGAAAACAAAGGGGGGTATCTCTAATACTCTTAACAATAAAGATTTTAAAAAATAGAATATTTTTTAAAATCCATTAAACAAGCCTGATGAGATCAGTGGAATCTATTAGAAAAGAATGTAATAAAACATCATAATCCTCCATTGGTACATATAGTACTTATACAGTGCATTATATGTCAGAAGCCTAGTAGTACACAATAGTCCCCCAAAAACACTTACCTCAAGAATATAAGCAAAACCAAAATTACCTTACAAAAGTCCAAAGGCCCCCCAAATTTTACTATGAAATTATATTAAATGTCAAGTACGCTGCAATCATCTTCTACTACATTAATTAAAAAAAATAGTTTTGGATTTACAGACCCCTTCAAGGACACACAACAGACTCTCATATAATCACTAGCAAAAGTTAGTGGTAAAAAGAAAAGGCTTTTATATTGATACATTCGAAGTTTTTCTTTTTTAAAATTTCAGGAAATCTCACCTGAAGTTATATAATTAAGAATAATATCCCCAACTTACATTTTACAATTTATAAAACATTATTATGCATTCTTACAACAAATATGTTAGCTAGATATCACTATTTTAATAATGAAGACAAGAAGTATATTGAGTAATATGGCTGAAAATCAATATAAATCCGAGAAACAAAAACCTAGTTCTCAAAATCTGGTCTTTGGGCCATTTTATACATCTAAAACTGTTGTATTACAAATTGTTCTTCCTAATTTCAACAAATTCCCCATTTCTTACCCAATTTGAAATGATATTTATTTAATGGATTGATTTAAAGGCTAATAATACATGTAAAGGGTTAAGAAGCAATACTGGCACAAAGAAGGTCCTCAATAAGTACAATTGCTATTAATGTTGTAATTGATATCATCACTGTCACCATAATTCCTTCTTCCTTTTGAGATTTATGTGTCAATTGTTCCATTTTATACCAACCTTGCAGACGTGAAAAATTCCAACTGCTGGACCATGATTACAGTTACTTAGAGTAAGGAAATTATAGGGAATTGACAAGAAATCTGAGTAATTTTACAGAGCAGAAATTTGCTTGAGTTAACAAACTTCTCTTTTAAAATCCAAGTCTGCAAAGAGGTTTTTACATTTTTCTATGAAGGCTTTCTTTAGAAAATCAATGAACCCTAACATGAGCATGAGAAGCAGAAGATGAGAAGATGAAAGGAAGAAAGAAAATAAGCAAACAAATAAGTAAATCATTCTGGAGCATAAAAACTCAGAAATAGGGCCTTTGTAAATGCTAAGGGAAAGTGTATCATAAAGATACATTTTGTGTGTATATAGGAGTATAGGAGAGATGTCAAAAGGGGCTCAGGAAAGGCAAACAAAAGAGCATGGCTACTTTAGGATCTTGATGACTGGCCTAAAGCCATCTGCCAATGTCATCTTCATTTGGTATGATTAGGAAATTGGAAACATCCTTTAATTTTCTGATTACATATAAAGTCCATCCTACAGCATTTATGAGGTCATGGACAAAAGAGGTCATACATTATTTTATTCTTTCCTGGAAGAGGGAAGGTCTATAGATGTTGAAAGAGAGCCACTGCTAAAAACTAGGGGACAGGGGGGAAAGAAAAGAAAAAGTGGTTGACTCAATGCTATACGAATTAAAAAGGTTTTTGTTATAAAAATGTCAGATTAAATGTTAGTTTCATCTAACTTCGAAAATGAAAGAGGGTGAACTACCAGGAAATGTGACATCATAAAAGATGGTAACAATTTGGTTTTAAAAGATTACAGGAAATAACTATGATATGCAGATTAAAGGGGCCATTCTGTTTAATGCCAATGCTACTATTTATTGGATATAAGCGATGGTCCTCAAGTCTCATATAAATTTTATCATTACATTCACAACAATCTTTAAATATACACACCTATTAGCATTCCCAAATTACCACTGAAAAAAAAATGAGTCTGGGAGAAGTTAGATGACTATTGTTGGTTGGTTACCAAGTTGGTGACAGGGACAAGATCCAGAGCAAACTCTAACTAAATTGACTATAAATCCTAAAATGATCTGGGTTGTGTAGCTTGATGAAAACACTGGTGCCAAATCTGTAAGGCCATTAGAATCCTTTCATGGGAGGTTTAGATTGTCTTTAAAAAAATACAATTTACGTTTTTTATGTGAATATCACTTAGTGGAGGTTTTATAATTAGGAATATGGGTATTTTGTCTTGGGACAACAAAATTATGCATGGCAAAAACAGCTTTTATTAAAAAAAAGATAAGTATTGTCATCAAAGTGTATTGCTTTACATTCCTCTAAACTTTTAAATATGTATACCCCCATCCACGAACCCAAATGAATTTTATTCTGTGCATCTCCACCACCTGCCTTTCTCTCCTACTCCCGCAAGAGAAGAAAATAAAGAAAGAGCCTCTGTCATTTAAGCAATGTTGCCACTGTTAGGAGGTACAGCAACTATTTTGTGTCAGTTGTAACAGCTCTTTTATCTAAATGGCAATTGCAACAAATAGCCTGATCAGCATTTTTACGCAACCTTGGCTTTTAAGGTATTTTGTCAAATGCTCTATATGGCTGAAATGGATTGGTACTTTTCCTCATGCACTCTCCATTTTATGTAATATTGTCAAGAAAAAAATTCCACTGGCACACCAGTGTGGCTTTTAGAGTTAACAAATAAGCACTTTTGTTCTCAGTACCAGAGCAGTTTCTAATCCTCTGAAAACACACTTTCTTGCAAGTAGCATTAAACATACACTCACTATACTATTTCAATTTAACAAACACATCTTGCGGAAAAGAAAGTATTTCATTTTACTTATTGTGCCTATGTAGAATCTAAATCATTTCAAATGCTCATGTTGGTAGATTTAATAGCAATGCCTTTATACTTATTATTCGCCTATGGTTCATATTAAGTGATATTTACTATAGGTTTTTATCTAAATTTGAGACAGCTACATAAATGGATTAAAATAATCTCTTAATCCAATGCCAGTGTTGAGCTAAATGCTAGCATAACCCCAAAGGCAATCTTAACAATGCAAGGGAAACTGGAAAAAAAAGTTTTAGAAATAATTATGAAAATGATAAACAACCAAGACACCCAAAGCTGATATATCAAAACCTATTCATTTGTAAACAGAATCATATAAGACCATTAAAATCAGAAGTTCCAGTCCAAGACGGTGTCCTCCTAAGAGAAACCTAACCTATATCTATATATGGAACAATTCCCTCTGAAAGAAATCCAGAAACTAGCTGAGCAGCTCATATACATTGAGAAAATAAGAAAAAAAGAAAAAAAAACCCACATCATAACAGATAGGAAAAGTTGCCTTACCTCTACCACAAGCTTTACAATGAATGACAATGGCAATCTACTCCTAGAAAAAAGCAAGAAAGAGAAAGAAAAACTTCTCTGTGGCACAGGAACAGCACCGCAGGGCCCTCCTGAAGTACAAACTCAAAAGGAGGAATTGGAAGTCTGTGTTGCACAGAATGTAATAATGACAATAACAAACTCAACCAAGCTCATCTATTGACTAGTTTGACTGAACTCCCGACACAAACTGCCTGACATAAGAGGAGGCACCCCCATTTCTAGGCATAAAATAGTATTCATATCATATCTCTGCTGGCATTCAACCAAAAACTATGAGACACTTAGAATATTATGGAAAAATAATGACACATTATGAACAGATAAAGCAATCAAACAAATTAGTCTTGGAAATAATACAGATGGTTAGAAGTACCTGACAGATTATTTAAAATAACTGTAATTCATAAACTAAAAGAACTAGTGGAAGGGTGGAAAACTTTTATAAACAGGTGGGAAATTTCAGCAGAACTGACAACTATAGAAAAAGAATCTAATATAAATGCTTGAAATAAGTTATCAGAGGTGAAGAATTCTTTTGATGAGCTTAGTCTGCTCAGACTGGACACAGCTAAGTAAATAATAATCAATTCTGAAGGTAGGTTAATAGAAATGATCCAAAATGAAGAAGATAAATGAAAACACAAACAGGATTGAGTAATCAAGAGCTATGGGACAAAATCAGAGAGTCTAATATAGGTGTACTTGGAGTCTCAGAGGGAGGAAAGATATAAAGGAGCAAAAAAAATATCTAAGCAATGAATAAGTAATTTTCAAAATTAATAACAAGAAATAAACTACAGATTCAAGAAACTCTAAAAACTCAAAGCAGGAAAACAAAACAAACAAACGAAGAAGAGAGATCATAGAGCTGAAAATCAAAGATAAACAAGTCTTGCCGAACCGGTTTGGCTCAGTGGATAGAGCATCGGCCTGTGGACTGAAGGGTCCCAGGTTCGATTCCGGTCAGGGGCATGTGCCTTGGTTGCGGGCACATCCCCAGTGGGGGCGTGCAGGAGGCAGGTGATCGATCTCTCTCATCAATGTTTCTAATTCTCTATCCCTCTCCCTTCTTCTCTGTAAAAAATCAATAAAATGTATTTAAAAAACAAAAACAAAAACAAAAAACAAGTCTTAAAGTCAGAGTAAAGAAAAACAAGTAAACATTATTAAACAGAAAGGAACAAAATTATAATAATACAAACTTTCATCAGTAACTAGGCCAGCCAGAAGACAGTAAAAAGTCACCTTAAAAGTATTAATGCTCTCCCCAATACCTGTCAATCTAGAGTTCTGTACCCGGTGAAAATATTGTTTAAAATCAATGTGAAATACTTTGAGATTAAAATAAAATTGAAACAATTAATTGCTAGAAGACATGCACTTCAAGAAATATTAAATATTTTAGAATAAATAGAAGAGACTGAAATATATATCCATACAAAGAAATAAAGATTATCAGACAGGGTAACACTCAGGGTAAACATAAAACATTTTTTTCTTATTTCTATTGCTTTAAAAGATGGAAGCAAAACTAGTAACAATGTATCGAGTTTAGAGAATAATTATCTGAAAAATGAGAACAATAGCTCCAAAGGCTGGAATAGAGAGAATAAGAGGATACTGTGATGAGGTTTGAAAACTAAACATGCAGTTGTATTATATAATTTGAAAATAGACTGTCATAAGTTAAAAGTGTATATTTCAAACAATAAACCACTAAATTATCTACACTAATAAAAGAGAAACGTGCAAATTGGTGTCACTCCACTACGCCCACCAGCCAATCAGAGCAACTATGCAAATTAACCAACAAAGATGGCGGTTAATTTGCATATGCAGGCGGGGAGCAAAGACTGAAGGCTCCGGCCGGAGTGAAGACTGAAGACTGAAGACTGAAGAGGCTTGGCACCCAGGACCCAGGCCTCGAGGCTTGGCTTCTCCGCTGCAGCCAGACCAAAGCCCTGGGTCCTGGGTGCCAGAGGAAAACCAGTGCCAGCAGCCTGGGGAAGGAAGGCCTATTGCACGATCTTCGTGCATCGGGCTTCTAGTGTATATATAATAAACCATAAGTAATAAGCCATAGTGCAGATAAAATGGAATCATAAAAACATTTAATCTAAAAGAAGGCAGGTAAAGGGAGACAAGGTACTGATGTGAGGACTGAAAAACAACAAGATGGTACAATTAAACTGACTATATAAAAATTACATTAAATATAAGTGGTCTCAAACCCAATTAATAAAATACAGAGATTATCAGATTGGCTATAAAAGCAAG
The DNA here is from genome assembly GCF_028538775.1 of Myotis yumanensis. Lineage (NCBI taxonomy): Eukaryota > Metazoa > Chordata > Mammalia > Chiroptera > Vespertilionidae > Myotis > Myotis yumanensis. Next base: position 55,073,172 of record NW_027223756.1, read on the forward strand.
ACTCTATTGTATGCTGTCCACAAAAAAATAAATTTTAAATATAAAGTCATAGGTTTTTTAAAAATGACGAAAAATATACTGCAAGTAATAATCAAAATGGCTATTTGCTATCTGAAAAGGTAAACTTCAGAACATGGAGTATTACCAGGAATAGAGAGGGGCACTACACAATGAGCAAGATATTCATTTATAAATAAAACATAAATCAAAATGTGTATGTACTGTATTAGTTTCCTAGGGCTCCTGTAGCAAAGTAACATAAACTGGGCAGCTTAAACAATAAATACTGTCTCAGAGTTCTGAAAGTTAGAAATCAAAAATTAAGGTGTTTGCAGAGCCATGCTCTCTTAGAAGCCTCTAGGGAAAGATCTTTCCTTGCTTCTTCCAGCTTCTTGTAACACAGGTATTCCTTGGCTTATGGCAACATAACTCAAATTTCTGTGTCTATCACCACAGAGTGTTCTCTTCTTTGATGTCTGTCTTTAACCTGGTGTTTTTAAGCTTCTCATAAGGACCCTAATCATATAGGACTTGGGCCCTTTCTAATGACCTCTCTAATAAGTTTGGGTCTGATTGATTAAATCTTGGTACAGGAAATCCTTATTGTATTATACAAGTACTTGAGGCCCGGTGCACAAAAATTTGTGCACTTGGGGCGGGGGAGGGTGTCCCTCAGCCTGGCCTGTGCCCTCTCACAGTCTGGGACCCCTCGGGGAATGACCATCTGCTGGCTAAGGCCTGCTCCCCAGAGGATTGGGCCTAAGCTGGCAATCAGATATCCCTCTGGCAGCCCGGCAGCCCTCGGGGGATGTCCACTTGCCAGTGGGGAGCAGACCTAAGCTGCAGTCAGACAACCTTAGCGCTGCAGAGGAGGCAGGAGAGGCTCCCACCACCACCGCTATACTGGCAGCCATCATCCTGGCTTGTGGCTGAGCAGAGCTCCTCCATGTGGGAGCTCACTGACCACCAGAGGGCAGCTCCTGCATTGAGCGTCTGCCCCTAGTGGTCAGTGTGTGTCATAGTGGCCAGTCACTCCCAGTCTTTCTGCTGTTAGGGTCAGTTTGCATATTACCCTTTTACTATATAGGATAGAGGCCTGGTGCACGGGTGGGGGCCGGCTGGTTTGCCCTGAAGGGTGATCCGGATCAGGGTAGGGGTCCTGCTTGGGTGCCTGGCCAGCCTGGATGACAGGCTGATGGCTGTTTGCAGCTGGTCACACCCCCTTCATGATGGGGGTCCCCACCGGGGTGCCTGGCCACCTGGATGAGGGGCTGATGGCTGTTTTCAGGCTGCCCGCACCCACTTCAGGGTGGGGGTCCCCACTGGGGTGCCTGGCCAGTCTGGATGAGGGGCTGAGAGCTGTTTTCAGGCTGCCCGCACCCCCTTCAGGGTGGGGGTTTCCACTGGGGTGCCTGGCCAGCCTGGATGAGGGGCTGAGGGCTGTTTTCAGGCTGGACACACCCCCTTTAGGGTGGGAGTCCTCACTGGGGTGCCTGGCCAGTCTGGATGAGGGGCTGAGGGCTGTTTTCAGGCAGGCCAAGCCTGCAACTGAAGCTCCCAGTCTCTCTTTTTTTTTTTTTTTTTTTTATTCTGGGATTTATTTACTCTTCTGTAATTGAAACATTGTTGCGGCTCCAGCTCGGAGGCTGGCTGGCTGAAAGCAGGTACCTGGGGTTTGTTTAGCTTCTATAATTGCAACATAGTTGCTTAGAGTGCAGCTCAGAGCCCGGCCGCGGCAGGCGGGGAATCTTGGTTTCCTCCATCGCCAGGGCAACCAAGCCTCATGTTCGCTTCAGCTGCGTGGCTGCCGGCCGCCATCTTGGTTGGCAGTTAATTTGCATATCGCCCTGATTAGCAAATGGGAATCGTAGCGGAGGTATGGTTAATTACCATGTTTGTCTATTAGTAGATAGGATCGATACCCAGTTTTTAAAAAAGTAATGTTGGAGCATAAAGGGTAGGTAATTACTATTTTTTAATCAATCAAAATTATACCTACTTTTTTTTTATGAGAACAGCAAAAAATATATATTTTGGTGTGCTGCAGAATTTTAGTAATTAGTTCATGTGTGCCATTAGTTGAAAAAGGTTGAAAATCACTAACCTAATCAATCATTTGTTTTTGTGGTTGTTTTATATTTTAATTATACAGGAAAACACATTTTTAAAGTAAATAATTTTACGTAGTTTAACAGAATATATTTCTCAATAAAATTCTACTTATTTTTCTTCCTATATTTTAAAAAAAGGGTAACTATTTAATTGTCTATTCTAGTTTACATAGTGGGCCAATGATAACTATGGTTTTTGTTTTCAGAATTTTCCCTTTTTCTACTTTCAAAAACTTAGTTTACATTATAAATAGTGGACTCATTTAAAAAAATTCCTCTTCTGAAAATGGGACAGTTTAAAATAAAGTCATATAGAAATAAAAAGTTTCTAATTAAATTATTTCCCTATAAATGGGTCATATATAAAATACATTCAGTTATAAAACTCTTTAAAAGTGGGGATTATTTAATTCACTTCGATTTCTGGTACAGTTCTTAGAATAACATCCACAAAAGGTGCTCAGTAAATATTTAATAATCAATTATATGAATAAACACATTTATTCAATATAGATAAGGCACTAAAACAGGTGTTAATGTTGACTAAGTATGCTCATTCAAATAAATGGCTTTGAGAATAAAGAATTGAACAGGAGCCCTAGCCGGTCTGCTCAGTGGATAGAGCATAGCCTGTGGACTGAAGGGTCCTGGGTTTGATTCTAGTCAAGGGCACATGCCCAAGTTGCAGGCTCAATCCCCAGTGCGGGGTGTGCAGAAGGCAGCCAAACAATGATTCTCTCACATCATTGATGTTTTTATCTCTCTCCCTCTCCCTTCCTCTCTAAAATCAATAAAAACATTTAAAAGAAAGAACTGGATAGGAATGTGCACATGTGGAATAAAAGTTACTATACTACTCACTGTGAAAAGCATAGTACATATTCATGTAAGTGTTGAGTATCACAGGAAAATACAAGAATGAAAAGTTGACACATACAAGTATATATAGAAACCTACTGCACTTAACTCTCTATAAAAAGACAAAATATCCCAGCCTGAAATCAGACGTATACTACCAGTAACTACTGAACTTAAAAATTTTTTTTCTAGGTATTTTAAAAACAGTTTTTATGTAAATTCATGGTAAGTATACATGTCCCCTACTCTGAATCTAACCAAGTTAGTATACCCAGCACTAAACTAAGAAAACAGGAAGTATTATGGGATAAAACTGGTAATGTTATATATAAAAAACAATCCATTTATAAATAATAATAAATGGTCACTCCACACCACAGTAACTTAGGATGATTAGTGAATAAATACTTAACTTGGAGAAGGATTACTGACTGGCAATGTGTTGCTGGTATATGTCAGGATTATTCATCACCTTGACAGTAATATTAACCACAATCCATTTCAGTTAGTTCAGTTTATCATTTACTGACTAATGTTAAAAAACAATGTCATTGAAGGCTGCTTAAATAAAGTTTAAGGTTAACCTCTGTTAGTCATTTACAAACTTTCACTGGAAGGTAACTTCCAGTAGAAAACCCACTATGCTATACAGAGTGCTAATACTTAATAAATGTAAAGTTTAAAAAATAGTGACACAAAACAGATTGTTTTCTAATTTTAAAACCATATATACATATATATATATATAAAAATGTACATATGCATTCACACTTTCCTGAACTTAATTTTACATTCTGGGGAAAGAGTTGCACAGCCATATTTTAAACTAACTACAACACATTGAACAAGTAATAATTTAAACTTTAAAAAGGTCTGTGTACCCATGACATATTTTCTTCAGTATTATATAAATACTATAGAATACAATATATAATTATATAGTTTTCTATATAAGACCCCTCAAAATTAAGTAATTGTCTAAAGGTCCCTTACTAGTAACAGGCAGACTGACACAAGTCTACATAAATCTGAAGATTTCCTCTCTGGTCCTCTAATTTCATCTTTCCAGGCTATTTTTCACATATCATTTTGATGTTCCTTTTAGAAAAGATCTGCACTACATTCTACTTCCTATAGCATAATTTTTTTATCAATGAATAGCTTTATTGTTGTAAGAGTTTTCTTGTTTTGTTTCTTGCTTCTTTTCTGTTTCTTAAATTGTCTTTGCTTTTTCTGGTTTCATTTATTTTTCTGTTTGTTTTGTCTTTGTCACCTTTCACATGGTAGACTATCTTTATGTGTTTGCTAACACTTGGGCATATCTTCATTTTTAAAATGAAACCTGAAAGAGCTGACTGAAGTATATGCAGCGTAAGTAGCAACATGAACTGGTAGACTGCTTTGGAGGGAAATCAGGTGAGCTTCAAGTAGAATCCCTAAACGTTAGTAGTTTTTAGGTCTTGCCTCTTGAACAAGTCAATATTCCCAAAGAATAATATATAATATAATCCTCTGTCTTACAGGGTGGGGTTAGTACTGGCCTGCCTGCCAGAATTCTGATAGCATGACAGCAAAGGGGTCTGGGGGCCTTCACATTCAGTACTTAAGCTTTTAGTTAATCCCCACTGTGTTCCATTCATTACCTTCTGCTGTTCTTGGAGTTCTCAAATTAGAAAAGTCTCTGGTACAATTTCTCCAAACAGTAAACCTCTTGCTTTTTGTTCAGATAAAGGGAAGAATAGTAGTTTTTGGAAAGAAGTAGATATAAATGTAAGTTTATTCTTTCTTGTTATACCTAAAATATACCAGTTCACTGACAGACACAGGTCTGAGATGAAACCCTAGCTTTAACACTTGGAAATGTGTGACCTTGGAGAGTTCCTTAACCTCACCATGTCTTAGTTTCCTTATCTATGAAATAAAGATAATAACACATTCCTTACAGTGCTGTTGAGGGAATTAACGAAGAGAGTATATGTAAAAGGTTTGTTACAGTGGAAGGCACTTACCAGAGCTTCACTCATAACACTACAAATATATGCTAAACTATCCCAATGTCATTCTTCTGCTTATTAGGCTGTGAATTCCCCCAAGCCCAGGGAATGCAATTTATAACAAAATCCCTAAAATCAATGTCGACATAATAGCATCTATGTTTGACGCATTAGATTAAAATATGCTTAAGATATTTTATCAGCCAATAAAAAATATCCAAGTGTGAGGTAATTTTAAATTTCTCTTTGTGCATTTGTATTTTATTTAAACACTGTATTTACTGTTGTAATATCATAAGGTTTGTTTTAAGTCTGAATTCCTGTGGTTTGATTGAAGCCCAATATATAGAAAACAAAGTGAAAGTTATAACAATACTTAAACAATATCGCCCTCTCCACCCCCACCCCCCAAAAAAGAGTGTTCTTTTACCTCTGTGACATCTAGATGGTATATTGATTCCCGGTATATCTGTTACAGAACAGACTAAAAGGACTGGCATTTGTCAGAAACAGCACTTAAAACTTAAAGAGATAAAGAAGTGTTGTCTGATCAACAACAGTTAAACGTTGGTAGTCAATTCCAGGTTAAGATGCATGCTGTATATATTAAATATGTGTGTTAGAGAGAAATATCTCACATATAAAAATACACAACCAAAGGGTAGGAGATAAATGAGAGACCAAGAGAGAAAATCACTTACTTTTTCTTGAGGGGGCGGGGGGTAGGGAGGGAGAGAGAGAAAGAAAACCACTAAGAACTCATCAGCAAGAAAATAGATTCAGGAGAGCTTCGTCCCTTAGTTCTCAGTTTATCTGAGAATTTACTCTTCAGAAACATTTTGATCCAGATAAGGGCAATGGAAGCTGCCATTTTAACAGAGTGTGAATGGTAAAGCATTGTAACATAGGTTAAAAAAGAAGAAACTATGATTTATTGGGACCTGGATAAAAATTTAACATTCCGTTTGAAGATCTGATGATAGAAAACTTTCCTCAGATTCCCACATTGCAAAATAGGAGTCAGGAGAATACAGCACAGGATCATCTTCCCCTAATGTTGACTTTTCATGTTTCTGCCTCTGAACCAAAACAACTCATGTTATGCTTGTCCTCCAAAGATGAAAAATGGATGGTTTTTCTTTTCCCTCGATTCGATCTCAAACTCTCTTTCAGTATTTTCCTTCATTTTAAAATGTAAAAACTAATTATTAAAAATAAAATGCCTGCTTATACTTTGGCCAGTCGTGGTTTTCTCCCCCAATTTTTGGTTTACTATTTAGTACAACAGTAACTACCTGATTTTGTTCTCTCAAATCTCCAGAAACTGAGAATCCCTGGAGAGCAATATTACTCAGTAAAAAAAACACACCAATAAATGAAAAAAAACAATAACAAATTAATAATTTGTTACAGTAGTAACATCAGGAATTCTCTAGTTTTAACCAAATAATCAGCTTTTCCATAAACAGGTGAAGTCACAACAGCTTGGAGCATCACCTGGAACAAACACCCCAAGAGTGGGCAATTCGGGAAAGCTTTCCTTTTCAAGTGGTGAAAGGCTACTTGATAAAATAACATTAAAACAGATTTAGCCACTGATGTCAAAAGTAGGAGACAGCATAGCAATTTGTTTCTCAAACTTCAGGGTGGGAAACATTTTTTCTGTTAAGAGCCATTTGGATATTTATAACATCATTCGCGGGCCATACAAAATTATTAACTTAAAAATTAGCCTGCTATATTGGTCAAACATTTACCTAAGTCACCCCTAGTGCCTTGGCAGGGCTAGACCAAATGTTTTCTTGGGCCTTATAGGGCCCGAGGGCTGGACTTTCCCTACCCCTGCTTTATTTATTTATTTATTTATTTACTTACTTACTTATTTAAATATTTTTATTGATTTCAGAGAGGAAGTGAGAGGGAGAAAGAGATAAAAAACATCAATGATGAGAGAGAACTACTGATTGGCTGCCTTCTGCATGCCCCTACTGGGGATCAAGCCCCCAACCCAGGTATGTGCTCTTGACCAGAATCAAACCCAGGACCCTTCAGTCTGCAGGCCGACTCTCTATCCACTGAACAAAACCAGCTAAGACTCTATCCCTGCTTTAAATCCTAACCCAATGCAAACATAAAATGCACACACACACACACACACACCATAAGCAGAAGATTCATAGAGGATGCACACTGATACTTCTTTTTTCTTATGTAATACTACACTATTCTAATCATTTTAAAAAAAATGCTAGCTCTAAATGGCAATTTGAAAAACACTAGCTTCGTGTTTGAATTCTGAAACCGTGTGGAAGTTGCAGAACCTCACAGTGCCTCAGTTTCTGTCTCTGTAAAAGGCAATTAATAGTGTCACCTATCTTAAAAGGTCTTTGTGAGGATTAAGAGTTAACACATGTAATATACTTAGATAACAGCCTGACATATAGTAAGTCCTCAGTAAATATCAGTTAACAATAAAATGGGATGTTTCTAGCTCCTGAATTCCATAGGGAGTCTTCATTTGCAAGTGAATGGTTATCAAATGCATTTCAATCTAAGAACATACTTGTTTTATAGAATATGCATCCAGATTACAGTACATACTCAATATTCCCAAGTAATGATGTGGATGGATGAATAGAGAAATGATTGCCTCAGACTCTCTTGGTTTCTCCTCTCTTAGAAAATTGGCTTACACAACCCCTCTGCTACTAAAAACAGTAAATCACAGTAGCAAGAAAAACTTCCTCATCTACAAAGAAAGCCCTGGTACTGAGACACTCAGCCATCATAATCTGTTTTTATGGTCTGACATTTTGTAAATATATTCCAACTCTAATTATTTCTTATAAAGGACAAAAAGAGAATGTTGCTTCTTATTTCTGTCAAGGAGGTTGTCAAAATATAAAAATCAATATATATTTATAAAATATAAATTAATGTCACTCCAAAGTCTATGCATGGTTAGATCTGTCTTCTCATCAGAAGAATTTTAGACTCATGATATAAAGCCTGGGAAAGTCAAGGCAAAAAAAAAAAAAAATCAACCTCAAAATCGACCCCTACTTTTTCCAGCTGTGAAAGAATTAAACCATTATGTTAAAGGAGGGCTTTCTCAATACAAGAAAAGATGTAATTTTCATCAGATTTTTCAGACTAAAATAGATCTGATTTCCTAAAAGATTGACAATACTAACTTGCAATTATTACAATTGTACATAAAATAAAATTTTGTAACTTCAAGAAAACATTTTTTACATTGTTCTTTTCAGACATTTTCTTTCCTCAAAAAAAAAATTATCAGAAAAAAATAATACAGAGGAAAGAGTGTTATTTACATTAATTCAGCTTGAGAAAGAAAATTCCCTGTGCAATATGGAAGAGATTGCCAAATAAAATTGTAGCCGTGTATCAAAAACCCCTCTGAAAACCAGCTTTGGGAAAATTAAAGGGACATAAATATGCATAAATAATTCAATACATTTTCAAGCTAGTCAGGCTATATTATCTATTCAAGAATAGGGATAAGAACTGTTTGTTTTAAATTAAGCTTTACACACAATGTTTTCTTCAATTTTGCAAGTTTATTTAAACAAATAGTAATGGTTGTTAAATGTATACTATGGGAAAATTTTAATATAATTCTATTATAGTCATTATTCATGGAGATATAGCTCACTTCATATAGCTCATATGAGATGCATCCTGAAAATATGTGCATAAGCCGATATTTGAAAATGGAATCATACTGTACACATTGTGGCAGTCTTTAACACCAACAGGAGTGAAATGTTTTTATAAACAATTACCAGTATTCCATATGTGTAAATTATAATTTTCAAGTATCTGATACTTTTATTTCACTAAAATTAATGTTGTAATTCCAAACTCACTATTTGATTTCCATCAATATTTAAATGGAAACAATAAGTATTAGTGGACTTCCACTTTCACGAACTTGAATGAATGGAGCATTCGAGCTACTGTTGCTTTGTAGGAAAGGAGATGTTACCTATATGTGGCTGAGTGTTAGAGCTCCCCACTTCTTCCCAGCCCTTCTAATTACACTATTGTTTGCTATTCAACTGTGTAACCTTCAGTTCTTGTTGTAAGCACTCTTTATAAACACTCCTTCCTCAGCCCAAAATACAAATCTTTCACAAAATCTTATAATATAAAAATAGATAAAATTTAAGGCACTAAATCACAAAAATGGTATTTTTATGTTTCAATAGTGGATATGAAATACATGGATAGAGACTAATAAAAGCAACTCTCTTTTTGATTTTGAACTGGGCCCTCTCCTCATTTATCACATACAGAAGATAAGTTATAGCTAAAACAGTCTTTTACCCACCCAACAAAAGTATGTGGCAGGTTACTTAGAAATAGCTTAAATAGTAATATACAAATAAAATTCAATTTTAATAAAGAATCCTGTTTAGCTGGCAAATAATCTATAACAGCATTTTGTTAATATCATTTCCATGAATTCTCATAATGAAAACATCATAAAGCCTAAATTTAAAAATAAATGTGTGGCTTTCTCTGGCCAGGCAAGATTTTTAGTGGGACAGAGAAAAAGGATGAGGGTCAGAGAAAGGAGGCAGTCGGCAAAGAACAGTGGTGTGAGCAGGTAATAGGCTGCAGGAACTCTTGCTCAGGGACAATGATGGCACAAGACAGAAATACAGCCTCCGTAGAAATATACAAACAGGCTCCCACTTATCACCATTAGTAACTGTTCCATCAAGACAGAAATATGCACCCTATCCACAATCCATCCTACTACCAACTGCATCTTGAGGAGCATACAAAAAAATCCTCTACAGCACAAGAAAGTCTTAATAAGCTATGTGTTTAAGTAGAAGTCCGAACTGAAGGACTCAGTTAAGAAAAAGAAAAAAAAAGGGCAATTATTCTAAAACCCTAGAAAGGTTATTTATTGAAATGTGATTTATATTGTGAAGCACATTTACATTTTAACAAATTAACAAAAAATGAAATTTTACTTTTCTGTACATGAAATTCAAATAATAAAGAGTCTAGGCTATAATTACCCAAGAATAGTGTCCAGTGTTTACTACTGACCTACTTCATGGCTCATTACACACGTCAAACTAATAAAGTCCTCAATTTTGTTCATCGGTTTATTTGGTTCATTAGATTCCACATATGAGTGAGATCATGTGATACTTATCTTTCTCAGAATAGCTTATTTAGCTCAGCATATTAAAAAATCAAATACATTTAATATTAATATTTTATAACTGGGGGGAAATGCCATTATGTGTTTTATTATTTAATTCATTTAACACTTATTGAATGGCAGGCTCTGTGCTAGGCATTGGAGAAATAATTATGTACAAGAACTCTATCATTATAAAAAAAGCTTAGTGAGGGAGATAAGAACCAATAAAAATAGGTAGAAAGATACGTAAAATGCAGGATGTCTTAGTGCTTGAAAAGAAACAGAGCGGACTAACGGGAAAAAGGCAGTCAGCAGTTGTCTCTATGAGGAGGTGATCTAAAGGCGGAGCCAGTCAGCTGCTTATAAAGCAGGAAGATGAACAGTGAAGGCAGAGAAAGCAAAGCTCTAACATGGGAAATATTTGTTCTGCTTCCAATAAGTGAAGAAAAGTTTAAGCACTGGGGTTATATAATTCAACATTAAACTTAAAAAGAATCCGTTGAACAAGGAATGGGTGAGAGAAGAGAAAGAGGTAGCAGGGAGGTTGGTTAGGAGAGCTGCAATAGTGAAGGGCTACTTGTCCTTTTATAAGAGTACTGATGAGAAGTTTCCATGATTTTCTTTGTAAGTTTTATACAATACTAACACAATTAGAAGAAGATGCTATCTGAGAATAATGTCTTTTTGAACGCATATGGAAAAATATATATAAGCTATTATTTTTAATTGGCATCGAGTCTTTCTGTATATTATATTTTTCAATTTTAAACTGGAGAATACTAACATACATTTAAAAGATAAATATACTAAAGTTCTAATTATTAAAAGATTTTTAAAAAGTAATGTGAAAATTAAATATATTCAAATATATTTTAAATGTAAGACAATTATATTTCAGATAATTACTGAGAAATTACCTTAGATAAATCTCTGTAGTTACTTGGCAAGGTAAGATCCAATTCTTCTGATTCATAATTAGTGATGACCCAGGGAAACACTGGATACTGATTTAAGTCATTGTAACTCCGTCCTGGAAGAGAAAAAACAGTCACTCAATCTAAAATCCTAATATATAAAAACCAAGGGTCTGTCACATCCACAGCGACCAGGAGGCTCGACTAACTGGGAGTCAGTCCTGCAGTCAGCGCTGGGTTGCCATGGTGACCCAGCACTGACTGCTATGGCTGCAGGCACAGTGACCCAGCTCTAACTGCTGAGGGGGCTACGAATTAGGCCCAGAGAGAGGCCTAAAGACAGAAGCAGGGTCTGATCCATAGCCTCTGTGGCAGCTGTTGATCAGCACTTGCCTCTCTCTTTAGCTCTGGGCCTGGTCAGCAGCCATGCCACCATTTCTCTCCAGGTCTCCACCAGGGCTGCTGTTCAGCCCTGCCTTTCTGATCAGGCCCCATTGATAGGCCCAGAGACGCTGACTGGCATAGAAACTGACCAATCAGAACCAAATCTAGGTCAACTGTGAGGAGCCAATGGCTGCCTAGGAGGCGGAGCTTTTGACGCTGACTGGCATAGAAACTGACCAGTCAGAACCAAATCTGGGTCAAATGTGAGGAGCTAATGGCTGCCTAGGAGGTGGAGTTTTTGACGCTGACTGGCATAGAAACCGACCAATCAGAACCAAACTGGTCAGCAGAGGAGGGCAGTTGGGGGCGAGATCAGGCTGGCAGCGGATGGCAGTTAGGGGTGATCAGGCTGGCAGAGGAAAGCAGTTGGGGCGAGATCAGGCTGGCAGGGGAGGGCCGTTGGGGGGGACCAGGCTTGCAGGGGAGGGCAGTTGGGGGCGATCGGGCAGGCAGGGGAGTAGTTAGGTGTTAATCAGGCTGGCAGGGGAACGGTTAGGGCGTAATCAGGCTGGCAGACAGAAGCGGTTAGGGGCAATCAGACAGGCAGGCAGGTGAGCGGTTAGGAGCCAGCAGTCCCAGATTGTGAGAGGGATCCCAGATTGGAGAGGGTGCAGGCTGGGCTGAAGGACACCCCCTCGCCCCAGTGCACGAATTTTGTGCACCGGGCTCTAGTAATAAAATAAAATGATGAGAAGGTTCAAGAGTATAATTTTATAAAAATAACTTTTTTGAGTGCCAGATATTGCTCTCAGTGCTATCCATACATTATTTCATTTAATCCCCACAATAACCTTATGAAATTAGTATCATCCCCATTTTACATGTGAAAAAACTGAGGCACAAAACGTTAATCTACCCAAAACAATGTAGTAACTAGTAATGGTCAAACTACATTCAAACTCTGGCCCCCATGATTATGTTCTCATAAACTACCTTTGACTATTTTTTGTTACTTGAAAGCCTGCACCAAATAAAATATTCTTTATTAAAACTTTAAAAAAATAATTTGCAATTCTTAGAGCTTTTCAAAACTAGGTTCATTTCTCTGCCATTATTTAACCAACGGACCAACTAATCAACCAAGTTTAAGTGATCTGAGCCCTGTGGGCAGTCATTAGTCATCTGTAAAATGAAGAAGTTGCACCAAATTACTCTGAAATTTCTGTGACAGCTTTCAAAACCAATGATCCTCTGAACATAATGAACACCATCATCAATGTTACTTCCCCTCACTCCCGAATGCTGCCATACTCTCCTATACCTCCTCCAAACTAATGACAAGCAATGACACAGTTAGCTGATATCAAACAGTTTGTACCTTGTAAATTCTTATTTAATATTATGTTTTAATTACCACTGTCATCTCTCTAATGCAGGCCCTCATTTCTTTTTACTTATAATTGCTTCCTAAATTTGATTCTGCCTAGCCTCTCTCCACTCCAATGTATCCTTCATTCTGCCTCCAAGTTACCTTTTCACACAGTTCTATTATCATTCATTTGTTCAAAAACTTTCACAAGTTTCCCAATGAATTGACTGCTAAATTGACAGAAAGTCAATTCCACACAACCTTTCTAGTTTTCTTTCTCATTATACCTTTAGGAATATGTACTTTTTATGCACACACACACACATACATACATACATACACACAAATATACACACACAGACACATATATATGCACATATACAGTAGTCCCCTTTATCCATGGTTTCTTTTCTTCATTTTCAGTTACTCTCCGTGAACTGTGATCCAAATATATTAAATGGAAAATTCTAGAAATAAACAATTCATAAGTTTTAAATTGCACACCATTCTGAGTGGTGTGATAAAATCTCCCAGCATCCTGCATTGTCCACCTGAACATGAACCATCCCTTTGTCCAGCACATCCATTTGGTAGACACCACCACCCTTAGTCACTCAGCAGCCATCTTGGTTATCAGACTGACTGTGGAGCATCTCAGAGCTTGCATTCAGGTAACACTTATTTTATGTAATAATGGCTCTAAAGCACAAGCGCAGTAATGTTGACAGTCAGAAGCTGTAAAGTATAAGTATATAGAGCAAAATATATAGTGTAAATGGGGTTGGTACTATTCGTGGTTTCAGGGATCTATTGCGGGGGGGGTGTCTTTGAACGTTTGCCACATGAATGGGGAGGACTACTTTACATATAATAAATATCTTGTGTGTGTGTGTGTGTGTGTGCATATCACTATACCATTAATTGTTCTTTAGCTTTACTTCATAATTTTCCACTTATCTTTTTTTGGGTTATGCCTTCAGTTTTACATAAAATAACTTCTCTCCCAACTACCTCCTCATTTAATTAAAGTAATAGCTATCCTTACTCAAACATGAAATCTTTCCTGATATTTTTCCCTTACTCCTACCAATTGGAAGTTTATATTTTTATTGATTTTAGAGAGAGAGGAAGGGAGGGAGGGAGGGAGGGAGGGAGGGAGAGAGGAAGGGAGGGAGGGAGGGAGGGAGAGAGAGAGAGAGAGGAACACCTATGTGAGAGAAACATCGATTGGTTGCCTACCATCGTGCTCAGGGATCCAACCCACAACCTAGGTATGTGCACCTGACCAGGAATTGAACCTGAAACCTTTTGGTGATGCTCCAACTAACACCTAGCCAGGGTTATTTTGTAATTTTTATTGATTCTATACCCCTTTGCTCTAGAATCACGTAAATGCTCCCATTTTTACTTAAAATAACTTCTGTGAAATTAAGCAACATGCCTTATGCTCTTATCTCCTTTGTGCCTCAAATATATAAACTGTCAGATTCTTGACCTAAATCTCAAATGTCTCATAATTACATTCCTTGTTTTCTTTATGCAAATCATCACAAATAAAAAGTAATGACACATTTCTATTCTTTAGTCTTTAAAAGTGAACAGTTTCAATAGGTAATCTTTAGTAATATTATATGATTATAGATCTTGTACAGGACCATTTAATCTTTATATTTTCATATATTGGTCATAATATTGCTTTACTTAATATTTAACCACAGTTTTCTTTTTTCTACTTTGTGTTTCATTGACTTAACACATAATACATTTATAATTAAGTTGTTAAAAGATTCTTAGGATTTGTTATGGTTATTCATTCCTTCTATTCCATAGTGAGTCCATTCTTACTATATTGAATAGTTAGTTGTAAACTGTCATTTTATATTTTTGGAAAAGACTGTGTATACCCATTTTTTATTTTTCTCAAGTAGCCAACTGTTCGTATACAAAGCTTTAAACTCAATTATCAAAACTACTCTTGATAAGGTATATTTACTTAGTAATAATAAAAATAAAAATAAGCTACATATATCAGTAATCAAAATAATCTAATCATGTCACAGTAAACAGTTTAATCTTTGAAATAAGTCAACATGTGAGCTTAGGTTACCTGCTATTGTGTTGAGAAACATCAAGTACTCGAAGTTTGAAATCTCTCTGTGCTGCCATCGCTGAGTCATATTAGAAGCTTTAAAAAGTTGACGTGGACTAGCTAATGAGATACGCCTGTAAAAAAAAAAAAAGGAAATTGATGTAGAATCAATTTGAACTTAAGATTATACCACAATAATAAATCATGAATATCTTTACTTATTCAAAATGATACCAGTATATTCTGAAAAGTTCTATTTATGTTATACTAATGAGTACTAGAGATGTTTCCATCTACAATTAATGGTTAAACAAATGATGTGGACTAGCCACAGGTCTATTATACATGTTCTATTCATTAAGGTAAGCTTTTATTACAATGCCATTATAATATCTAGGCTCCATAGGTTGATTAATAATAGGATAATTAATAATTCACTGCTTTATTGATATAAAAGGAATTATAGTACCTTAAAAATACATATAAATTTGTATTAATATTTTTATCAATCTTAATAGTCATTACATAAAGATAACACATTTGTCCTCATACAGCTAAATATTATGTTTGCATACCCTTTGTAACAGGGAAAAGAGGATAGTAAACTCTTTAGTGGTCTATTCAAGGGTAGGATAGAGGTTAAAAAAAATTATTTTTTTTATACATCTTAATAGAAGATGAAGTTTTCTGTTTTCTTGATGCAATGTAAATAACGATGGATACAACCAACCAATAATGAGAAGCACTGGGAAATCAGTAGCAGGATTAATTATTCTATTCAGGGCATAGAATTTCAGGTAAGTTATATTTTATAACTCAGGACAAGGTAGCTATTTTTTAAATAGCTTTATTTACAAAGGTGTAATTTACATACCATAAAATTTACCTATTATTAAGTATACTATTCAATGATTTTTTAAAATTACATTTCTAGAATTGTGCAATTGTCACCACAGTGCACTTGAGAACATTTTCATCACCACAAAAACTTGCCTTGGGCCTATTTATAGTTAATCACCATTCCTATCCCCAGGTCTAGGCAACTATCAATTTGCTTTTTGTCTCTATAAACTTGCCTTTTCTGGACATGTCAGATGAACAGAATTAGAATCATGTAGTCTTTTGCATCAGGCTTCTTTCACTAACCACAAATGTTTTTGAGGTTCATCAATGTGCTGGCATGTATTAGTTGTTCGTCTATTTTGATTGCTAAACAGTATTCCATTGTATGAATATAAAATATACCATTGTAAGTGCTGAAAATCTATTTAAGTGATGGATTTATTGAGTTAAGTCTTTTAGCTTTAACTATAGGAAAACATTACTAAAATTCCCAAGTATGATAACACATTATTAGGTGATAAATAAAACCTTTTTACAATAGAAAAAAATAAATCTTTTATTATTAAGATAAGGAAATCTATACAATTCTGAGCTGCTTCCTTCTGAACCCTTAAATTCCCCAACCTACATAATAAAAGTGTAATATGCAAATCCTGACCATGCTATGACACCCACTGGCACCAGGCCAGCCAAGGCAGGTGTGATGGGATTGGTTGGGGGACTAGCCATCGCCCCATGATCGCCCCATGGAGGGAGGCTCAGGCCACTGGCTGGAGGGGCGATCAATTGGGGGCTCCACGATCGCCCCAAAGAGGGAGGCCCAGGCCACCCACCAGTAGGCTACAGTGGGTGGGTGGCGCCTCCCTCTGCAAGGGAAGCCCAGGTCCCGGGTGCCGGTGAGAAGCCCGGCTCCTGGGTGCTGGAGGGAAGCCGGTGCCCGCAGCTGGGGGAAGGAAGGCCTACTCTTGCATGAATTTCGTGCATCGGGCATCTAGTTACATTATAAAATTAACTGATTTGCATTGTAAAGCAACTATTGCTTATAACCCAGAGGGGCCTCTTTATGTGCCCTATTTACTTAAAAGCAGTGATCATTAGTAGTTTTAAAGCATGTCCACAAATTCTTTGATACTTCCTCTTTAAAAGGTGAAGTTTGATTCCTCTTCCCTAGAGCCTAGGCTATATTTTTTGTTGTTGTTGTTAATCCTCACCTGAGGATATTTTGTCCACTGAGTTTAAAGAGTGAAAGGGAAGGAAGAGGGAGGGGATGAGAAAAGAGGAAGGAGAAGAGAAAGAGAAAGAGAGACACACATTGATTGGTTGCCTCCCATATGTGCCTCTACTATGAAACCTGCAACCCAGGCATGTGCCCATGACTGGGAGTCAAACCCAAGACCCATTGGTACATGGCCTGCACTCTAACCACTGAGTCACACTGGCCAGGGCACATGAGCTGCATTTAATGACTCACTTGCAACAAATAGAATGTAGCAAAAATGAGGGCACAGTACTATCAAGGGTAGGCCATAGAGAAGAAACTGGGGCATCTGCCTTGCATTTTCTCGGATAACTTGCTATGAGTAAAGTTAAGTTCCCAGTCATGCAGACAGTCAAGCAGCCTGTGGAGAGGTGGACTTGGTGGGGAACACTGCCAAGAGGGGCTTCACCTTGGACAAGCATCCAGCCTCAGGATGACTAACATCCTGACTGTTGTTTATTCATTCTATTTCAAGTGCATTTGTAACAAGATATTACTGTAAAAAAATGAAATAAACACTAATAAAAAACAACTCAAATCAATACAAAATTAGGTATGCTAAAAGTAAACTAAATTTCTACAGCTAATATGTTTAAAGCAATCAACAGAAAAATCCCACTGGTTCTCTTCACACTTTTCAATTTGTTAACAAAATTGTATTGATGATGAATCAGTACCTACTATCAGAGAAGATAATAGTGATAGTCTCTCATTCTTGATATTGGTAATTAGTATTTTCTTTCTCTTTGTTTATAAGTTTTATATTTTTGTTTAATCTTTACAGAAAAACTTTTCATTACATCAATTTTTCTTTATTATTTTTACTTTTCATTGATGTCCTGCCTTCATGCTTTTTTTTTTTTTCAGCTCACTTTGGTTTACATTTGCTCCTCTTTTTCTAGTTTCTTCAGAAAGAAGTTCAGTTGGCTCAAAATAAAACAATAGACTAATAATCATCATTCACTATGAAACATAAAACACAAGCTTATGCATTTCAAAACAAGGACACATATTAATATACATTATTTTCCACATTTTTCTCATATAAAAGAGTACCTGGTTTGAGGCAATCCAAAACATGTTCCAACACCAACACGAGGTAAGTAGTTAACCACTTTCTTGACTGTTGCAGGGTCTGGGAAGTTGAACATTACAGCAACTATGGAAAATAATTTTCAATAATTAGAACACAGAATGATTTTCTTTCTAGTATATAGACTTTTTGATCTGATAAAATATTTACTCTTAATCCAGATATTTATTAAATACAATTCTTGGCATATTACTTTTATCATAGTGCATTCAAGTTTTAATATTAATATATCAGAGGTAATATTTATTTCGCTTATAAACTCATACCTTAGACAGCTTCTTCCTAAATGCTGTCAGATTGTAACAACTGTTGTTGCATTACTGTGACATGAAGCTGAGATTACCTAGCTACAAGTTTAATTTACAAAACTGAATTTTGGCAAGTTAACTACATATCTATGAATTTCTATAAAAAACTGTTTAAAATTTTAACTATATATGGTAACAATCTAACACCAAAAAGACTACAGATTTTATTTCCAAGGATGAACAATTTTAAAAATATTCTTTTTATAATGTTTATATGTTTACATTTTGTATGTTCATATAATCCAGAATAATGTGCGACCTGAAGGAAAATTTTTCCTCTATGGTTAATAATCAAATTTAAATGCTTTCTGACCATTTCTATTTTAGTAAGTACATATTTTGAGAGTATCAAAACATGTACATCAATATATGTAAACATACTCAGTATATAAATGTTAATTTATTAGACATTGGTAAATTTGTATTTTTAAAATATGAAAATAACAGTCATAAAATCATGAGGAAGAATTTAGAAAATATTATTTTGGTCAGTCTTAAAATTTCAATTATATTAATTTCAGTATCAGAAGCAGGTATTAGCTGTGAGTGATCAAGCCTAAAAAATACTTATGGCCAAAAACTTTTTTCAATTTGGTGTAGCTTTCAAACACTGGAATTACCAACATGTTTCAGGTAAAAGAGTACATGATCATTCACTAAACACCTAAAACATTTAGAACTGTCAAATATATACCCAACATGCTTTGTTAATAATGCTTCCTTGTGTATCCATTATTATGCTCAATACTGGAGAAAAATACAAAACAAAAGGAAAACTATCAGGGACTATGGCAGATGACCAAGATCAAGCAGGAAAGGCAATAGAAAAACACACATACAAAGCAAGGATGCATAAGAAATTTCAAAGAAGAAAAATGAATGAGCATGAACGAGCAATAAATACTACAAGGCTGAAAGCCCTTTGGGGCAGCAAGAATGCAGACTGAACTAAAATGTGAAACATTCACTTGATTATTTGCCTGGAAGAATAATGTTTACACTAGGAAAAAGATGTATGTGCAGGGGAAGAGACCAAACAGGAAAGGGAAAGATATCTTTACCTAAAGAAACCTGTATTCCCTAAAGACACATGATTTCATATAGGAAAAAAAAAAAAGTGTGCGTGGACTATATTATTATGTGTAGATTTTGAAACTGACAACTTGTAGATTATAGAAAGTGAAAACAAGAAAACTTCAACCTACTTATGTACAGAGAGTATGTGCAATAAGGCACTAAAGTTTTACATATTCTCTCTTAAATGCCTCCACTCACACTGAACAATACCTTTGTCAAGTTGACCTTGTCTCTCTTGTCTTAATGAATTTCACCAAGTTCCATTCTAAACCCACAAATTAAATTTTAGTTCTTTCAAGAATGATGAAATACAAAGCAACCAGAGCAGTTCAGTACCATATTCTGATGGTCACTTTATAAATGGCAATAGATTAGACCAAAGTTTAAATAAATGTATGAATCATTTGATTACCCTTTTCCCCTCTCCAAATGAAGCCACCTTCCAGAAGGAGCTCCACTAGCAGAGCAATATTGAGGACATCAAATTCCAGAAGTGATTAAATGCTTAGTAATTTCCCATATTTATAAAGCTTTGAACTAATTTGTTACATGGCCAGAAAAATAAAACTACTACAAAAAAATTCTTAGAATGACCAAGGGGGTAAAAGCCATGAAGATGCAAGTGGGTCAAAAAAGAGTTCAGCAGGGCAGGGGCTGGACTACAAAACACTATCAAAATGGAAACAACATGATATACTATTAAAAAACGAAATGCAAAGAGATGGAGGTTAGTTTTGTAACAATAGACTTCTGCAACATATTACCTCTGTTTGCCATAAAGATCTCCAGGGCTGTATTTTGCAAAAGATAACGACGAGAAAAGATTGATCGTATCTCTGTAAACAGCCATTTTCCATGAAGCCCTTCTGTATATGCCAGGATCTAGTGAGGAAAAAATAATCCCAAGTAAGTAAAAAACAGTATAATTTCTAAGAATTGAATGAACAGTTATTAAAATAATTTGGAAGGAGACTAAAAATATAGATTGCAACTTATGGAAAGGAAGCAGAGTAAAATTATAAAACAGCTACTTATAAATAAAGTTGGGGGCTTCCTAAAGCAGTGATATCATTTATTTCTTTTCAGGAAATGTATACTGCATTATTTAGTGACTGATTTTTGAGTCATATCATGGAAAATTTTAGGTAAAACTTTAAAAAGAAGGAACACCTGAAAAGATCACATATACAATTCAGTTACATATAATGTGATTTTAATGGACCCAGAATTACTTTTTACATATTTTTAAAAATATACTGAAGTGCATAACTTTTTTAAAAATCACACTTTTAAGGTCACTGTTAAGGCAACAGTCACTCATTCAGAAAGCACAAAGAGTGACTGTATAAGAGGTTAAGTATCATTTTGTCAGCCAGGCTAAACACAAACCTGCAAATGAACTCGGCATAATCTCTCTATGGAGTAGATGGTTGTCAGAGTAACTTGTTACAATTCTTGTCATCCCATGTGACAGATGCAGTAGCTTAGAATGCTTTGCCAACTAAAAGTAATCCTGTCTTTAGTCCTAAGCCACTTTGTCGCTTTGTTATTCACGTTTTCTTTTTTTTTTTTTTTTAAGTTCATTTCAAAAGCTTAACTATGAAGGTGTTGAAGAAAAACCAGACGTGGAATTTCTCTACAACAGTACTTCATATAATATTAATAAAGAAAATGAGATGTGTTTGCTATCCAAACCTGGTGAAAACCCATAAAAGCAAATTAAACATTTAAGCTCTATCTCTCAAAAGTAAAAACTATAAAAAAGTACAAATAAAACAAAATTCGATTATGACACTGCATTGTAGGGACAAAGATGGAATAAGCAAAGAGAAGAAAAGTAATGAATAGTAAGAATTTTTCCTACAATCTAAGTTCTACCAGAGCAAAGACTTTGAATACACTCTATTGCCATTTCCTATAACATTATCTGACACAAGATAGATGTTTGTGAATAATTAAATCAATGAATTAATGGTAGCCTAACTTCCGTATATGGCCCATATTCCTTTTGTTTGAGCCGTATGATATTTAACAAAATTTCAAGTAGTTGAAAGTCCATGAGAAAATGGATATAGAAATTCAGATTTTTTTGTTTCTCAGGAAATAGTGAAGTTATCTGTCAGATCTAAAATTATATGCCACATGGTGAAAACTGGCACGCACTCTCCATTTTTGCAGTTTCCACTCTTTCATTCATTTACTATCATCTCTCTAGTTTCCACTGGCATTTGAGTTTGTCACTCTAGACTTATCAAATTGGAGAGAATCCAATATATGTTCTGTAACACATACTCCCATCTATCCAACAATTACTAGTAAGGAAACTAAACCCAGACAAGTTCAATACTTAAAACAAAGTCTCTTGGGAAGTTAGTGGAAGAGTCTGGAATACTTCCAGGTTTTCAAATCCCAAAGTTCAGAATTTACATAAATAGCACATTGTCACATTTCTAAAAAAGGGTTTTAAATGTCTGTTAAACTAGAACTCAACTCATCAGAAATTATAATAAACTACATTTGTTTTTCCTGCACTTGGGTTACAGGTGAAAGAGGAAAATCAAAAGAAAACAGGGGAGTCTTTCAGCTGTGTGATATGTTAAGAATATCACACACTGGTCTGCAAAGTCCATCTTTTATACCTATAGAGCTATATAATAAGACCTGTTGCTCATGATGGTGATGTCAATCATTGCAAGAGCATGGTCATCCAACTAAAGATTTAAATATATTTCAGGATACTCCAATTTTTAACTAAAATAAGTATAATAAAACATTATTATATCAGTTTTCAATGTATTAAAATCATTTTCCAATTAATCAAAAAATAAATTTATATCCCATTCCATTAAGCAGTATAGTTTTTTTAAAAAATCTTCTTAAAATACAGCAAGTGGCATGCTCCTAAAATTTTTTTTTTATTACCAAATGTCAAACCTATTCAAAATTACAGAAAATGATATGAGCCCCAGGTACCCACTACTCAACCTTATAAAATCCTAACATTTTGCCACATTATTGCATACATTTAAGAAACTAATAAAGCATTTCAGATAGTATTGAAATTCCCATGTCTAACCCTTCCTGATCCCATTTTCCTATTTTGTCAGAGCCAATCACTACCCTTGGTTTGAGGCTTATTGTTCCCATGTAAGTTTTTATACTATTAGTACATGTATATTTGTAAATAACATCCAGCATTTTTTGTACTGTTTTCAAATCTGACAAATGGTGTCATACTGAATATATGACAGTGTGCTTCCAAAGTTAAATATAAGCAGGTCTGTTAATTTTTTAAAACTCTGAGGAAGAGAAATAGGAGGAGAGAAAGAAAATTATTTAAACTTGCCAAAGGTATCAAAAACCGAAAATTTACATACACACAAAAACTAACCTGTCTTCAAAAAAATTAAAATCTATACTTATGGTAAAGATAGCTAGGGTTTTAAATAGAAACAAAGACTCTCTTAACTAACAGAATTACTAGCTGAAATGGATACAATAACATTTCTTTAAAGAATTCATTAGGAAAAGGTGCCAGTACTGAAAAGCAGCTGAGGCCTAGCTAAGGAAGAGGTTTATTTCTTATCAGAATAGTATATTCCTGGTCTGAGGCTTCACTTCAAAGTCTCTAGGGTTCAATTAAAACTGGATTAGGTAGAAGCAGACCCTTCTTTGGGACTTTCTGTTCACTGAAACTCCACATCCACTGACAGCACCCTAGACAGAGGTCTAGCCCTCCAATGAATCAGTTGCTATGGAAACCGTATCATTACCATTGCTCTGCAGTTATGACCCCAAGTCCAGAATAGCTTGAAAGCTTAAGCTCACAGCACTGTCTTTAAATGTTTACCACTTTGTTTTAATATTGGGAGTACTATTATTAGCAGAAAATTCAATTTTCACTTCTTAATAATTTGTTTCAACAAGATGGTTTATTAGTTAAATGTTGAGATGAGGGAATTAGAGAGGAAAGAACAGTATTTAATTTTAAATACAGACACACATATATACTATTTTTTTACATTGAAAAAAGCTACCATATCTTCTTTAAAATTTATATCTGAAAAAATATGTTATTCACCCCCACTAATACACACATTTCCTCCTTCTACCCTTCAAATAGGATCCTATGAATACATATGAAAACTTCTTCACCCTGTTGCATTTACTGACTTGAAAGTAAAGCATTTTCTTTTTTTACTTTTCCATTAACCATTCAGTTTGCAAAGCTTATGAATGTATCCAAATAAAAACCTTCATCTATTTTCTCTTCCTTATGAAAGAAGAAAAATAGAAACATGCCTTTATTGCCCAACTGCATGAATATGAGGCATTTTTAAAAGTAGAGTTAAATTAGTCTCTGAAAATAAAGCAGTATTTGTTTCACAAAAGGAAAGAAAAAGGTTTTGTTAAAAACAAAAACAAAAACTACCACCAATAAATTTTAAATGTGTTAAAGTTCTTTTTGTAAGGCAATTATATTAAAAAGTGAAAACATATTTTACCTTAAAAATATTTTGGGAGTGTTATATTTTTATAATATTATCCTTAATGGTTAAAGCTACATTACATATCCTAGTCCCAAATATTAGCCAATATTTTTGGAGAGGTTTTACTTTCTTATAATTCCATATTGACTTTTGAACAATCTGATAACAGAAAATCAGATAATATACACCAACAAAATTTAAGTACTTAATTTTCACAACAAAACCATTTCCAGAATAAGGATATATCTAACATCAAGAAAAATGTTTTAAACTTAGTATACAAAATACAAACTAATTATGCCATCAATTAAGTAATAACACCACTACTAGGAAAGTCTAGAAAACATTCATATTCCATCATATTCCATTTTATAGAATACAATTATAAATTAGTCACAAGAATTATACGTTAATAAAATAGTATTTAAAATAAAAACCCATGTTGAAAACATTCAATATCAACTCACCACTAAATATATGTGTAAATGTTTTATTTATAATAATTTTACCAAAGTAATTTTATGCAAGTACTTGAAAGTTACACTACTCTATTATTAACATAGCTTTTAGATTTTTATTGCATACAATTTACTCTGAAACTTGGTGTCAAAGCAAAGCACTTATTTTTTAGAAACATTGAATTCTACTTGGTTTAGAATTTACTTCATCACCAACCATTTGACTTTTAGTTTTAAGTTTTCAGATATAAGAATAAAACTTAAAGGTCCTTTTTAAATGTAAAAATGACATTTAGTTTACTGTGATGTATGACATACAGTTTACTGTGATGTAAACTATAACATGGCAATTTTGTTTTTAAGTATATTATCAGCATACTTTGAAAAAAACACAGAATGATGCTAACAAAAATATGGAAGTTATAAATACAACAGAAAATTAACTTTTAAATTATGAGTAATTTTTTTCATCTCTATAGTAAATTTCCTCCTCCTGCTTACTAGTACTATGATGCAGTACAGTATTCTCCTTAGTATTTTCATGGGTGACAAATTCAATTAAACAT
The DNA here is from genome assembly GCF_028538775.1 of Myotis yumanensis. Classification (NCBI taxonomy): domain Eukaryota; kingdom Metazoa; phylum Chordata; class Mammalia; order Chiroptera; family Vespertilionidae; genus Myotis; species Myotis yumanensis. The sequence continues at coordinate 55,098,172 of NW_027223756.1, forward strand.
ATTCATTACTCTAATGTTCTACTTGGCAGTTTAGTCAGTATGAAAAATAAAAAATATATAAATAAAATGCTATGTGACCTCTGTATTGATTGGGCTAAAATTGTTTTAGCCTGGGTGTGGATGATGGGGCAGCTGGGAGGGACAAGTGGGGAGCATACAAACACATACACTCTTATGTTTTCTCTTCCAATTACTGAGGGAGATGATAAAACCACAGCAAATGATGTATCAGCTCATTTTATCTTATCGCTTTGGGGCTAGGTGACAATGAAGTTCATATTTCACTGGCTCCCATTGAAGATTGTGAAAATTACTTGCCCTCATGACCTGAAATTTCACTACAAGACAGAAATTTCTCTTCTGCAAAGTAATGCAATTTTTCAGATGTCAACCTTTAGCCCAGCTTTAAAAATTAATTTCATTTATATTAACCAATGATATTGATATTTTCACAGAATGTTCTTTGATACATGAAGCACTGACTGGCAAATTGATGTTGCTTTAGATGGGCAAGACTATTTTATTTTAAGCTGCTATGGCAGACAGATTTATGGCAAACTGAAATTCCCATTTCATAATTTAATATTTGTGCTGGAGTGATGCACCTTTAAGCCTTTGGCCTGTAAATAATTCACAATCTTTAGTTAGTTCTGTTTTATTTTCAATATTCTTCAGCTAAAAAATAATTTACATTATAAATGATGTAGCATAAAAGCAATCATTTATTGAACATTTAATATGTATCATAATGAGTCAAAAGCCAAATATGGTCATGAAGAAGCAGAACAAAGAAGGTATTTATCAATCATCCTACTAATTTTTAATTTAGTTTATTTGTAAGAAACTATATCTGCAGTCTGATTACTTTTTTTAAAAGAAGAATCAAAAATTAACCACAAAAGAATATTCAAGAACAATATTAAGGACCATGACTGCATATTACTTTATTTTTCATAGCAGTACATGAAGTAAAAAGCTAGGTATTAAATTTTCAGAAAAAGAGTAGATTGAACTTAGATAACTACCTAAATTAAAATAGAAATATATGGGTTTGGAGGTACCTTTTAAGATATAAACATAATAAAACAAAGTAACCAAGTCAACTTTATCATAAACAAAGTATGAACATCCATCTGATTTTAGCATAAGTGATAAAGGAATTACCTTTTATCTGCAGAAAAAAAATCTCAATGTTTTGAATAAAAGTGTTACTAAAAGATATAGTCTGGTGCCTTAGCAAGTTTTTATTACCTTTATCCAGAAAAGAGTTTTGTCTAATTAAAAAAAAATGTCTTGATAAGATAATTACACCAATACTCTTTCATTTTATTAATATGGTAAGTTATGCATAAATTTATGTATTAATCTATATTCTTAAAATAAGAGAAAGGCTAAAACATTTCCTTACATTAGCTAATTTCCCCCCAAAATGGTTTAACACTTATGCCTAACTTTGTATTTATATCTATATTTAAATTTTCCTTACAGGTATGATATGGGGAAAACAGTAATATAAATGATAATTTATTTTTTAAAATATATTTTTATTGATTTCAGAGAGAAAGGAAGAGAGAGAGATAGAAACATCAATGATGAGAGAGAATCATTGATTGGCTGCCTCCTGCACACCCCCTACTGGGGATTGAGCCTGCAACCCAGGCATGTGCCCTGACTGGGAACTGAACTGTAACCTCCTGGTTCATAAGTCAACACTCAAACACTGGACTACATTGGCTGGGCAATAATTTTTCTATTTTGCTTGGAAAGATTCCTAATCACTTCTCAAAAACGTATATCAGTAACATGCTATTGTCACTGAAATCAAGTTATGAAGTATTTTTGCCTATTATTTCACAAACTGACTCTCTGAAGTTGAGCTTTCTACTCCTTAACAAAGAGTTGGATTTAAGTCAGCACTAATAAAAACTGTCTAATTTTAAATATATTAGATTGTTCTATAATATATACTGTTAAAACAATCAATGAGCACTATCTTTCTTCTCAATGCAAATTCTTACCTTATGAATTCAATCTCAGCCTCAGATTGTTATCAAAAATCCTGCCTAGATATATGAAGCAAAGCTTCAAGTTAGAGTAGTATCAGCCTGTAGCTAAACTACTTACTTCTTTGTAGCAGATATAATATGATTGGAAGTTTCTCTGGTGAGTAAGCTATTTAAACTAAGTAAAGAATGTATCTTCAAGAAATGTGCTTTTGTTCTCAAACATAGCAGAGTACAGAAGTAAAAAACAAAATACAAGTTTGTATAGTGAACAGCCTTGGAAGAGACAGATAATGTCTCCCTTAGAGCCAAGGGCAGGTTTGTTTATTGCCCAGTATAATAAAGATAATGACACCTTTTGGAGCAAAGGCCAGACTTTACTGCCCAGTGTACACATTTAGGGTTCTTGAAGATTGACATTGCTCAACTGGGATGTAAACTCACTGGGGTACACAGTATCTACCTGGGTCTCTTATCTCAGTCTGCTCAGACTGCATACAAAATAGCACAGGCTGCGTGGCTTTAACTACAGAAATATATTTCTCACAGTCTTGGAAACTGAGAAGTCCAAGGCCAAGGTGCTAGCAGATCTGGTTCCTGGAGAGAACCCTCTTCCTGGCTCATAGATCTCCGCCTTCTCACAGTATCCTCTAGTGGAACAAGGGGGAGATCTTTCTTCCCCTTTTTACAAAAACAGTCTGATTGGATTCGGGTGCCAAGCTCATGACCTCATAAAACCTTAATTATCTTCTAAAGACCCTATCTCCATATATAGTCACAATGGGGGTTAGAGTTTCAACATATGAAGGGGGGAGGGACATAATTCTGTCCATAGCACCCCTCTTAGTCACCTCATAATTGTGCTATAAGAAAGATCTTTGTTCTGGCCCGGGAGTCTCATATCTTCACTGGTGAACTTTTGGCAAAACAAACTGTTAGCTTGCAGTAACTATTCATCTGTGGTCAGGGACACTCGATGCTGCAACTCTTCAATAGAGCAAGTAGTTTTCATTGGCCTGCGGCATTTTCCATGTGTGCATTCCCTAGTTCAAACCAAAACACGGGTATTCATAATACTATCAATAGGTTGATGAGGCAGAGAAAGGACACATCAACGTTGTATAAACAGGATTTAAGTTCTTCCAGTCTGCTTGCATTCTATCCTAAGTATATTAACTTAGTTCATCTCACTTCCCTTTCTTCTCATTGTGTGCTTTAAACTGATTTAATAAGTCATGTGATTTGAGAATCTTAATTTATAATATATTTGCTGGCTACTATCATTATAGCAAGGTAATTTCTCTCAGAACAGGTTCACAGCCAACCTTTACCTAACCTTAAATTACAAAAATGACTATAGGACAAAGGCAAAAAAATTTGAAGCTCCATAATTCATTTATAGTCAGCCTCACTTTAATACCGAAAACTTAAGCAAGAGTCTAAAAAAGGAGCCGAAACCGGTTTGGCTCAGTGGATAGAGCGTCGGCTTGAGGACTGAAAGGTCCCAGGTTCGATTCCGGTCAAGGGCATGTACCTGGGTTGCGGGCACATCCCCAGTAGGAGATGTGCAGGAGGCAGCTGATCGATGTTCCTCTCTCATCGATGTTTCTAACTCTCTATCTCTCTCCCTTCCTCTCTGTAGAAAATCAATAAAATATATTTTAAAAAAAAAAAGAGTCTAAAAAAGGAAACTTGATGGGCAATGCCATCACTAAATAAAAATAGAGAACTTCTAAATAAGCCATAAACTAATAAAATCTAGCAATGATGTATAAAAATAGTATTTACCAAGAAATGTATATACTGCTAATGAAAACATGAAATCTAAAACCCCTTTGGAAAGTAATCTTATATTATTTATCAAAAATTAAAATAGCCACATTTTTCATACTGACAAAACAAAAATGGAAAATAAGACTGTAAAATCCAATGCATGTTATTAGGAAAATGGTTGAAAAAGTGTGATATGTCTTCTTCATTCACTAAAAAGAATGAAAAAAGCTACTTCAGCTGCCTTGGGTGATATCCACCATCAATATATAGTAGAGTGAGAAAAGCAACACACCAAGAAACGTGTACTGCAGGATTTCATTTTTTCTAAATCAATGAAAAAAGCCCAAACAACAGATAAGTGTCTATGAAAATGGAGAAAAATATGAACAGATACACACTAGATTGTTAACATATCAGTTAAGTATGAGAGAAGAGGATCTGGGTAGCAGATGGGAATTGAAACCTGCAACCCAGGTACATGACCTTGACCAGAAATCGAACCTTCGGTACACAGGCTGACACTCAACCACTGAGAAACAGCGTCCAGGGCTATAGTTTCCATTTTTGTATTGAGGTTCCCTATAGGTTTCCTTATGGTGTTCATGTTTTGCATTAAATTTTGAGTATATTTATAATAGTATTTTTCCATATTAATCTTTTATTTTCTTCTTTTACTTATTTTTACCATTAACTAAACTCTAGATTTTATTTAGATTTTACAAATCTCTCCATTAATGTCCTCTTTCTATTCTAGGATCCAATAAGAAATACCAGAAGGAATTTACTTTTCAAGTCTCCTCAGTCTTCTCTGTGTGTGACAGTTTCTCAGTCTTGCCTCGCTTTTCATAACTAATAATCTTGAAGAACACTGGCTGGGAAAGTCTATAGACTGTTCCTAACCTGGGTTTGTCTATTTTTCTCAGGATTAGAATGGGGTTATAGATTTTCATTAGGAAAACAACAGAGTGAAGTGCCTCTATACTCATTTCGTATGAAGTAGTTATATGATATCCACCAACTATCACTAGTAATGGTAACATTCATCACATGGTTAAAGTAACATCTGCAAATTTACTATTGCCCTAGCCAGTTTGGTTCACTGGATAGAGTGTCAGCCTGTAGACCAAAGGGTCCGGGGTACAATTCCAGTCAAGGGCACTTATCTTGTAATCTATATATATAAAAGCCTAAGTGATCAAATGGCCGGTTGCTATGACATGCATTGACAACCAGGGGGCAGATGCTCAATGCAGGAGCTTCCCCCTGGTGGTCAGTGTGCTCCCACAACCAACCTCCTGCGCCCCCTCCCCCCGCCGGCCAACCTCCTGCAGCCCCGAACAGCCCCAATCACTGGCCAGGCCGAGGGACCCCACCTGTGCACGAATTCGTGCACCGGGCCTCTAGTAATAAATAAAGTTACTATTATTTGCTTCCCTTACTCTATTATTTGGAAGGTGTCACTACTCTAGCGACAACTTTCCCCCAGAGCAGGGGTTCTCAACCTGTGGGTCACGACCCCTTTGGGGTTGAACAACCCTTTCACAGGGGTCGCCTAAGACCATCGGAAAACACATATATAATTACATATTGTTTTTGTGGTTAATCACTATGCTTTAATTATGTTCAATTTCTAACAATGAAATTGGGGGTCACCACAACATGAGGAACTGTATTAAAGGGTCGCGACATCAGGAAGGTTGAGAACCACTGCCCTAGAAATTAAGGTCCATCCTCTGGAATGGAGAGATTATAAATATAAAATACAATATATATTAAAAATAGATTTTTAAATTCCATAATCTCTATCACTTCTGTGACTCTTGCTATTGAGTGATTTTTCTCCTAGAATCACATTTACCTGCTTCCTGGCATTTCAAGTAACTTTTTGTATATTGAATAATAATATTCCTATCCATAAGGACTCACAATTATTTTCCTTAGGTTTTTTTTGTCTTCCATCAGAGAAAAGTCAAGTTTGTTCTAGCAGACAGCTAATTTACTTGTGGATCAGGTTATTCCTTTTCAGGGCTGTTTCAAGCTTTGTTAAGACAAGTATAGAGTAGTATTTATTACCCCAGGACAGAGCAGAGCAGTTACGTATAAGCACTTCATATACTTAGTCATAAAATGGGGTAACTGGAGCAGGATAGTAGTAGCAGAGATTGATTTTACCTTACAGTTGGATCACTAGCAATCCATACTACCTTCCTTCCCAACACCACTTTACCCCAAAGCAAACGATTACAATCCATACTTTTCCTCACAGCAATTAAACCACAGGCATCTTCCACTGTTTATTTCAACACAATTTTACCTCAATAAACATGAAGGGAGGACTGGGCATGGTGCGGTATGCTCAGGCTAATTGTGAATTCAAAAGTTTCTAAGGAATTACCAAGATCAACACACATAAACACTGATTTCACTGTGCTCTACTCAATGGAAAAATAAACCAACCCCAAAGCACAATTCAGGTATTTTGTACATTTATCAGTAATATGGACTTTGCTTCTTAAACTTAGTATTACATTTACTAAGGGCTTCTACAGTTGTAGGTATACATTTCACTCATGAAGAAATACAGTAAGCAGCATTATAAGCAAAAAGAAAAAAATGTTGAGTTTTATATTTAGGCTAAGGGCAGATAATCCCTTCAACCTACAAACGTGATATATTTCAAAACCCAGTCCACACACTAGCAATTAGTCCCATTGAAACAATGTTATAAATATTGGTTAGATTCCTAGGTTCGCTCACAAAGTGCTATTCTGCCCCCAAAATAACCGAATCATATAAAAACTCTGAATTCTAATCATCCAAGGCCAAACGACCTCTTAGCTTCTTCCCATCTCAACCCCAGAACCTCAGAGAAACAATCATTTTTATAGAAGTTACTAATTCAAAGTGTCTAAGTAGAGAGTAGTCTGTATATATATTGAAATTTGTTCAGAAAGTTCAAGATCTCTTTAATGTTGTCCAATTATACAGGTTCAATTCTATTAAGGGCAAACTTCTTTTTAAGTAGATTTAAAAATCTGTATTACTGAAAATGGATGTATACCCAATTTTTTCTCTTAATGTTTTTATGTAATGTATCAGCTAAAGTGAGCCTCGGAAGGCATTTTTCATGTTCTACATACTGGAAAACTGCACAAAATATTATTTTATGCTGTTCCTTAGGCAGCAGGTGACATACTCTGACTTTTTATTTTTTTCCTTCTAAGAGAACACATTTTGGTTTCATATATTTTCAGTTATGTTCTTTTTTCATAGTCCAAAAGATTCATTACTTTGATGACCATTTATCAGAGTTTCAAGTTCAATCTATAATACCCATTGAGATAGCAAATAATTCAGCCTCAGTGACTGTGTGTGTGAAAATGGGCTGTGTCCTAGATAAATGGCCTACCTGCCTCTGACATAGATTAGGTCATCATTCAAACTAACCACATAGCTCCACAACCAATTCTAGGAAACACAGGTTCACTTTAGCTGATGTTTCTGTTTTCCTGTAGATTCTTCCTTTTAGATAGTTACAATGTCATCAAAACATTATGGCATAGGTTTGAACAACCAAGATTCAGAAATATAATGATAAAGATATTTCCTATGTTTTGCAAACCATCAACTGTTCAATATATACCTATATCTGACTTCTCTTTTACACTAGGACATCCTCTAAATCTCTGGTATTTCAATCTGAATAGAAGTATATAAACCATAGTATTCTAAAGTGGCAGACAACAAAAGCCATTACAAGCATACATCTCTTTTCATATTCAAATAAGCTTTATTTTATCCTCTCAAATTTCTGACCTCTTTTCTCTTGCCGCTTATCTTGCTATTAGAAGAAAGAAGCAAACCATTTAGAGAGAGAGAGACTGGCTACCTAGAAAGCTACTCATAGAGTAAAATTACCTTGGTAAATGCAACAGAGTCCAGAGTTTCACTAATATTACATATTCGGAAATAGAAACAAATCAAGATTCAAATAAATGAGAGCATGACTGAACAGGTGAACCATATCAATAACTATCTGTTAGGTGAGAAATACAATTCCTATTTTTGTAAAATACTTTTATTTGGGGTTTCAGTTACTTGTAGCCAAGTGTTTTCATATCTATTAACCTCAAAGAAATCAGTAGAAAGGAATAAAAAGGCATCCATCCAAATAAGCAAAGGACTATTGAAAGGAAGACAGCGGCAAAGAGATCTCAATAGCATTACAGAAGACACACAGATACATACCTGTGGTCATTATTTTAGCAAAAGGAACCAGTCACAACCTAAATAGTCACCAAGAGGACTGATAAAAAGTCACCTAATTCATTCTGCAGACCTTTAAGGTTCTCAGTACTTAAGTCTATAGAGTGGGGGTAAGGGGAAGACATAAACCAAAGGACTTGTATGCACGCATATAAGCCTAACCAATGGACACAGACAACAGGGCGGTGAGGGCATGAATGGGGGGTGGGAGTGGGGGGGGGGGGGAAATGGAGGATAAGGACACATATGTAATACCTTGATCAATAAAGAAAAAAAAACCTGTTAAATAAAAAAAGAAAAAGAGAAAAAAAGTCTAAAGACTAGCTGGATTCCAAACCTCTCTCTCCATCAAGCTGAAGAGCTAGTTCACTCTTTTTCTCTCCTGTCTCCTCCCCATCGGGAAACCTGAGATTGATTTGCTGATAACTTAGGGACCCCAGGAGCAGTGGAAAATAGGGACAAGGTGCATGGCCTAAACAAAGCACAAAGGAGAAGTCAACAGACTTCCCACTCCTCCCTATTTGTTCTCATTATGCTTCCTCTACTCTATCCCTACAAAGCCTTCTGAAGGTAAAAGAAGAATCCTCCATGGGGTTTTCCTATTAAAGTCTGCATGAACACTATTTTGTATTAGTTTTAGGTGTACAGCACAGCAGATAGACATTCAGATAGGTTAAAAAGAAACACGAAGGATTTTTATTTGGAGAAACCGAATGGTCCGCCTAAAAAAGCATTCTGATGCTGATACTTGACTGGATCCGTGAATAGACAGGAGGGCTCACAGGCTGCCAACAATATAGAAGAAAAACAAGAAACATACCTATCTATAAATACAGAGCTTCCAATTAGGTCTGAGGGCTGCGTGTGACAGCCAAGCAGTTTGAGAGAAGGCTCCAACATGACAAAAATCGAAACAGAAAAAGAAAAGAAAAAAGAACTCGAAGAGAGAAAGAAAATACAGAGATCAGAATGAAACTTAAAAAAAAAAAAAACTAACAGAAGATCTTACAACCATATTAACCTAGGTTGGATGCTAGCCCTCCACCCAAAAAAAGAAAAAGCAAAATAAAAGAACTCTTTACAATTAAATTTTTAAGTTAAAAAATAACAACTTCCATGAAAAGACTGAGAGATAATGTTGAGAAAAATGTCACAGAAATAGAAGAGGTAAGAGAGAGAGAGAGAGAGAGAGAGAGAGAGAGAGAGAGAGAGAGGAAAAGAAAATACACAGAAATTAAAGATGAATCCAGAGAAGGAAAAAAAAATTCAGAACTAAAGGTCACACATCTCAAAATGTAAAGAGTCTACCTAGTGCCCAGTACAATGAATGAAATAAGATCCACATTAAGGTAGAGATTCCAATGCAGCAAATATCCTAAAGTGATAGATGAGCCATGCCTAAAAGGCAAACCATCTGGGATGCTGGAGCAGAAAATGAAAGACAACAAAATGTGCTAGGAAATGCTGTTTATTCTCAGCACCATCCCTGTTCTACTAAGCTCTATCCTGCATAGTAGGAACTGGAAACTTATAAACTGTATTTCCTCAATCCCTTGCCAGCAGATTTTAGTGCAGAGCCCACAGTGAAAACATTTGCAAAAGATTTAGATGGCAGAAGAAACGTATAAACCATTGATCTCCAGTAGTAGTTGTGGTTCACCTACAATTCCTGTACTTGCACGTTCTTAAAAACCATAAACGGTTTTCCACTGGTTATGCTAGCCTCTATTCCAAGTAATACATCCCTTGCTGACTTGGGAAAACTTAAGGTAAATATAAAGAAGTGATAGATCATTTGATGACAATTATTTACATAGTGTTCAATAATGACCATTATTTGCATAGTCACTACATATACACATTGACTTGTGACTTAAGGTTGTGATGTAGTTATATACAGAGAATAGGGATAGGAGAAATCGTTTGTGAGGAATATGATAGGAGGACATATTTTCAATTTCCATACAAAGGAAGCCTTTAATATTTAAAGTTGGTAATTTAAAAAATAGCAACATAAGTCCATACTTTGTAAAAAGGCAGTTAGGTTACCTTAGAGCAGTGGGTCAAAGCATGGGGCAGAGGACTGCTTTTAGGTAATAAAAAGTCTTCCAGCAACATTAGATATTTTAGGCAGATCATGTCTTACTTTCTTAAAAATAAAAAGGAAAGGAAAACAATGAAAATAAGAAAGAACAAAGTTTTAAACCAAACACAAAATATAGTTGAGCAAGACATTAATCCTTCCAACGTACAATCAGATGGCCACACTGCTGGGATTTGAATTCAGGAATAAGATAACATTGGGGAAAATGACAGTAACTCTAATTATTTAAAACTGAATCTTGCCCGACTGGCATGGCTCAGCGGTTGAGCATCGACCTATGAACCAGGAGATCACGGTTTGATTCCATCAGGGCACGTGCCCGGGTTGTGGGTTCGATCCCCAGTGTGGGGTGTGCAGGAGGCAGCCAATCAATGATTCTCTCTCATCATTGATGTTTCTATCTCTCTCTCCCTCTCCTTTCCTCTCTGAAATCAATAAAACTATATAAAAAATAAAAATGTATCTTGATATGCCTCTATTCCAAGCCAATCATACCAGTTTTGTTTCCTCAAAGTACTGTCTTAGCTGAAATTATCTTGTTCATCTATTTACTTATTATTTTTCTTCCTCATACCTATGGAATGGAAGCTACATAGGAGCAAGGACTTTGGTACTCAGTAGGATATCCACAGAGTTAAGAATAGATTCGGGCACTCAATACATATTTGCTGAATGACTAATTTATCCTTATAATCAAACACAATTTTTTGGCCTTTATTTTATAACTCTTCATTTTTCTAGATTTTTTGCAACTCAATCCCACTTTGCTAACTTCCCAGAAACACCATGTCTCCTTGCCTTTCCAACTACATCTTTGCTTCTAGGCCTTTGCACTCACCATTCCCTCTACCTGGGACATTCTTTCCTTAGATAGCCACGTGGCTTTTCCCCTCACTTCATTCAGGTTTCTTCTGAAACAGCACCTTACTACAGTCATTACTACTTTATTTTTCTCTTTGGTGATTATTAGCAATTGACAGACATATTTATTTCTATGCCTATCCCCACCAAACTATAAGCTCAATGAGAGAAGTATGTTGTCCATATTTCTTTACTGGTACAGTCTCAAAAATTAAAATAAAGATCCTGGCCATAGTAGGCACTCAACAAATTTTGTTGAATGAGTGGATGGTCACAATCTGAATTAATACTGTTATGAAATCAACAACCTCCACAAAACTACTTTGTCTTTCTGAAGTCTTTTTTTAAAGTATCAATAATAAATACAAAACTAAGGAGACTGGGACAGTGACACTCCATGCTTAGCTGTAATTGCAGTCCAACAGAAGGTCTTATGTTTAGATTCTAGTGATTAAAGACATCACACAGCGACCCAAAATACACAATTTCTAGCTTTTGGATGTGATAAATTCAGCTGCTGTGATAGATCTCTACCATGAGCACCACAGAAACCTAAATGCAAATTCATGCATGTCTGATTCAATATATCTTACTAGTTTTAGTTTTGTCTTCTAGCCACAACCTTTAGTTTTCAACAGTTTAATGAAAACTGCATGATAAACTCTACTTTTCGTATGGTGTGCTCGAACCCATCTTATGGGTACTGTCATTATCACCTCCTTCTTAGAGCTTGATTGATCACTCTTTTTCCTTATGTTCATTAATCTCATCACCTTATCTTTTATACCACTTCATTTTAGCAGAAAGGTAATAATAAAACCCTCATCCATTATCCTGTTACTCATCTAGTCAAGCGGAAATGGTTAATAACATGCTACAAATTGAACTTCAATCACCTCATTTTCTCCTTTGTTGAATACACATTAAAATATATTCCAAAAGTGCAATTTGTTTTACAGGAGAATTTGTGTTATATTGCTACAGACAACTAAAATTAAGTGTTTCTCAGTTCAGTTATTAAATATATCCAAGTGCTCTTTTATCGATAATACTAAAACATTAACTCATTTTATTAGGGTATAATAATACAAGAGTCTTATCTCTCAGAACACAAAGACATCTAGACTACCTAATAGTATGTGTTATATGATGTGTCATTTATCTTCAAGAAAAAATTACTAGTGATGATTTATGAATTGGTACATTATTACAGATGAAATTGCTCTCTATTTTTAAAAGTTAATTTGTTTACATGCAGCCTTATCTTCTAATGTAAGCCCTATTAGTGAAGAAGTCTATAACTGTCATATAAAACAGAAGGAATGGGTATATACATAAAATAGAAAGGCATAATGATTTAAGATTTTAAAACTAGCCTTTTGAATGGAATACATTTAATATATAATTAGACTATGGTTTTCAAAAGAGAAAAGAAACAATGACAACTAAAATCATACAACATTTTTATATGTATTACCACAAGCACTTGTACTGAGTTCTAACAGTCCTATAACTATTAGGGGGAAAATAGCTATCATATTGTGAAGAAAAGATTTTCTACTAATTTAAGTAGGTATCGCCCATCTATTTGTAAATGGGCATGCTCACCAATTGACTAAAAACTAGACTTACAGAAAATATTAGAAAACTTAACCAGATAATCAAGACTCGGTTAGTATTATCTTCCTATCATCCTAAAAATATGTTCTGACTCTAGGAAGGAATTTAGCAAATGACTTAATATCAATATTTGAGCCCCTAAACTGTACCACTTGTTGAGAATACTCCTCATGTTTATTATGGAAAAGAAAACTTGTAATATACATGTAAACCTATTTTCTTATACTGTTCTTTTAAAAAAGTGTTCCTTTTATCCATTAAAATGACTCTAAAATACCAAAAATAATTAATGATTATGAAATTATTAAATTTTATAGCATTGTATACTCAATCTTTTGGTATTGCAGAATCAAGAATAGGTATCAGTTTTTGTTTACACATATTTAAGACTTTTTAGAACATCATCCAGTCCCTATGAATAAGCTTACTCTCCTTTTGCATGTTTTACACTTCTTGTGTTAGTGGAGGGTTTTTAAGATACTTTTTATGTTAGGTATGAATTACATGTCATAATTACACTATGTTTTCCACAAACAGTCCTTATTTTCTGTAAACTACACAAAATAATATTATTATAGGTTAAAATTATTAAATACTTCTTTCCTACAAAGAACCTATGAGAATATATTAAGTTTATATTATATATATTGAAAATATATTTTTCCTTTTAAAAAGGACATATTAACATTTTAATACTATTTAGCATGTAAAAATTGGAAAAGAATCAATAAGTAAGCCCATGTATGAAAAAGTATTAATTTTAATCTATAAACATCACTGAATAGTATCAGATATCACTGCCTATAAGCAAATGACTTCACCTATTTAATGAGTCAGGGAAATCAGCTACTACAGCCCTAGCCAAAAGGCTCAGTGGATAGAGCATCAGCCTGAGGACCAAAGGGCCCCAGGTTCGATTCAGGTCAAGGACACTTACTTCCACTGCAGGCTCCTATAGGAGGCAACTAATGAATGTGTTTCTCTCACATTGATATTCCTGTCTTTCCCTCTCCCACTCTCTCTAAAAATCAATGAAAAAATATCCTCAGATGAGGATAAAAAAATCAGCTACTACATGAGGACTCCAGCAAACATGCAAAGGTTTGGCTCCAGTGCTGACAGAATTAGTGTGATAAAACTGTGACAAACTGATGAAAGCCCATTTCTTCTTAAAATCAACATTTCGTGTAATTAATAGCCAATAGCAAAATGTGGTAATTTAAAAACATTTTTATTTATACACTTTACATTTTAGTGTTTTTGTATTTGAACATAATGATTTCAGTTTTTTATATTCCTGACCTTTCTCTTAGTTTATCAATATCTTTATTGCTTAGTCATTTCTCTAAATTTTCTCCTCTGTTGGTTCTCTTTCTACATTGAAATATACATGCAAAGTAAGGATTCAAACAAGAACAAACTTTAATTACTGTTTTTGCAAACAGTATTCCCAACTTATCGGTTAAGAGAAAAACACATTATTTAAAGTTTTCTTGTTAGCTGGGTAATGCTTTTGCCCCACAACATGGAGAACTATTTACTTTTAAAACAAAGGTAAGAATAATCTAAATTGAAGATAGAAATTACCTTTTAACATTCTATATTTTCCTATGTTATTGTTTCCTAAGTAATCTGAAAGACAGTGAGAAAGACATTTTATAGCATAAAATACTTTCACTCTTAAGACAAAATGCTAGTGTTACACCTCCAGAGCAGGTGTGGTTAAGAGCAGCTTTACATGTTAATAGTGGGCCAGGAGACAGTATGTCTCCTTGTGTTCCAAGATGAGATACCATCACCTACGTCATAGCTTACCAAAAAATGTGTTTTAATCTAATTAAGCATTGACACATAACTTGCAGTTTATAGGAATTACAGAGAATAGAAGTACAAGCTAAATAATCTATATAATAAAAGCCTAAGCAACCATTATGGTGGAACGACTGGAATGACTGGTCGCTATGATGTGCACTGACCACCAGGGGGCAGAGGATCAATGCAGGAGCTGCCCCCTGGTGGTCAGTGTGCTCCCACAGGGGGAGCGCCACTCAGCCAGAAGCTGGGCTCATGGCTGGCGAGTGCAGTGGCGGTGGCGGGAGCCGCTCCTGCCTCCGCAGCAGTGCTAAAGAGCAGCAAGCCCAGCAGTAAGGAGCCTGCTGCTGAGGAGCAGCGAGCCAAGTGGTAAGGAGCGAGCAGGCGGGCGGTAAGGAGTGAGGGGTCCCAGACTGCGAGAGGGCGCATGCCAGACTGAGGGACCCCTCCCCACCCCAGTGTACGCATTTTGTACACCGGGCCTCTAGTTAATATATATAAGAAAGCAAAGAGATAAATTCAGAGGGTGAGACATTCTACAAGACAAATAGTCTAGTCTCTTCAAGTGAGTGTCATGAATAAGGGATTTTTTTAGAATAAAAAAGACTTATGGGACAAAATAACACAATAAAAAACCCAGTCCTGGATCAAATCCTGTTTTGGGCCACCAAATAATAAGGAATATTTTTTGGAGACAAGACAATACATTTAATGTACTTTAGGAATAATATTAAGTAATATTATGAATTTTGTTAGGTAATAATAATATTTTGGTCTATGTAGAAAATTACGTTATCCTAGAGAAACAAAAAGCATTTAGAGAAACAAAAAAGATAGCTGGTTATCCAAGTTACTTTGAAATTGTTTGGCATTTTCACTGTGGTAGTGAGGGTTCTGGGGCTGGTAATGTTCACTTCCTGTTCTGGTTGCTGGTTTCATGGGTCTGTGCAGTCTACAAAAGTCAGCAAGTTGTACAACTCTGTGCACTTTTTCTACACCATGTAATTCAATAAAAAGCCTAAAATTCATCATTATTAAAAAATAAGTGAATTAATTTTAAAATGCATGGACTCTGAAACAGTCTGCCTAGGTTTAAATTTTGGCTCTACCATGTACTACATCTGACCTTGAGTATGTTACTAATATCTCTATTTCTTCATCTGTAAAATGTTAGCCATAAAATAATTATTCTTTTACATCAATAACTCCATTTCTAAAGTAACTTCTGTTTTTTAGTTTAGACTACTTTTATTATTCATTTCAAAACACAGTTCTAATGCCTGATATCTAATATTTAGAAACATTCTGAAATAAATATAGTACAGGAGTTTTGAACTGAAATAAATGCCTTTAGTTTTTTAAAGTTGAAAGAAAATTCACAGTATTAACTTAGTTTTAATTCTCACATGCATATTAAGTGATATGTATGCTCTAGATAGTTACTTGGAAATGGTACTGATTGCACAGTGCAACTCTAGTTCAAAGTAACATGCCAGAATAGGATACATTAACTTGGCCTGAACCCCACTCAAACTGGGAAATAGTCTAGAGGACAGAAACTGATATGCATCTATACGGTAGAACAGCCGTGGGCAAACTGGCCCTCGGGCCGGGCCGGATCCGGCCCGTTTGAAATGAATAAAACTAAAAAAAAAAAAAAAGACCGTACCCTTTTATGTAATGATGTTTACTTTGAATTTATATTAGTTCACACAAACACTCCATCCATGCTTTTGTTCCGGCCCTCCGGTCCAGTTTAAGAACCCATTGTGGCCCTCGAGTCAAAAAGTTTGCCCACCCCTGCTATAGAATCACAAGTGGAAGTGAGGAAGCTATCTCTAAGAAGACTATTCAAAATATTTCTTCACTACTGGAACTGTGTATATTTATCAGAAATGGAACTCTAGGAATACCTTTTAGATTATCAGTCCATCAAACAGTATCAATGAAGGCATAAAAACATTTATGTACTTCAGAAATATTGCTTTATTATTTTTTTTAAAATATATTTTATTGATTTTTTACAGAGAGGAAGGGAGAGAGATAGAGAGTTAGAAACATCGATGAGAGAGAAACATCGATCAGCTGCCTCCTGCACATCTCCTACTTGGGGATGTGCCCGCAACCCAGGTACATGCCCTTGACCGGAATCGAACCTGGGACCTTTCAGTCCGCAGGCCGACGCTCTATCCACTGAGCCAAACCAGTTTCGGCAGTTGCTTTATTATTTTAAATAATCATTCTGTTTGGCATTTCATTCTTTATTTTAAAATTATGGTTTTGATGTCACTTGTAGCATATTAAATAGTTTAAATTTAATCATTGCTAACTTACTCATAAGTGTTTTCTATTATATTTCCTGCCACTTATAAATGAATATAAAATATTCTGTATAATGGATATTTTAATAATATAAGCTGAGAATTGTTTTTGTGTTCTCAAACTCGTACTATAATGTTATAGGTAGTATGTTGAACAACATTTTTAAAAGCAATTAAACTGAAGATTCTAAATCATCCTATCAAGTATTATAAACTAGCCTGGGTTAATTGTGCGGTTACAAAGTAGCTCAACAATAAGCAATTATAAGAATGTTTATAACATATTCCTTATTAAAACAGCATTTTATGCTTTCCTGAAAGTGTTTTTGCTTTATAACTGTTTAAATGTAGCCTTGGACAGGTAGCTCAGTTGGCTGGAGTGTCATCTCAATACACCAACGTTGTGGGGTTCCTTCCCCGGTCCAGGCACTTACAAGAAGCAACCAATGGATGCATAAATGAGTGGAACAGCAAGCTGATGTTTCTCTCTCTCCCATAAATAAAAAAAATATGAAGAGAAAAAAGACTATTTAAATGTAGCCATTATCCAACTGTATAAATTAGCGTAGTTATCTAATAGAGGATATAAACACAGAACCTAGTAAGAAAGCTCTTTTTTATTAGCAAAATCAACTTTACAGAGTATCCTGCTTAGAAACTAGACAGCATTAAGCCAAAATTTGAAGCTATTGTGTTGCCCTAAAAAGTTTTAACCGTAGAGATGTTCAATCAGAAATAACTTTTCTGATTTTCAGTATGAATTAAACAATTTAGAATAAAAAACAGTAAGTGAACATCATATTTTTTTTAATGGTGGCTGTATCAACTATGGCATATTTGGCTATAAGTAAAACCTAACTAAAAAATGTTTGAAGCAAATTAGAAACTTCTATTTCTTGTCAAATAACAAAGGTAATCCAAAGGTAGCCATTAACCAGATCAGTGGCTCAAGAACATAAAGCCTGAGGCCTCCAACAACAAAAACAACAACAACAACAACAACAACACACACACACACACACACACACACACACAAAAAACCTGGGGAAATATTAATTCAAAGGGCTTTGCTAATTATGTAAATGTCTATCATTCTACATGTAATTTCATTCAAACTTCCTCTCTTTTCCCCAATTAACAACCCTGCCAAATGGTTGGACTTGAAAAGGCCACAGCTTTATACACAATTAACAGTCAAATTCTAACACAAATTACATGTCATTCTTATCTCTGTATACACATTGAACTCCTATATCTTGTTGCCAGCAGGCACTTTGCATGAGGGAATACATCCTGAATTTGTTTAATGTCTAGGAATAACATTTCACACCTAGAAAGGAGATACAATCCACTGCCAGCTAAGTGAATGAAATTTGCCATACTCGCTCCTTTTTATTTTGTTCAAATAGGCAGTATAGACTATGATTCCCTTATCCCTTTATCTGTTTTAACAAATATTTTCTTGAAGTATAAGATGCAAAAATAACCTTCATTTATCTTTTTAGAAACTCAGGATAATTACAGAGACTTTTCTTCTTTAGCAAGTATACCAGACAATCCTCACTTCAAAATGCTCAAACCTGTCCTAATCTTCTTAAGTGTAGCATGTCATTACCAGAGTACCTCAATAAATACCCATCATTTTATACTAAAAGGGCAACTAAAATATATCTTATATATGTTAGTATGTACCTATATTATATTTTAAAGTAATATGAAAGGTACTCTGTAAAGTAGAGTCCTCTTAAAATATAAACATCAAAGGATTAAGGGGGAAAAAATACCTCACAGACAACAGTATGGTGATTACCAGAGGGAAATGGGGGTGGGGAGAGGTAGAAGAGGGTAATGGGGGGATAAATGCTGATAGAAGGAGACTGGCTTGGGGTGGTGAGCACACAATACAATATACAGATGATGTGTTACAGAAAGGTGCCCCTGAACCTATATAATTTTATTAACCAATGTCAACCGAATACATTCAATCTTAAAAAAAACCCACACCACAGTAATAAATTAATAAATAAATAAAGCAAACATCATCCCCAATTAACTTTTTAAATACATCTGATTGGGTTAGCTACTGGCTTAAAACTCTTCAGTGGTCACTCACTGCGCTTAGAATCGCTCAGTTCCTTTAACCAGCATCTGTCTACCTGTCCAGCTTCATCTTCTGCAACCTTCTCCCTATACTCTAAGCTCGAACCATACTACAGTTATTTCTATTCCTCCAGCTCCAGTAAACTCCCTCTCAGTTTGGCATCTATCCCTGAGTCTGGAATATTTATCTTCCTATATTTATCTAGTAAATTACTGTTCATCCTTTAATTTACAGTTCAAATGTCAATTTTTCAAAGAAGCCTTCCATGAACTCCCTCTTCCTCTTATCCCCTCCAAATATATTAGACAGCTGGATATAGATTTCCATACCAGACATTTTCCCCCTACCACAACAATCACTATATTGTATTAGAATTGCTTGGTGATCACTCTCTGCTGGAATGTGAGCTCTGTGAGCATCTTTAAAAGGAACCATGTCTGCCTTGTTCACTGCCAGATTCCCAATACCTATACATATGGTCCTGATCCTCAATAATTATCTAATTTCTAAAACTGTCTTATATATCAAGCTAAAGCAGAGCTCAAATGTATTAAAATACCCATTTTAAATATTATACTCTCTCTTCCTGTCATGAGGAGTCCCTTTCTATGAGTATAAAATGTTCTGATAATCAGAAGAACAAGGGTGAGGAGAGGGAAAAGAAGGAGAAGAGATGGGGGAGTAGGAGGAGAAGAAGGAGAAAGAGGAGGAGAAAGAAGAGGCAGACACAGAAAAATGAGAAGGGAAGGAAGACTGGAAAGAGGAGGGGAAATGGGGGAGGAGGAAGAGAAAGAAGAAATTGAATGCTTAGACAAGGTATTCAATTTGTTGCGTTGGTCGGGGAAAGTAGTGAATTTGGAGTCAGTATTCTAGATTTTAGTTCAAATTATCTATGTGATGCTGTAAAAGTTGTGTAATGTCACAAAGCCTCAATGCCTCATCTGTAAAGTAGGGAACATTAAAGTAGGGAACATGAATACCTCAGAGTTGTGAGGTATTCATGAAATTAAACTTGTAGAAGGCTTCAAAAACCATAAAGCACTTCATAATATAAGAAATTGTTAGTATCGTTATTATTAACATCACAATTAAGGTAATATAAGTAAAAAGATTGTTTAGGAAACATTGCAGAAAATTTCTGGCTTATATATGAACTAAAATATACAATTTAAAATAATTACAAAAGTTTATAGGCAAGAGAATGTTATAAACCAATCATGAAGTAAGTTCTAATATTCTCAGATCCTGCTATAATCTCAACTCCTGAAATATTTTATTTCAAATTTACAGCTAAAGATTAAAAAACAGGAAAAAGTTAGATCAGAACTCATCTTAAGGCTTCCCTAAGGTAGTCATGTAAAAATGTAACTAAATAATGATGAAATCAAATTCTTTTAACTTGTTATGGGATTCATTTTTGTATTATCTACTAGAGTAAAAATTATCCTGATCCTTAATTTTTGAGTGTTATAAACTTTAAGCATTGCAAAATTCAGTGATAATTTTTCTGAGGAAAGTTACTTTGATTCCCAATTACAGATATAATTATAAACATCATGTTTTCCCCCAAACTTTGAAGACATGTAACAAATTATTGTAATTAAAGCTTGAATAAACAACTTTTTTTTTTAATCCCCATTTTTCATATACAAAAAGTATTTGTATATTTTGCGAAAGGAATGCTACTACTATATTAGGGCTTTGAACTAAAGCTCTAAAATCATACTATTCAACCAAAGGTTTCTTCAGCAATATTAACATGGCCACGCAGCACATGTTACTTTTACCTTCTTTATGTACAACAAACTGCATTCAATTGGTGAACAAATACAATGTTTAGTATCATATTTAAAACCACCATTCAAACCTTTTCTTAATGCTATTATCAGTTTTTCTTTTGCAACAATTTTGTGTATAAAAATAAAAGCACTGGATTTTTATTAGTGCTGCCCCTTCTTTGTTTTGCTCCACTCTGCAAAGCCCTTTAGGGACACTAAGCCCGAATTTACCATAATACGGATTAAACTTTCTTTGTCCCATTGCACAGGGTTTGTTAGCAGGTTAGTCTTTTTACATTTTTCACAGGCAGCCTGCAGCTTACCCTTTAGGCCTCACTCAAAATACTTCTGTGGATTTACAAAAATGCCAGAGTGGTCTTGGGGTTAATTGGAAGATAAGTGCAGCCTTTAACATGGAGACTCATTAAACATTTAGCCTTACCACGATCCACTATCCTTGGAAAAGAGAGGTTCTAGAGCCACTTTGGAAAATAACATAGTAAAATCCTTTTAAAAATGTGTACCAGTTATTTTATGCACTGGAAATACTTAATTTATCTGCTCCACAGGTGATATAATAGAACAAAGTAATTTTCCTGGTCACTTTTTATTTTGGCTTTAATATATAAATCACAGATAAAAATGACCAGATTTTCTAAAGCAAAAACTTTGAGAGATTTGAAGTAAAAACTCAACTGATCTTCAATGACAGTTAATATTTATATTTAAGCCCCAAATATTAATTCTGGTATTTCTATTTTGTTTAATTTCACCTAAATAAATCATCATAGTCAAATATGTCTATTAGAGATTACTGGAAACAAATAAAAAAAAAACACTTGTAAAATATTTTTAAAACTTAAATTATTGCTGTAATATCTGAAACATACAAAAACATAATACACACACTTAAAAATACAATCTGAAGTATACTCATAGCTATTGGGTTATTTTTTATAATTAAGCAAGCAGATTGGTATCCAGATTAACTTTACCATCCTCTTACCTCCCTTCCAACACTATCACTCACACAGAGAAAGAAGGGGGGGAAAAAAAAAAGGAAAATGCGACAAAACACACAGACACTTGAAGTAAAGGATTAGACATATTTGCCCAAGATGCAGATAACAAAAGCAAAAGTGAAGAAAATTGAAGAGACAGCCAAACTCCAGCAACAAAATGGTTAAAGAATCTCAAGTATTGTTCCCCTTATTTTAAAAGTCCACTATATTGTGAACAGCGCAAACATCAGACAAGTTAAGATTACTGACCATTATCTCCGTAATTTTCTCCGCTTTCCCTCACATTCCCTCTTGCTATCTGGGCACCATTTTTCTAAAGCTTTATTTCTGCTAAGAAGTAAACTTCCCCTAATCCATCTATTATGGAACCTTTAATTGGATTGGGAGCAGGATGGTGTATAAAATAGCCCCTATTCACTCTAAAGGACTGTAGTTTTAGGAACTTAAATGAGAAAAGTATTGTGAAAGAAAATCCTCAGGGAATCAAGGATTAAAATGTGGCTCTCTTAAATTCATAAAATCCAGAACACAAATGAATTGCTTCCTTAAACAGGTAACTTTCCAAATAAATAGCATAGTAAAACTAAAATTAAAATTTTATCCTAAGAATAATAATGCATTTATACACTAATGATTTTTGGCTTTATAAACAACTTACACTTCCTTTTCTTCAGTTGACATCTGCTCTGCCAGGGAGCAAGAAGAATGTCTTAAATATATTTTTTTATATTCTCTCCACTCTACACATATATTTTCCCTATTAAATATATATGGAGAAAATTTTAAAGTATATTTTATTTAATTAAATCCTATACATATTATAGAAGCACTGCTATAAAACAAGCATGTTCCCAAGCAAAAACACATTTTTTTCTTACAGGGAGTCAAACACAAAATGACTAGTCACTCTTTTTCCCTTAGCCAACTATCCTCTTGGCTTCTTTCATACACACCCCACTTCCAAATACCCTCTATTAGTCTGTGTACTACTGTCTTATGCTCTTCCAGAGTTTCATGTCCAACCATCTGGAGTATCTTCAATAGTGAGATGGGACTACAGCCCACACTCATTCTCCTACAGAACGAAAGGCATTTAATAAAGTCTCTTATCTAAAGTAAAATAAAACCTATAATGTGCTTACCAACTTTACATTAATCTCTTTAAAATCCACATACTCCTTATTAAAACAGTGGAAGATAAATGTTAGGAGAGATCAACATTCCAATTAAACTTGACACTACATGTAGGCTACTAGTCTTTATCAAAAGAAAATAAAACAATATTACTGATTTAAGTGATGGCACTTTTGAAAAGTTTCTTTAAGAAATTCAGTTAATTTCAAGAAAACCCTCATAAAGTATGCCCTCTGTTTTGGAACCCTTATCGTAAGTTAATAATCGCTGCATGCTTATTGAACCCTTTCTAAAAGTGTCTGGCATTATGCTGGCACTACTACCTGAATGACCTCATTTAACTCTCCAACCACCTACAAGGTAGATGCCATTATCTGTTTTACAAATATGAGGAAACTAAGTCTTAAAAAGTTCAATGACAATTCCCAAGGTTGTGTGGCTCCAGGAACAAACAAGTTTTGTGAAAGCTTTTTCATTACTCTGCTGCAAAGCTTCCCACAGGAAAGGAAGCCAATTTTCCTTTCTTCCAAAAAACAAACTTGCCTAAATTATCAAAATTACCTATTTACCAATTACAAATAAAGAATGTTCTTCTTGAGTATATTAAGTGTATATGACTATATTCTTCCAATGAGTATATAATTCTAAAATATAGTTAACAGTAATATTCTTAGCAGTATTGTAAGAACTATTCAGTTTTTCAAAACTAAGATCATACGGTTATCTGGTCCTATTTCAAGTACAACTAAAATGTTAGCATTTCATACGTGAAATTTTCAGTTCATACTGATTACTAATTATTTTCAAAGCCATCTATTTTTTTCAACATTTTATCTTATTTAGGATAATTCTGTCGCTATTACATAATTTAAAAGTATTATTTTGGTTGAAAATTGGTACAATAGTGTTAAAAATTTGTGAAATTTAATTGACCAGTTTTCATAACCGCTTTTTAAGGAATGAACATCCATTCATCTGTCCCAGATCTCTTCTATTGAAGCTGAAGAAAGCCTTTTCTGGAAAAAAGAAAGCACACACTCCAGGAGAGATTCTGGTTCTTGAGAGCAGTAAGAAGGAGGGGTCAAAGGTAAATATTAGAAGGTACAGTCAGAGGAAAACGATGAAGGAACATGGAATCCTGGCATCACAGCTTTTGTAGGCCCTCTCAAAGAATAAACATAGTACATAAACAAAGAATAAACAAACTGGTTTGGGGTAATTTAGTACGATAATTAGTTTTCAGCACATAAAGCAAGTTCCTAGTACAATGGCAAGAACCCTAGTAGTGGGGTCTTAATAAATATATGTTGAATGATTTTGTTAAAATTTTATGTAAGGCAAAACTTTAAGTACTATATTCTGAATATCAAAACTATCTTTAATTGAATAAATAAAATTATTTTATAGACATATATATTTTTCATTTTAGGGGTGGCTGCACTGTTCCATTTATGAAACCCCAAAAATATCTTCATGCTGAAAAGATCACTGACTTTCCTTTTAAAAAGTAGCTGTGGAAAGAAGCAGAAACAAAATAAAAAAAATCAGAATCTACAAATGTCTCCAATAAAATTACTTACTTGTTAAAGCACATTGAAAATATAAAAGTAAGACATATTCTCTCTTTTGGAAGCTTATTAAAATTAAGAAACCCAACTATTCTTTTCCTCTATGCCATTTTACTAATAAATAAGTTAGTATGTAAATCTCAGTGGCTAGTATGTAAAATCCTAGTAAATTGTAATGTAGTTCATCATGTTCCATGTGCATTTATGCTTCTTTACAACTTCAGCTAAGTTTCTATATGTCATGGTTTAGTTTTAAGTGGGTGGCCAAAAACTATGATGAGTTAGAAATTATGTCCCATTTGGGTGTTCATTAACAATAAATTACTGTTTCTATGGCATCAAATAATAACTTCAAGCCTTTATTCACTGCTCAGTGAGAGGCACTTAACCTTTCATGGAAAATAGTTCTTTATCTTAAAGACTTTATCATCATCTTGGCTTCCTACAATGAGATTCTGCTGTGTTACAAAACATTTAATACAAAAAATGTAAATAAACAATTAAATATATAAAGCATGTATATGGTAAAATATTCAATTGAAGAAACAAAACCTATTAATAAAACGTTGTGGGCAAAGCTGGATTCCAACACAAGAATTTTCAAAGTTATATATCAGAGTGGCATTTTAATTCATTAACAAAAATTAGTTTTAAGCTCCATAGAGAAGTTTATATTGAATATATTTTTACCTCATGTTTACCCCTTAAAAGAAGAGCACTAAAGTAGTTTGGACCAAGATCCAAAGAGATGAAGTCAAAGAGTCAAGAGTATCATACCGCCGAAACCGGTTTGGCTCAGTGGATAGAGCATCGGCCTGCGGACTCAAGAGTCCCAGGTTCGATTCCGGTCAAGGGCATGTACATTGGTTGCGGGCACATCCCCAGTAGGAGATGTGCAGGAGGCAGCTGATCAATGTTTCTCTCTCACCGATGTTTCTAACTCTCTATCTCTCTCCCTTCCTCTCTGTAAAAAATCAATAAAATATATTTTTTAAAAAAAAAGAGTATCATACCAATCTCCACACTAATAACTATGTCCCATACAACTATATATACATACACAGACACACTTGCCAAACCCCCACCCCCCAAGAAAGGTTCTTTAATTTCAAAGAAGAAACATATTTCTTTAACAATTAAGTTCACATTCATATGATTTTTACAAAAAGTTATCAAAGTTCACCATTATCTGACTTCTCAGTGATTGTATTTCCAGCATATTCTGGAATGTATAACAGAAAATATATAATGGAAAGCAGGTCTTTTGATGAACACCCAGCTGGTGCCTAAGGAAAAAGCGATGTGCAAAAGAGGGTATGAATGAGAAGAGGATGTGTTTTGTTAAGATGTTCATGGGTAGAACCAAGACTCTGCAACTGGAGGTTTGACAGGACAAAGGGAGGGGGCAGGAAGGAAGACAGAAAATAGGGGTAGGTAGTTTGGTTAAAGAGAGGCCCTCAAATCCCTTTTTAAAAAAATCAAGCCCTAGCCAGTTTTGCTCAGTGGATAGAGTGCCGGCCTGCAGACTGAAGGAACCCAGGTTCAATTCCTGTCAATGGCACATGCCAGGGTTGTGAGCTCAATCTTGGTGGGGGGCATGGAGATAGCCAATCAATGATTCTCTCTCATCATTGATGTTTCTATCTCTCTCTCTTCCTTTCTCTCTGAAAGCAATAAAAATATTTTTTAAAAACTCAGCTCTAGTAGGTTTGGCTCAGTGGATAGAGCATTGGCCTGTGGCCTGAAAGGTCCCAAGTTCAATTCTGGTCAAGGACACATGCAGGGTTGCGGGCTCATCCCCAGTAGGGGGTGTACAGGAGGCAGCCAATCAATGATTCTCATCATTCATGTTTCTATCTCTCTCCCTCTCCCTTCCTCTCTGAAATCAATA
This sequence comes from Myotis yumanensis, assembly GCF_028538775.1. Taxonomy (NCBI): domain Eukaryota; kingdom Metazoa; phylum Chordata; class Mammalia; order Chiroptera; family Vespertilionidae; genus Myotis; species Myotis yumanensis. The sequence continues at coordinate 55,124,426 of NW_027223756.1, forward strand.
AAAAAATATTTAAAAAAATAAATCTAAGACCCAAGTTACTTGGCATTTATAATACTGAGCTGGAGTGAGAAAGCCAAATTCAGGAAGATCAGAAGAACAAAAGTTACTAAATTTGCAGAAAAAAAGAGTTACTACATATGCATGTAATTGGAACAACAGAGAAGAGAAATCCTAAAGTGTTTTCAGCAAATAAAGAATGCTAAATAGGAATTAATAACACAGAATCAATCATAACTAAAGTAGTATGAAATGATAGTGATGTTTCCTTTAGTTAAACTTCATCAATATACTTTAGAAATATAATAATATCAAAAGGTTCACTGCTGACCTCTGTCCTCTAACCTTAATTTCCCCAAATATATTAAAAGCTTCAAAAAATTCTACTACCTAAGGTTTTCAGAACGTAACCCTTTGGGTAAGGTGTTATCAACTTTCTTAATGTTCTTGAGCACTTTATAAAACTAAATCCATTAGAGAAGCAGGCAAAATGGGCTTCTCTTTATATTATAGTCAATGTTTAAGGGAAATATGTTCAAATTAATTCATTCAAATAAATTTTTTTGAATGCAAACTATGTTCCAGACACTGTTTTATAGCCACTAGATACAGAAATTTCAACAACAAAAAGATGGGGGGGGGTGGGGGGGGGGACGACTATGTTTTATTAAGAATTAGAGAAAAATCAAACTAAATTCTGTTTAAACCTATACGTACAGCAATAAATATTAATTATAGAAAACAAGACCTAAAGAAACTTAAATTATCTCGGGTTATTATTTAAACAAGGAGGAGGGAGAATCTGAAAATAAGGTGAATATTATAAAATCCAAACTCCTATCAATCCAGGTTTTGTGGTGAACTCTCATTTATTTTAAAAGGAAATTCTCTCTCTTTCCTTCCTTCCTTCTTTTATAACAAGAGGGGGAGAACTGTATTCTTTAAAAGTAACAATGTCAAAAAAGAAAAGAACAAAGAAAGGCAGACAAAATGTAAGCGATTAAAAGAGACTAAAGAAATTAAATGCAACGCCTAATCCTAGACTAGATCCTGTACTGGAGGGAGAAAATGTTCTAAAGAACATTGTAGTCAAATAATGAAAGTAAAATGCAGATGGTAGATACCATTATTGTGTCAATGCTAAATTTCATAAATTTGATAACTATTGTGGTTATATAAGTAAGGAAATGTTCTTAGTTTTAAGAAATACACACTGAAGTATTTCAGGATAAAGGATCATGATGTATACAAATGGTTCAGAAAAAATGTGTGTAAGTATACACATGTACATATTATATGGAAATATATATGTGTATATAGGGGAATGAGCAAATGATAAAGTAAATGGGACAAAAATGTTAAATGGTAGATACTAGTACATTCAAGTAAATTTTTTAAAAGAACGTGATAAATATGACATGTATGTGGTAAACCTGAGCCAACATCAGTGAAGCTCAGGCTCTGGAATTATTTCCAGAAATGGTTACTTTCTCCAGTGATATCCTCTGTGACCAAGAATTGTATGAAAGCTATCGCTGAAAAAGGGTAAAGCTAACTGGCCACTATGGAAGCTGGCTGATAGTGATAAAATTACTAATGTATATATTATATACAAACACAAATTTGGCCTATTCTTTCAGAGGTTTCCCCAGTTCAAATATTAAGAAGTCCAACTTGACACTTAGTAGGACAGAATATAGGTGTATATTCATAATTCAAAGCATTGCCAATTGAAAGTTATAATTACTAAGTGCTGTTTGAAACTACAATAACAATTTATAAAAAGTGATCCTCTAAATTACAATAAAATTCTTTCTGAAAATTTTGCCACAATTTTTGTATGTTTTAATCTACTCTTCATGTGGTAAAATTATGTTATTCTGAAGTCAGTGAGGAAGAGCTATTATAGATGAGAACTTTTTCTAAATAAGAGAAGGTTTATAACACTTTAGATGGAAATATTTCTAAACCATGATGGCATTCTGTGGTGGGCAGAATAAAGCTGCCTCCCAGAGATGTGCACACCCTCATTCCTGGAACCTATGACTATGTTACCTACCAGGTGTACCAGTTAATAATGCAGATTTTGTAATCAAAGAAAACATGGTAATTTCAAGAGAAACATCAAAAGTGCTTTATTCAAAGTAATGTCCATCGCTAGCTACACATTTCCCCCATCTTCCAGGTAATTTGTGGATACCGTCCCAATAGGACTTTTCTGGTTTTGAGGTAAACCATTCAGAGATCCAATTTTCCACTTCTTCGTATGTTTTGAAGTGCTGCTCAGAAAGTGCGTGTACCATCAATCAGAACAAGTGGTAATCTGAAGGAGCAAGGTCTGGTGAATACAGCGGGTGGGTTAATACTTCCCAGGCAAGATCTTTTAATGTGTCTTTAACTGGTTTTGAAGTGTGTGATGGTGTGTCATCATGAAGCAAAATTACTTTGCCGTGTCTTCTGGACCATTCTGATCATTTCACGATCAAAGTGTGGTTCAAACTGATTATTTGTTGTCGGTATCGATCAGTATTAAGTTTCATCTGGTTTTACAAGCTCATAATACACCACACCTTCCTGATCCCACCAAACACAGAGCATTGTCTTCTTTCCGAAGCAACTGGCTTTGCAGTCGATGTTGATGATTGACCTGGATCAACCCATGATTTTGTGTGTTTGGGATTCTCAAAATAAATCCACTTTTCATCACCAGTCACAATTCAATGAAAAAAAAAGACTTTCTTTCGTGCCATTGAAGCGACGTTTTAGTGATGACTTTTCAGTTTTCCATTTGTCTTTCGTTCAGTTGATGTGGCACCCATTTTCCTTCCTTTAAAAATCTTTCCCATTACTTGTAAATGATGGGAAATTGCTTGCTGAGCAACGTTTAATCTTTCTACAAGTTGTTTTTGAGTTTGACACGCATCTTCATCCAATAATGCTTGTAACTGTTGGTCTTCAAACTTTTTCGGTTGACCTGGACGTTGTCTTTCACATCGAAATCATCACTTTTAAAGCATTTAAACCAGCGTTCACAAGTATCTTGAGATGGAGCATGCTCACCATAAGCTTCCTGAAGTATTCAGCAGCATGTTTCTTCAAAATAAAGTAATGAATTAAAACTTCCCACAAATGCTCTTTTTTTGGCACGAAATTTGACATTTTTAAGCGTAAAAATATCTATGATGTTAACACCTTCAGCAAATTTGACATATGAAGTTTTGAAGCTTGCTGTCAATACATCAAAATAGCATACATATCAAATCGCATATATATCAACATATATGTAACTCCATCTATTGAAAAAAAATCCGCATTATGAACTGGTACACCTGGTACATGGCAAAGAGTAAGGAGGGTTGCAGCTGGAATTAAGGTTGCTAATCAGCTCACCTTAAAACAAGAAGATTAACCTGGATTATCCAGTGTACTCAATGTAACAACAAGGTTCCTTCAAAGTGAAAGAAGTGGAAGGTGGCAGCAGAGTAGGTCAGAATAATGTGATATAAGAAGCCTTGACCTTTGGTTGCTGGCTGTGAAGATGGAGGAAGGGAACAAGACCCAAGAAATGCGGGAGGCCTCTAGAAGTTGGAAAAGGCAAAAAATAAATTCTCACCTAGAGCCTCCAGAAAGAAATGCAGTCCTGTCAACACCTTGATTTTAGCACCATGAGACCCATATTGTTCAAGCCACTAAGTTTGTGGTAATTTGTTCTAGCAGCAATACAAAACTAATAATGCACTATTTTCTTTTCTCTTATAGAAAGTGTAATAAATGTAATTTAATCTTCAAAATCGAAGAGAATCATTATGAGAATCAATTACTGTTTTAAGCAACAACCTATCTACCCCAACCTCCAAGAGTACACCCAGAAGATTCCCATACCCATGCTTATAATATGGTTTCTAGGTGATCTTTTGATAAGAAATGTTCTACTGCCTATTTACTACATTTCATCCACTGTGAATGGCTCTGCTCTCATTACTCTCCACATCAGTAATTATCCCTCAATCACTACTATTCTCTTTCCTCCCTCTATCCCCAGTTTAATTCTTTCCTGCCATTTTTTGCTCAGATAATATCTCCTGGGGTTCTTGGTTCTTGCATAAAGATTGCCCTTAAACACACGAGGCTAGTCAATGCCTTTTTCCCTTGTCTGCAAATCTACCAATCAGCATGTAATATTCTGCTCACCTCAGCTCTTTTTATTTTTGCTGAGTATTCACTGGTTGTTTTCCAAGTGTATTTCTCCACCTATATGCAATCTGGACCTTAAATTTTTCTGTAGAAGGCTATGTATATTTACTCAATATACAAGCTTGAATGAGAAGCAGCAGAGATAATGATAGTATAGTTACACACATACTCTCACTGCTATAGGCAGCTGACATGCAAATTCATTTTCTCCACACATATGCCATCTCCCCCACCCCTGCCCGGTATATTCTCAGTAAATATTTAAAAGACAGGGGAGAAAAAAAGCTCTTAACTTTCTAGTGTGAAAGTGACAGCAAGCAGAGAAAACTAATAAGCAAACAAAGTGAAGTTACATGTGGTATCAGAACAGATTATAATATATAATCTACAGTATATTTCCTAAAATTTACCCCTATTCAATACATTCAAGGCCTTCAAATATTTAAACAGTTCAGACATTATTGAACTGAGAGCTATTAGTTGTTCTGGACATCTAGTCGGTATATCTGGTTTCCCTGCTGCCCAAAATTAAGTTTGGTTTGAAATACTCTTTTTTTCACCTAATGACAAATTTGTAAATAAGCCAAGATACGTAGACTCCGCAGTGTAACAACGAGACTCACTAATATTAGCATCACACAATCAGAAGGCTGAAATTCTCTCTTTATAATTTGTTTAATGTTGATCACAAACAACACTGCAGAATAGCAGCACATGCACTATGATTTTACATGTACTATTTATATGTAAATATAACACCAGCTAACCATTTCCATGGCAAAGAATAAGCTGAAAAAAAAGTAATCCTGGCTTAATTCTTTAATATCTGGCACAATAAAATAAGGTAAAGCCATATAAAGTAAAAGTTATTTAAAAACATTATACTTTGAAGTATGTTTACTTATATGTGACATATTTTAATTTACTGATTATAAAAACAAGGAAGGAAATTAACCCCCCCAAATTTAACCACTATTCATACACTTTAACTGTTTTCATTTTTAGTCCATTCTGCTCAGTCTTCATTCAAGAATATAACATAACTTTAGCATATGTAAAATCAGAGCACAAAGATACTTCTGTGTTCTTTTTCATTTAAAATGAGACCTCTTGAAATACTTTAAATATAACTAATGTCCTAATTATATAAATACTAGAGGCCCGGTGCATGAAATTCATGTGGGGGGGGGGGGGGTGTCCCTCAGCCCAACCTGCACCCTCTCCAATCTGGGATCCCTCTCACAATCCAGGACTGCTGGCTCCCAACCACTCGCCTGCCTGCCTGCCTGATTGCCCCTAACTGCTTCTGCCTGCCTGCCTGATCACCCCCTAACCACTCCCCTGCCAGCCTGATCGACGCCTAACTGCTCCCCTGCCGACCTGATTGCCCCTAACTGCCCTCCCCTGCTGGCCCAGTCACCCCCAACTTCCCTCCCCTGCTGGCCTGGTTCCACCCAACTGCCCTCCCCTGCAGGCCTGGTTCCCCCCGACTGCCCTCCCCTGCTGGCCTGGTCCCCCCCTATTGCCCTCCCTTGCAGGGTCAGTCACCCCTAACTGTCCTCACCTGCTGGCCATCTTGTGTGTTGGAGTGATGGTCAATTTGCATATTACCTCTTTATTTATTATATAGTATACCATTTATATTCGTTCTTCTATACAAAACTTGTAAAGAAAGAACCTTATATTATTTTGAGTTCTGAATATCAGTTTATAACATCTGAATAGTATCTGAAATAGTCAAAGGTATACTTCATGAATGAATACCATGATTTAATAATGTACAATAAAGAAACTAAGACTCATTTCAAAATAACATGTTACCATTTTAGGATCTTACTGGACCTTTATTCTAATTAAAGATTTCTAAGTAAACTACTTAAGAAAGGTTTTAAAGTAGTTTTAATCTTAAAAGTTAAAGAAGATGAATAACTGATATTAACTTCAGACTAAAATGTTTTCAGTAATACAAATGGTACTTACCATGACAAAAGGTTTAGCTCAATGTGAACTGACCTTTATTCAGTGAGCAAGAACCTGAATAACCAGCTTCTTACAAAAATATAGATATGACTTTTTAAAATACACAGAGAGTATTACAGCACTTATGAAACAGAATGCCATCAATTTTCATGTAAAAACTGAAATCTAAACAGAAATTGAAATTGATGTCAATTTACTTCTGGGAGCTTACTATATTTGGAAAACAGCTTCCTCTTTGCTAACCCAGTGGTTTCAGTTTTATATAGACTCATTATAAGCCACAATGTTTCCTAAGTATAAAATACATAGCATTTTATTAACTCCATTTCTATCACTGATAAACAGCTATGGAGGTACATACCAATCACTTTAAAACCAGATTTAAATTTCAAGTATTCTTCCTATGATTTACTACATATTACTTTGGAAATTTCCTAACCAGACTATCTAACATAGTTTACACTGCAATCAATGCCTAAAACTTGTATAAAATTCTGATAATAAAAACTGTTTAGTCCTCCATGAATTTAAAAAATGAAACTCTTTATCTTTCTGTATTACCTGATCATGTCACAACATTTCAGAGTAGGATACCAAGGTTTCATCCTCCTCTTCTGTTGGAGTATTTTGAGTAGACAAAGATAAGTTGTGTGTGATATATGTCATTTAATTGTAGAAAAGCAGAATTTACAGAACTGTCATAGACAACTGCAGAAAGGGCATTAAAAAACCAAGAACATGGCATTGGCAGGATATCATTAACTTTTGATGACTTTAAAATAAACGATCACCCATCTTTACAAGTCATGCTTTGCTATTTCCTAGCTTTAGAATAAGCCAAGCCAAGTTATATAATCTATCTGTGCCTTGCTTTCTGTATAGATAGGGATAATAATCCTATATAATAAAAGGCTAATATGCAAATCGACCAAACGGCAGAACGACCGGTCACTATGACACGCACTGACCACCAGGGGGCAGACGCTCAACACAGGAGCTGCCCCCTGGTGGTAAGTGTGCTCCCACAGGGGAGTGCCGCTCAGCCAGAAGCCAGGCTCACAGCTGGCAAATGCAGTGGCGGTGGCGGGAGCCTCTCCCGCCTCCTGGCAGCACTAAGGATGTCCACGGGGAGCAGGCCTAAGCTGTCAGCTGGACATCCTCTGAGGGCTCCCGGACTGCGAGAGGGTGCAGGCCGGCCTGAGGGATCTCCCCCATGCCCCGAGTACACAAATTTCGTGCCCTGGGCCTCTAGTAGGATATATAACTCAGTATAGATTTCTTGAGAGGATTAAGACAAAGTGCTTAGCTTACTGCCTGGCACAGAGTAAGAGCTCAATATTATCCTTGCATAAATCTCATTTCAATTGAGTCTTAAAAGACTTTCAGAACATTACCTTTAGAAATCTCACTTTAAAAATTTGACCTTGGTGATAGGAAGAAATCTGTTGGAAACAGGAGAGGATCAGAATTATCGATGCACCTTAAAGGTATTTATTGAGCATGTACTTTGTATCTAGTCATGCTATCAAATAAGTAAGATGATGCCTTTTCATAACTTTTCACATTGGTAAGTTAAACGTAGAGAAAACATGGAAAATGACATTGGGGAGATGGCAAAAACATACATTAGACTGTATGGGACTGACGATAAGTGGAATATTGAAAGAGTTCTGTGGGGCACTTCAGGACAAATGCATGGAAGCAAGCCTGGAAAGATGAATACTTCAGGTTGGAAGTCAATGGGAAATGAGTTGGTCAGGTAGGATTTTAAGGATTTTAAAGAATAATAGCATAGTAACAGTCTGTTTTATTCTATTCTAAAAGCATGCATTTGGTAGCATCACTGAGTTACGAAATTACTGAAAAGTTCCCCCTTCCTTCCTTTGTTCCCTCCTTCTTTCCACAAATATTTGTTGAATACTTACTATCTAAAATGCAGTGAGGTGTAAGGCGCTGATGAACAAAAATAGAACCAGAGACACAGAAGCATCAAACAAACTGTCCAACCTATGAGGGAAGGTGGAGGGTGAGGGGATAAGAGATCAACCAAAGGACTTGTATGCAAGCATATGAGCATAACCAATTGACACAGACAGTAGTGGGGTGAGGGCATGTGCTGGGGGTTGGGATGGCCGAGGAGAGGTCAATGAGGGGAAAAGAAGACCTTTGTAATACTTTAAACAATAAAGAATTTAAATTAAAAAAAAAAACTAACCAAGCTTATTTTACCAGCACAACTTACTTTCTTTTAAATGAGTAGGTTGTTTTCTCATTACAGTTTCTTTTTTTTTGGTAATTGTTTTATTGCTTAAAGTATTACAAAGAGTATTACATATGTCTCCTTTTTTTCCAGCCCTTGACAATCCCCTGGCCTCCCCTACCCCCCAGTTCTCATTATAGTTTCAAGAGTAAATCAAATGGACACATTTATTACCTTTTAAATATATATTCAAAACAAAATCATGCATTCTTGCCCAGTGTGGCTCAGTGGTTGAGCATCAACTCCTGAACCAGGAGTTCACCATTCAATTACAGGTCAGGGCATATGCTTGGGTTCTTGGATCCCCAGTATGGGGCATGCAGGAGGCAGCTGATCAATGGTTCTCTCTAATCACTGATGTTTCTATTCCTCTCTCCCTCTCCCTTCCTCTCTCTAAAATCAATTTTAAAAAATTATGTATTCTTAAACTCCATCATGAGAGCTGGAGTCACTAAAATATACCAAATGAAGGAGCTTAGAGGCCTGAACATAACTAGACTTTAGGGACATGAAAAACTATTGTAAAACTGCACATCAGCCATCAATTTTAAAATATCATAACGGTTTTGACAGATGCTAGAAAACATCAAAAAAGTAATCCTGGTTGGAAGAAAAAGAAAGCGAGGATAATTTAGAAATAGGTTTGGGCCAGAAGAATATAACTAACCTTTAAAAGGGTATCTAAAGTTAATAAGAGCAGATAACCTTGGGCAACTTACTCACCTTCCCACATCTCAGTTTATTCATCTGTGAAATGGTCATAATAAATAGCACCCACCTCAAAGGGTTGTTGTGGGGATCTGTGACTTAACATAGGTAAAGTACTTGAACAGGGCTCTCACATAGTAAATGCATTGCAGGTCCTGTATTATGGTAAAAACATATCTACAATATCTGGTTAGTGAACAATATACCCTGACAATGAGCTCTAAAAAAGAGGGAATGTTCAAAAGGAGTACAATAGAAGAACAAGTGGAAAGTCACAGAATTTGTACTAGAATACCAACCAAAGTGTGTTTAAGAAAGGAGAATTAAACAGAGGTCATACAAAAATAAGTGTTTAGTTTTAAATTAAATAAGTATATGATAAGAGAAAAATAATTATATTTTATATTTAACAATATTTAAATATCTTCCAATTCCTGTATATTACCCTCACAAAAGTTATATGAATAACAAAGAATATATTTCTTGTGATACAGAATTTGGAAGCCCATCAATGGTTTGTTCAGTTTGCATAAGTCACAACTGATTGGACACAGTCCCTGTGGGCATGCCATTTCATCCAGACTGGACGGTTCATTAGTCATAATTACTATAACTGTACAGCAGAGACTGCAGTTTTATCTCATCATACATCTTTGATCAAGCTGCTTCCATTTCTGCTTTATCAGCATATGAAGTTACATTATTGGCATTTTCTATTTTCAATCGGTGATTAACATAGATTATGCTTTATATCAAAACATGTATTTGGTCTTCACATTTAATACTGAGGGCCCAGATCTGACCACCATTTGACCTCTGATATTTGAAAACCACCTAAACACCATGAATCATCAACTGAAATCCAGAATGTTACAGAGAGAATAAAACAAAGAAAAGAACTGACCTGTGTTAAAAGCATAAGATGATTGCACTTATCTAAATTGAGACTAACCATATTTGCTGCAGCTTCTCATTAAACATTAAATTGCACTCCAGAAGAACACATCATACATATTTATTGTGTTGCACTGTCACTTTCTAAAGACTCATATGACAATTAGTGTTTCTCTCAAACTATAAGCTACATAAAGAAATTTCCCATGTAGCTTAAAGACAAAGTAATGTAGAACATTGTTCAAGAAGGTTAAAGAACAGATGGATAATAGATTTCACTGAACTCTAAAGCATAACACACTTACTTCAGAAAGGAAAATGTTGCCCAAATATGGTTCAAATGTAAAATAGGGAATGAAATTGATGTGTCAGGAATTTTTTAAATTCTAACTTCTATTGGAGAACAATAAGGGATTAAAAGGCCCATCTCACTATTTTTGTGTCTCACTATTTTCATGTGCAAATTGTCCTCACTGTAGGCTGCATGAACAATCATAATCGACAGTTACATGCGGGCACTGAGGCTGCAAAAATCCCAGAGTAATTAGTGTTGTCTGAATGCAATGACATCTGTGTTCTCATGGTTCTCAAGACATGTCAGGCCAATAAGATATATATGAAAAAATATGACAAGCATTGCAAATGCCCTTCTGAAAGGTCTTAGACTTTGGGGGAAAGCTGAAGAAACAACACATGTCATCTTTTTTGTAACCAATATATTTAAGATGAAAAGATCTAAAAAGATCTTTTGAGTCATGCATTCTCTTTTATAACTACAAAGTGTTTGTTCAGGATATAGCCATGCAGTATGAAATGAACCTGCTGCAAGTCTGTCTCTTTTTAAAACTTTCCTAATAGCCGAAACCGGTTTGGCTCAGTGGATAGAGCGTCGGCCTGCGGACTGAAGGGTCCCGGGTTCGATTCCGGCCAAGGGCATGTACCGGGGTTGCAGGCGCATCCCTGGTGGGAGATGTGCAGGAGGCAGCTGATCGATGTTTCTCTCTCATCGATGTTTCTGGCTCTCTAGCTCTCTCTCCCTTCCTCTCTGTAAAAAATCAATAAAATATATTTTAAAAAAATAAAAAATAAAAAAAAATAAAACTTTCCTAATACAAGTGATCCTGTGAAGTAGAAATGTATGTTATGTGCCCATTCCTGTAGGTGACAAAATAGGGAGCACATCTCATTAATGTTGCTTGATTTCTTTATATTCTAATTTAAAAATAACATCTCTTAGTATTAGACATAAAAGTTTCAAATGTGTTGTTAAATGCCTCAGAATTATGTTTGCATTTTTCTAATAACAGAGACTGCCAAATTGACTGCAAAAAAAAAAAAGCCTTTGTTGTAGGATACCCAATGCCTGTGCTGAGTAGTGCCTACTGCTGAGCCCTCTGTCTAGTCTGTAGCAGTATGTGGGAGCATGCACTTGCTTCAAGAAAGACATTAGTCATCATTAACAGAAGCACTGACACCAAATCTAAGTGCCTCTCCACAATGACCAAGTGGCAATCATCTTTCTCTTATACTGTCACTGCTGATTAGGATTTTCTTTCATGAAAATTTAATTTGTCCCTTCTTCAGCTTTTTTTTTTTTTTTAAATCGTGGAAAAAAAACAACAACACTCTATTCAGGAAAGATTGCAAGTACAGCAAAAGAAGCTGCAACTAGAATATAGCTAACAATATAAAGATGACAAGATTCTCAGCTAAATCTTTTATGTAATCCAATAGAAAAACACAGGTTAAGTGAATGACTTAATACACAACATGGGGGAAACTGACTCTAAAAGGAATCTTGCTTTAACAATGTGTACGCCCCATAAGGTAATTAATTCAAGAAGTCTGAATAAAATTTCTCTAAATATTTATTACATAACCCCAAAGCTTCCTTAAAATAAGATTGCAATAGTTCGATAGTAGCCATCCTTCACTACATTCGAATTTATATTCTCTGTTCCTTAGAGTAGAAGACGGGTATTACAGATATATCACTGCAAACTTAAGAAAATACTTAAGCACCAATACCCTTAATCTGCTGGTTAGTTGTTGTTGTTTTAAGAAATTTCAGTTGCATTAGACAAATGAAAATGATTCATGTGGTCATGCAGGGTACTCTGCAGCTAGATGATGCTAGACTTACACTCTGGTTCTGTATAATATCACAGTGTTAAACAAGATATCACAGTGATAAGTTATTTAAGGAAGTTTTAAAAAACATTTACTTTTCTGTTTTACTTCAATTTGTTTAAAGTTTTCAAAAAATGTAAGCATGTGATAGTTTGCAAGGAACCTGGTACAGCCCAAACTCCCACTTCTAGTTATAAATATTATCTTCTCTGTATGTTCCTTACGTTTAGTAACAAAATAGAGGTTGGTTTAAATTAAAAGTATCTCTAAGTTATTTTATATCCTTTTAGAACATGTGAACTTTTAGTCAAAACCTGTTACACTTTTGTGTTTATGTGAACATAAATTGTATCTATCTTTTAACATAAATATCCATATGAAATGCTTTTAAAACAAAAATCAGCCTCACTTCTTTTTAAATTCAGAAGCAACCATAATTCATCAAACTTTAATCATTAAGTGGTCTATTCCTGACTATTTTATTGTGAAAAGTAATATAAAACGAATTTGAAGGTCAAATAGCAACTGTTAGTGGCTAATACATCATATTTACAAATGGTTCAAGTTTTTTTCCCTCTATTTAAAATTGGTCTGCAGTCAAAACATTTAAGAGGGGACTAGAAATTAAAAAGGATTTTGAGAGGCAATTTCTAACTGCTGAACTTTTGTAACAGGGATATCATGATTAAATAAGGATCTAGTCTACAATAAAAGCAAAACTTTACATAAGAACTTATCTTAATTAACCTTGCAGGGTACCTTTATAACTAATTGGCTCATTTATTTCTTAACTAGGTAAATATGCTTCTTAAATTCTCAAAAGCTTAAAAGCAAACTCTGATATTCAGAGTTGCGCAGTCTTATCGAAATTAAAACTTCAGAAACTTACAGTATAATTACTGACTCTCTTGCCAGATCCAGTACATGTTCGAGTAAAGAAGTTTAGCTCTATAACTTCCACCCCTCAACCTAAACCTCCAAGTCACTTGTCAGTTAAAGGTTGGGCGATTTATTGACCGCCTCTGGATGCATACTGTCAGTGCGGAAGGAAATATGAGAGAGGGTTGTCGCTACTGTTCTGGAGCTCATTGATAATGACATACCTGCCTCTGTCACCCATTACCCATACTACAAACTACTTAGACCTAACTGAAAAATCAATAGCCTACTTGCACTGGTTCCTGTGGCTGCCTCCTTTGATTGTCAGCTCCTGTCTAGGGTCAGCACTTACATGAAAGGGGCTGTGACTGCCTGATGCTTTCAGGACAACCTAACGATATGAAACTAGCCAACAGAACAGTAAATTCTGTCTCCATGCCCTCCTCATCAATTAGGCTTTGACTAGGCTTGCCTGTAGAAACCTGACCTTTTAAGTTTAGGTGAATATGGACTAGCTGAACACACCATTGCCCTCAGCACTGAGCCAGGAAATCTACTGACAGGTTAAACAAAACAGAAGGTTGTAACTGTCATAATTTGCATTGCACTTTCACGCCAACAAGGGTGTTATCAGTAGGGGCAAGCCCTGGAACACACAACTCCAGCACCCTTAAGCCATGCCACTCATAAATTTTCAAGAGAAGTGAGATAAAACATAAATTCACCAATAGCAATGCATTTCTCATCTCTTAGTCTTTTAGGTTTGCACTTTGCAAACCCACAGAGGGTCCATCAACAACTTTCTCAGTGGTCACCTGGCACTGCTATTGCATTAATGAGATACTTCCAATGAACACAACACAGAAATGAAAATAACTCTAACTGAAAAACTATTTTAGAAAGAATTTATAATACAGAAGACAGACTGATTGAGCGATATCTCAAAATGAGAAAAATTAGGCCTCCATATGAGGTCTTTCCCTGCCTCACTTCCCCCTCTCTCCAAAAATATCCACAAGCTTAGACAATAAACGACTGCATAAGTGAAGGGAGGTGTTGAAATTATTTCCTACCATGCTGCTCTGATACAGCATCTTTTACAGTTTGAGAGGAAACTAAGAACATCTGTAAAATAAAAGATGTTAACACTTTTATGCTTGTCAGATCTTCTGATGAAAACAAGAGAAAAGCATGAGAAAGCAGTATAAAACTTTACTTACTTTAGTGACTCATGTTTTCAAAACCATTTCCCTGCTTGGATCTATCTTTAACACAACATGCATATGGTAATATTATAGTTGCTAAGAAGAATGTCATTTCTCTAAGAAGACGACTGGTGTTACTATATTTTTTAAAAGGTTAATTGTGAACTTGATTTTTTTTTTTTTTAGCTTCAAGATCTAATATTTATAGAATACCTCTTAATGGAAATGCCATAAACACTGAGTCAACTCAACATTTTAAGAAAAAACAAACCTGCTAATCTTGTGGACACCTTTAAAACAATGTTCTTCTATATATACAAGAATACACAGCCCTGGCTTGTTTTCATATTTTATGATGCAACGACTACCAACAATAATCAGCATACTCTTAGAATTTATTACATGTTGCTATTTGGTTGTCCCTCACAACTCTCTTCAATCTATAATTTTTCATTTTTTTCCTTAAATCTAAAACACAAACTATAACCATCTGTAAGTTTATTTGTTTATATGACTTTTTTCATGTTAAAAAATATCATGTATTGCCCTGGCCGGGTGGTTCAGTTGGTTGGCGAATGGCTCTGTACACCAAAAAAGTTATGGGTTTGATTCCCAGTCAGGGCACACACCTAGGTGCAGGTTCGATCCCTGGTCAGGGGTGTGTACAGAAGGCAATTGAAAGATGTTTCTCTCTCTTAAAAAAAAAAAGCAATAAAAAAAACATATTCTTGGGTTAAGATTTAAAAAGTTTTTTCATGAACTTATAATGAAGCAGCACCAAAGCCTAAATTTTGCAGAAATATTTCTAATTTGAAATAAACTAATAGATATAAACAACAACTTTACTCATGTTATGGTAGGAAATTGATGATTTTTTTGTATCTAGAAAAGGTAGAAAAAAAACCCTCCTAATCCATATCCCCATTTTAAAACTGAAGAAATAGTGAGTAGAAATAGTCACTTGATCAAGTTCACTTAGCTCACTTGTAGCCAAGCTAGAACAAAATTCAGGACTGTCTCCCTTTACTTTATCTATCCGTTAGTTATGTGATAGCAACAACCTTCTAATGTTTAAAAAATACATAGTTTTGTGTCATTCATTTTTAATTGATGCTACAATTTATAGAACGTTTTGACTAATTTGCAGAAAAGATTAGAAGATGTGCAGAGCATTTACCCAACAAGGTACTGTAGAACAAATAACTATTAGAAATAGAAGTTCTAATTGAGCATTCTTGGAACCCTTCACTTATCTAATATGATGATTAACTGTGCATCTGGTAGCCTTTCAGTCCTCTGTGTGTACCTATCTGATAGCAAAGTGAAAGGGCATGGATAGTGTCTGGTCCCAGCAAGCAAATCATTTGAAAACAGTCATAGCCATAGATCAAAGATGTTTCACTCTATCTAGGCTGATTTAAACCTACTAACCCAGGTTTTGTCTAGAGACAAAACCAGTCGGAACGTAAGAGAATGATGCTGTAGGATCCAAAGATAATAAGGGAAGATAGGAAAAACCTCAGAAAAGAAACAGTCTGGCAGAACCTTGATATTCACAGGCCAAGACAGCTGTTTTATATCCTAGCTTTATTTCAGATGGTTAAAGAAAATTTTCAGTTCTTCAGATCATCAAATATTATTTCATTTATACCATACAGATATCTTCTATACCTAGACTAGAACCATGAAGGATTTTTGTTGTTTAACCACTACAAAGAATTAGTGTAACCTCTCAGCACATCATTTTTACTCTAACTCACAATGTTTGAAAGAAGGAACAAGCTAGATTTTTAACATTTCCATTGAAAATAACAAAACGTCCATTAAAAATTCCCTGAAATCTTAGAAGATTGATGCCAGATTATTACTACTAATAATAATACAGATGAAGTGCTAAAGAACATATATATTTTAAAATAAACTAAGATGTTTAAAAAGGTTAGTTTTCCTTCAGAATAACAAAAAATTACCAATAGGATATGCTTAACTAATAATTTTAAACACAGGTCCATAATATGTCTCAAATGAACAAAAAAATATATAGAATCTGAACTAAGTACAGCTCAGTACAGCATAATCTACATCCCTAATCTCAATCATCTGTTCCATAAATGTCTGGCACTGATCACAAAGGGGAAGTAGAAATGGGAACAGGGATGGCTCTAAGATCTGAAGAACCATGTTCTACAAGTGAGTCAGCAGTAGTAGCTTCTAAACAAAGGATATCACACCTTCATTAAACCATAACATTTGGATTTATTTGGCATCAATTTCAATATTCACTAATCCTTACTTTCCTATCTATTTTCTGTAAGTGATATTAAAAGACCAGTACAATTTGTGGAAGAAAAACAAATAAGATTCCAAAAATTATGTAATCATTCCTTAAATGGTTAAGAGTTGGCTCCACTAAAAGCACCCTCTCATTGTTGAAGATTTTATAGTGAGTTATGAAAGACAAAGTTATTTGACAGGTAAAATTTAATATTTACCTCACAGTACTTTAGTAAGTTCAAATTGTTAAGGAAAGGAAGGGAAGAAGGAAGAAAGGGAAGGATAAAGAGGGGGATAGAGGGAGGAAGGGAGGATAGATGGATCTTATTCTAACTTTTCAGAGCAAATGTTTAACTATATATGGAAATAAAAGAATATCATAGGTAAAACTCAAAAATGTATATATTTGAAATGAGAAAAGGCTAAATGATTTATGGGTAAGACCAAAAGACGAATACAACATAAGTCAGACTACAATAAGTTCAATGAAACACCTTCTGAAAAATTCTTGCTGAATTAACTTGAATTTTCTTAAATTTCATATCCTAGCTCAGTAATACAATAGTATTCACTTCTCAGTCAGGTTAAAAGCTGTTTACTTCCACTTTCATGAGTCCAGGTTCTTTGCTCTATCATTATACATTTTGGTGAGATCAAACTCTGCACAGCTTAATAAAGTACTCATATATACAGTTGTTATTCAGCTTGGGGAAAAACTAACATGTACCATACTCTGAATTTTCTCATCCTACTAAATAATGTAAGAATTAGACTTGTAAATGTCTAATAGGTATAAACATCACTAATCATATATATTGTCCCACGTAACCCAAACAAACATAAAAGGCCCACAAACAATACTCAAAAGTACATAAAAACATTTATTTTTCAGTACAGCTTGATAGGCTCACTATACAAAGTTAAAGCTATTGCTTTTACTTAACAGAACGTTATCTTAAGTTCAAACTGTTCACATGAGAACAATAATACTCCTGGGTTACCAATCAAAAGCTATTTTGTGAGGGGTGGGGGTGTTAGAAAAAACTTGTTCCAGCAACATTTTTTATCATTTATAATTAATAGGCACTAGAGTGAACTCTTCAAAGAAAATGTTCAGTTACTGATTATTTGCTAGATTGATTCCAGAATAATAGTTATCAATATACACAAACAATCTCTATGATACTTAAGAGTTTGGGAAAATTAGATTAGAATAGGGGAAAAAAAAGTGGTTTGATTTGACTTTTAATACAATATGAATAGTATAAATCTGACAGTGTTGTTGTTAAAGTTTCTTACAGATATTTTAATGTAATTACTTCAATAAAATTTCATCAACTAATACACTAACACATTGTGTGGATTATTTTCTTTTTGTTTTGACTGGAATTTTAAAACCAGAAAATTAATATTTATTTCCCCATTAATATCTTGACCAAAAAACATTTTGTTTTTAAAAAGTCAAGCATTAAAAAAGCCAAGCATTTTTATAAATATGTTGAATGATTAACTGTATATGAACCAAAAATTCAGCAACCTCATATATATTTCAAAATCAGATTTTAGATGATCAGAACATATATAGGCAAACATGTGGTCCTTTGTTTTTTAAAAAGTACAAATCCTTCAGAGTTGGATTTTTTAAGTTAATAATCTGATTATTTTTTAATATGTAAATGTTTTCTTAGAAGACAATATCATTATCACGCAATCTAGTATCTGTATACTCTTTAGTAAATATTATTATACGCTATTTCTACAGATAATAAAATAATGGTATCTTTTTACTCTCAGTGATATGATAAAGTAGAAAATGCACTGAAGTTTAACTCAGTAAATACATTTATTTCTCATAACTAAATATCAGCAAAAAATAAAGCTGTTTGAGGATTCTGTATTCTCTGGAAATATCAACAGGATTATAACTGTCAGATGTACAGAAGCAATGACTTCAACCATTAGTTTGATTTTGCACCTGAGAAACACAACATGAACTACTGAATCACTTCTTTTCAAATCCATATATTCCTTCCAGCAGTTCCAGCTTCATCAGCGGTGCAGCAATGCACAAAAATGACAGGCAAAAAGCATTAGCTTTCCTTTTCCCTCATACTGTTTGCCTAGAAATGGAAGCCAGGGTTCTTTCTGAAAGCATTTGAGCTTAGGCTCTTTAAGTCAACTGCTGAAGAAAAATATAACTGAATTCTCTATTCAAGAAAGTATCACAATTGAACTGTTTGTTTCCTTCCAAGAAAAGGTTTTTGGGAAAATAAAATACTGTATTATTATCTTCAAATAAAATATAACATTAGCATTTAGTATCTGTATACTCTTTAGTAAATACGCAATCTAGTATCTGTATACTCTTTAGTAAATATTATTATATGCTATTTCTACAGATAATAAAATAATGGTATCTTTTTACTCTCAGTGATATGATAAAGTAGAAAATGCACTGAAGTTTGCACTAATTGTTCATTATTCTTCAATAAGAAATATTTTCAGTTTTTTAAGTATTTGGTTAACTCATCACCTTACTTTAACACCATTCAAAGAGCACGCAGTTCTGCTTCTAATTTTAAATATAAAAAGGCCCCCAAGTTAAAATATACCAATTATATTTTGAAAATATCTTATTTGTACAAATAGTTAAAATTTTTATTTCTAAGTTTCTGGCTTTCGTGTTTCACTACGAGAGGAAATTCAATTAATAATTAAAAGTTTATTTAACCATGATCAAGTAAAAACAGGATGTAATGTGTAACACATTCACATTTTTTTAATAACTAGTATAGTATTTGCTAAAACTTGACTCATTTTTTAAAGGATACAGGAAATTTTCAGACTAAAGTTTAAACATACACATTTTAGTTTATAGTAACTAAAAACACCCCACCTCAGTTTTACCTTCTACATCCTCATAAAACGTACCGAATGTAATGATGATGGTGAAGGTAAAGCCTAGAGAAGTCTGAAGGTTATGGACTACCGGAAATCCAAAACAAAAAATTCAAATCACACCCTGAATGTCCTCCTCTTTTTAGGAATGTCTGCAGCTATCCTAACATCACAGGTCTGGGCAGAAGCAAGCTGATGTTGGCACTGTCTAAACCAAACAAACAAGATGTTTAACAGTCAAATAAAATGTCCTGCAGCCTCCCTAATGAATTTGTCAAGGACCATCAGATTTCGCTCCCCCTCTTTTGCCTCATTAACTCAAGTATGATGAGATGGATTATAACAAGAGAATACAGATCAATCGGCCTGAAGACTTGAAGTGGCTTTTAGCCTCTAGTCTAGAGTTTCTTTCTCTCACTTGGTCTCCTTTAATAGAATATGGTATCTCCTGCAGAAGGGGCTGCCACTTCGTTTTAATACACCATCAAGGAGCTGCTGATGGACTTCTATACTAACATACATAAAAGCAGAGGTGACAGGGGCTCTTCAATTACAGCCTCCTCAGATACCGTTTCCCCCTTCAATTATTCAACCAGAGGAAGAGAGCGGGATTCGCAAACACAGAGCAGAAGCAGTTCAGTTCGGAGAGCAGAGGCAGCCTAGGGAGTTGGGTGGGGGAGGGGGAGAAGGGAACTGGCAAGAGGGAGCATTATTTGCTGGAAGTGTTTAAGTTTATTGCTCGAATGATGTTTCTAATTAGTACCGTGACAATAAATTAAAGTCGCCTTTGTTTAACTGATTTATTATTTACTAGAGCATCTACCTTAGACAGGGTAAATTGGTAATGGATTGTTTTTAAATCAAAACATTTGTAATGTTTTATCAACTCTCAGCCTCTGTTGTAAAAGTGGAGAAACGCTGGGAAAAGGGTGCAAGAAACTTAGCTGTGCTTGACAGAGCGGAGATGAGAGGAGAGGAGCGAAGAGGAGCGGGGTATCAGGCAATGGCGTCTAGCTCAGCACGGCCTGGGCCGCCTCACTAGGCAAAGGCAAGGACTGGCGTCCCTGGGCGCCTACCCTGCACCGGCAGTAGGCAGCTCCATGGCCCAGAGGATGCACTACCGCGGTCACCCCAGACCTTTCTGCAAACACTCACTCCCAGGGGCACCTCAGGCCGTGAGGACAGGAGGCACTGAAGAAGCGGCCACCTCGAAGGTTGGGGAGGGAAAGCATTGCCCCCTCTGGCCCTGCTAGGAGTCTCTCCCCAGTAACTGCCCTCGGGAGACGAGGCTAAGGACCCTTTCCTAGCTGGTCACACAACTCCCTGCACCAAGTGTCCCTCCTGCCCATTAATATCTCCCAGGGCGCCGGTGTGACCCACAGGCAATAAGCGGGTTATCCACGGAGTCTGGGCTTCCCACACGCCAACCCCCGAAGGCACCGCAGCTCAGGATCCTCAGGCAGCCCAGCGTCCCCTCCCCCCTCCCCCAAGGCTGGGGTCCCGAGGCCGCCCCACCTCTCTGCCACTCCTGAATAGTTGACTAAAGCTGTGTCCGAATTTCAAGTATGCTTACTTCCAACTGTTCATCCCAACTCCTCACTACTGAACACAGATTCCACGCAATAAATTCGACTTAATTTTTTAAAAAATGTCCCAATGGTTCTTTAGAAAGGGACTTAGGGCAAAAAAAGTGAATGGGTGACAAGGTATTGGACCACAACAGCCACATAAGAAAGGACTAAGCGGTCCAAGCATCTGGCATCAAGGAGGAGGAGAGACATAAACTTCCCCTAAGCAACTGAATTCAGGTTCACCTGGTCCCGTTTTAAGAGAGCAAGTCAAGCCCTCCCAAGGGATTTTGAAAAAGCTGCATGCCAGGTTTTGCAAAATGCAGTCTTCCCCAAAGGGCTTCATAGAGTTTTATCCTTACAGCATTATCAAAGAATACAACTTACCGACTCTAAAAATAGTAATAATAATAATCCCACCTATTTATCTAAAAAAGACTCAGAAACCAGACAGACATCCAAGATTCAAACATAAACCCTGAATATTAAGCAAATCACAAACACTGTTATAGCTTTTTCATCCAAAAGTACCGAAACGCTACAATGGGTAAAATACATACACTAAAACACAGACATGTGTTTCACTGAAATGCCAAGGGAGGAGTGAAGCCATCTGTGTAATCAATAACAGGATAGTTATAGATTTTTGCATTGCAGTAGTGAGTCTTTTAAAAGCAAAGGTCAATTATGAAAATAAATTCATTTTACAAATGAAACTGTATTACCTTCAAAAATATTCAAAATTAGATTTACAACATTGGCATTTTAAGAAAATTTTGATTCAGGTTCACATTAACTTTCTTTCGTTTTTAAGCTTAAAACAGTTTCAGTGGTTTATTTTGATGTAAACATATATCCAACAAAATTCTACCATCTATAAATCTGCACCATCTCTCGCAACTTAAATATATTTTCTAATAACTGGTTAATTATGGTTGTCCTTGTAACAAAGTAATAGCATTAAATATAGCTGACTCTTAATTATGAGGTAGCAATTATCAAACAAGGTGCTTGCACTACTTTTGTCCTGCCCATTTTTTTCAATAGCATATGAAAATTACTGAAAAGCGATTTATAGTCATAAACCCTCAGCCCATACCCACCCCCCACACACTGGTGCACTTATACAGCAATTGCTCTGGCTCTCAGCAACAATGGGGGTGGGGAGACTTTATGGGAGAAAATCTAGAAAATGTTAGGTCCTTTACCAAATTCCTGTCCATTTGCCTTAAGCGAAAGTAATTTTGTTAGTTTGCACCTTCTTCACTATGTTGATAGGGGGGGAAAAAAGTGAACCTTTCTGAACCACTGCTACTCTCCCTCCAGTTACTCTGTCATCTCCAGAAAGTCCTTTCTATATAGACTCTTGTTCTTCCTTGCAGCTGATAAGAGAGGAGGATAAAGAAGAGGGGGCTGTAAAATGTGTGTGTGCATTTGACTTCTACTATCTCCTCCTATTTTCTTACTTCTCCCCTTACCCTTTCTTTATCAAGCGCAGCGGTGGCTGCTACTGTGGGCCAAGCATGCCTGTCTTCTCTCTCGGATTGGCTAAAGCAGTGACAGCTTGGATAGCGATTGTACGAACTGAAGCTCCACCCCCCTCATGATGGCCCTGGACCATTCATAAACTAAATAACTCCAGGAAACAGCAAGGCAGGGAGAGGGGAGAGTGGGGAGTGAGAGGTGAGCGAAAGAGAGCTAGAGAGATTTAGAGAGGGGGGAGGGGGGAGAAAGAGAGAGAGATAGAGAGAGAGAGGGAGAGAGAAGAGGAAGGGAGGGAGCAAGGGAGGGAAGAGAGATTAGGAGGGGACAGGGAGAGAGACCTCAGAGGGGAGGAGGGAGAGAGGACTCAGAAAGTGGAATCTGCACAAGCAACCTAAAGGGGGAGGAGAAGAAAAACCCTAGAATCATTATAACTAAACCCCAGATGCAACGCAAGCAAAGACTTCGTCACATTAAAATACATTTTGTGAGGGCCAAGATTATAAATTACGAAGCAGAAATGAATATCAAAGAACTTCCAGCGGTTTGCACCTAGAGAAAAACAAGAAGAACCCACTGCAAACAATCAAGTCCAGTCCAAACAACGCCTCCAGCAGGAAAAGAGGAATACCGCTACAACACGACCCCCTGAGAAGGGACCAGACCAGCACGCTGAGAGCGCAGGACATCTGCACACCTCCGAGGGTGCCGCTGACTCAGTGCACTTCGCTGCTCTCTGGACATTAATTACATCCTTCACCTTACATTTGGGGGAGGGTGAGGAAGGCACTCACCTACGCTGAGTGAAGAAGTCCTACCAGCTTGGGAGACAAGTTTAAGAATGAAACACTGAATGTTTCGCTTTTATTTTTAAATTTACTTTGGCACTTAAAAGACCTCATTTCCAGATTTCTGGACAATCGCGGCAGCAGATTATCTATTCTAAACTAAACCTTTTGTTAACCTGAAGTTTCCTTGTCTTCTCTTTTCCCTCCTCCCCCTTATCTCTCCGGCAAGCACATCTTTATTTTACATATCAAGAGAAAGCAAGAAAGTCCCAGCAGGTACTTTTCTTTTTGAAAGATCACTTTTTTTCCCTCTAATTTTCTGGAGAAGAAAAGGATTTCGGACAGAGGGGAAAGAGAGATCTGGCCGGCTGTAGCATCAGCGGGTCAGCCCAGGTGGAAAACAAGAGTGAAAGTGGGGCTTAAGGGGAACGCACTGCCTCTTTTGCAAGCCGCAGGGCCACCACCAGTGTGTGAGCCTTGGATCCCTCAACGTATTGCGAGACGCCGGTGTATAGCCCGGACCTGTGCCCCAACATGATTGCCGCTCAGGCCAAGCTGGTTTACCAGCTCAATAAATACTACACGGAGCGCTGCCAAGCGCGCAAGGCGGCCATCGCCAAGACCATCCGAGAGGTCTGTAAGGTGGTCTCGGACGTGCTAAAGGAAGTGGAGGTGCAGGAGCCTCGCTTCATCAGCTCCCTGAGCGAGATCGATGCCCGCTACGAGGGGCTGGAGGTCATCTCGCCCACAGAATTCGAGGTGGTGCTCTACCTCAACCAGATGGGCGTCTTCAACTTCGTGGACGACGGCTCTCTGCCCGGCTGCGCGGTGCTCAAACTGAGCGACGGTAGGAAGCGGAGCATGTCTCTCTGGGTTGAGTTCATCACAGCGTCCGGCTACCTCTCCGCGCGTAAGATCCGTTCACGTTTCCAGACGCTGGTGGCTCAGGCGGTGGACAAGTGCAGCTATCGGGATGTGGTCAAGATGATCGCGGATACCAGCGAAGTCAAGTTGCGCATCAGGGAGCGCTATGTGGTGCAGATCACTCCGGCGTTCAAGTGCACTGGTATCTGGCCTCGCAGTGCGGCACAGTGGCCTATGCCTCACATCCCCTGGCCGGGCCCCAACCGGGTGGCGGAGGTCAAGGCCGAAGGGTTCAACTTGCTCTCCAAGGAGTGCTACTCGCTGACCGGCAAGCAGAGCTCCGCGGAGAGCGATGCCTGGGTGCTACAGTTCGGGGAGGCCGAGAACCGCCTGCTGATGGGCGGCTGCCGAAACAAGTGTCTGTCGGTGCTGAAGACCCTACGGGACCGCCACCTGGAGCTGCCAGGCCAGCCACTCAATAACTACCACATGAAGACGCTGCTGCTGTACGAGTGCGAGAAACACCCACGGGAAACGGACTGGGACGAGGCGTGCCTGGGCGACCGGCTCAACGGCATCCTGCTGCAGCTCATCTCCTGCCTGCAGTGCCGCCGCTGCCCACACTACTTTCTGCCCAACCTCGACCTTTTCCAGGGCAAGCCCCACTCGGCCCTGGAGAGTGCTGCCAAGCAGACCTGGAGGTTGGCCAGGGAAATTCTCACCAATCCCAAAAGCCTGGACAAACTATAGGGTGCTGGGGACTGCTTGAAAAGCGATGCAAACGGGAATGCTCTCATCCACCCAACACACGACCAACAGCGGGAACTCCGGACACAAACTTTTATGTAAGCCACCTGAAAGAAACAGGAACCAAGCAGCAGACCTCCTTGAATGCACAAGCCAACAAAAAGAGAGCAACCCGACCAACAAACCAAACAACACAAAATCACATTCTTGCACAAAGTGATCGTTTTCTTCCAAACAATGTGAATTTAAGAGGTCACACAAAAGAAGCAATCGGGCTTTGCCACCACAAAATGAAACCCAAGGTACATTTTCAAATCAATGTATAGTAGTTCTCCCCTTTTCCTTCTCTCCCTTTCTCTCCTTCTCTCTCTCCTTCTCTCTCTCCTTCTCTCTCTCTCTCTCTCTCTCTCTCTCTCTCCCTCCCTCTCTCCCTCCCTCCCTCATTTCATTTTGTTTTGGGTTGCCTGAATGTTGTCACCAAGTGAAAAAAAGTATTTAATTATATGTAAAATTTCTCTTTTAAAAAAAGTTTTGCTGATGTTAAATGTATCTCAGTGCCAATGTCAGACTGTGCTCCTCCCTCTCTTGCACCTCTACCCTCACCCTAAGCAGTCTTGTTGAAAACAGTAATAAAAATATTACTTTACATTGTAATTGACTGTCTGTGGATTGTTCTTAAATGAAGGCAGGTGAGATCACAATTTAAAATTCACAATGTAAAGATGTGAATTTGAGCAGCTAAATACAAGAAGCTGCCATTTGAACTCTAATTTGCAAAATTACAAATACAGCACATTCTGTAGGTTTAATAATACAAGTTCTCACCAAAATCCTCAGAAAAGAGAAAATATTAATTTTTACCCAACTATATAATATGTTTGTACTATAGATTTTAAGATTAAAAGTAGTATCTTCCTTCACACTTGAAAAAAGAACACATTTTATATGGAAAAACAAATTTTGATCCTAATTTTTAAAAGAGAAAATTTTTTTCACATTTAAAATGAAGACATTTGCATTTTATGCCATAATTTTTAAAAATTCACTCTGAGTCTGAAATACAAAGGAAATACTTATGGATCTTTTCTGAAGAGTTAGCACTATCAGTTAACACTTTTCCTTCAATCATTTGTCCTTTTTAAGTTTTAAATAATAAAAACTTAACAGTTAAATCAACCGCACCAAAAATGAATGAAGTGGTTTTAGCAATAGTCCTTTTCCTAGCAAACGGTACTGTGAACAATCCAGATTTATGAATTACTTCAATATTTTAAACTGCTTAGTTATAAATACCAACACTATGGTCATTTTTTTAAATCCCCAGTATTTTTCATGATTATTCTGAAGCTTCTTATAGGCAATTCAAACAAAAAAAAGTTTGGATACAATATTTCTGACCAAAAGAATATTACTGTTTCAAGAATTTACAAATAGGAAAAGTACTTTCTGCTCTTTCTGCCTTTCTATGGTAAAATCCAATATACCCATTACATTTCAACTTTAAGGAAGGTTTCTTTTTAAAACAAGGAAATAAATGATTATAAAGTAATTTGTAAAACTGAAAGTATCCGAAAGGAACTGATTTCTCTTCTTCATATTGGAGGCAACTATGTACTCCATTAGATATGCTAATGATGAGGCACAGGTACAGAATATATGTCAGATGTTATCCTGTAAAATTTATTCTTTAAATTATCCCAGTTTTTAATTTATTGAGAAAATCCATGAATGAGATATAAAGAAAAATTTTAAAGAACAGAGGGAGAAGTGGGGGAGGGAGTATAAGGACGGATAAGCAGCAGGACAACAGGAGAGATGGATGAAAAACAAGGAAGGTACTTAGAGCTCTGGTTCACTTGACCAAACAGGGTTCAGTCATAAGATTTCCTGGTGAAATTTCCATAGTAAAAATAGTTCTAGTCTAGAAATATAAACTTTGATCTTATTAGCTCTGAAATCATCTCCACTCTAAATCTATGTCTTTTCTGGTCTCTCTTCCTGTAGATGCAGAACAAATGCACTGTAATAGTAAGTGGTGCAGACAAACACACTACTTTTTTTAAATAATAAAAATTAATTTATTCTCTGGGGAAAATGTTCTGATTTTTAAGAACGTTTTCAAAGCAAGTAATAGGTCTTACATTTACAAAAAGTAATGATTTAAAGACAATGTTTAGTTTAAAAGATTAAAATAACATCTTAAAATGACCATTTTTTTCACTCTCAAAAGTACTTACAGCATTAGACACGTATCTCCCTCTAATTATCCCAGGAAAAGCTTTTAACTTTTGACAAGAAGAAACAAAATTTCCCCAAATTCAGTATCTTTTCTCCTCCTCATTTAATTTGATGCAACTAAAAAAGAAAACCACTGCAACAACATAAGTGTCCTCACTACAAACAACCTTAAAGCACCAATGTCTATACAAAATAAAAAATTCTTCCAAAAACAGACTGACAAATTGTTCAATATAAATTAGCAGAAGTTTTTATTTCTGTAACGTTAGGCAGATTGCTGTGGTACAAAACAATTTCTGTGACTAAGGTAAAAGATCCCTGCATTGCACAAGCAACAGGGGAAAAATTAATTTAATGATGCTACACAGAATAAGATCAGAGAGAAATAAAAGTTATAACTTCCCCCAAAGGAGCAAATAACTTCAATGAGTCTAATTGCAAAGACTGGCAAAAATTCCAATATTGAGTAAAATTACTTAGATACCTTAAATCACAATTTAGACTTTAAGCCATATATGTCCAAAAGCATAATCGATATTCTGAGTTAAATTCCAGCCTCTGAAACTCACAATACCTACCATAAATTAGAGAATGTAATTCATTTTGGTTACTTTTCTTTCCTAAAGAAACTAAAAAACATTTCCAGACATTTCAGCTCTGTAACAAAGTAAAAAAAATAATGCAAAAATCTGAATTAAAGTTTTCTCTATGCTGGGTTAGCTGAATTATCAAGGTCAAAATGAGCTGTTTCACTGTAGCTTTCCTTTTGTACAATCTACCAAATCCTGTTAAGAAAGGCAGCAATTTCGAAACATTGTGTTAGAAATGCACATAAGACAAGAGATGATCATAAAGTTTTCAATAAAATTATAACATTTTCATCAAGAACTACTTTGAAATACTTCTAAATCACTAAAACTTAATAATTCACATGATTACAAAACCAAAGAACCTCCCACCAATAAATTCAGAATGTATATATGTGTGTATGCATGTATCTATGTATGTAGTATGCACACACAAAAGCTATCAGTGTGTAAAATAAAGTATTCCAATTTTTTAAACCACTTTTCTTTCTACACGATGCTTATTTTGCTCATTTTAAATGAGACTTTCCTCTCAGAACAAATCCTACCATTCACATTCATGAAATAAACCTAATTTGGGCTTTATGGCCTAGCCACAAATGTTTCTTAGTAAAATAAAGTTGCCAAGGTCTGAAAAGTAATCAGAAATACATTTTAAAGGGGAAATTACATTTTCATTTAAGAATAGGAAATTATGCAGTGCCTTGTAAAATCGACTTCAGGTAATGGGAAACAGAGTACCTCATACACACACGAGACACGCATGCACAACAGAGTAGTAAGTCATGAGGACAAAGCAAGGAGAGTGATATATTGGTATTATACCTAGAAAGCAGAAAGGCTAAACAAAATAATTCGTCTCTCGATCTCACTGAATTTTGTAGCTTAATTCACCCTGGACCCTTTGAGGCAAAATATATTTATAGAAGATATTCCCTGAGGTTCTTCCCCCACCCTTCAATGAGCTAATGATAAATGCAATTAAGTGGGAATTGTTTTTGAATCTAAATAAACTTCAAAAATCTAACTAACTGGTAAGGGAGCTATAAGCTAAAGAAAATAGTTGCCTGCAGAGACA
This sequence comes from Myotis yumanensis, assembly GCF_028538775.1. Classification (NCBI taxonomy): domain Eukaryota; kingdom Metazoa; phylum Chordata; class Mammalia; order Chiroptera; family Vespertilionidae; genus Myotis; species Myotis yumanensis. The sequence goes on from NW_027223756.1 coordinate 55,153,197, forward strand.
GAGAAATCAGCAAGAAATTCAAACTAAGTCTGTCAGATTTTACCAATGCCAATCCTACTTAATAACAGCGCACCATGCCATCCAAAGAAAAATACAATTCCATAAAAATGAAGCCCGCTCCTCATCATCTCACCTTGGGGTCGATATTCTTGAAGTTGGGGTCCTCTTCATCCACCTCAAAATAGAGCTCGGAGGAGGTGACAGAAAGAATGCCCTTTACTACAACAGAGGGGGCCACAAGCTGAGCTGGTGTGCTCAGGCTAACAGGACCTGCCAAAAGGAAAAGGCAAGCTGCGTAAGTTGGAATCACATTTTTCAAAAATTCAAATAGATTCAAGCAGAAATTTTATTTAATTTAAAAATTCTCAACCCTAGCACCAAATTGCCTGCCAACTCCTACACAAATTCTGTTGTGCCCCCCAAATTTCCTCTGAAAATGCAAAGTTAGGGTTCTCATACTAAGAGATTTATAACAGGCAAATAATGATAACAGTAAGCTAGGATGCAATTATTTTACTGGGAGTCTGCAAAGCTTTGGTCTAATCTGGAAAAAAGGGCAGCTCTGCCTAAATAAGTCCATCCACATTCCATTTAGAAAACAAGCCTCAGGCTATCAAACAACATGGAACAACAACCAGCAGCAAGGAGGACTCAATAGGCTCCCAAGGCCAGAGGTTAGTTTAGAGTTTGGCTGAGGCATGATTATAAAAAGATCACTAGCTTATTAGCAAAGTGAGAAACATTACACCATATTCTCTGGTAAAGATTTTGTGCCAGGCTGACACAAAGCCTCTTCCGTAATAACTTTCCCCGTGAAAGATTGGTAAAAATACTTATTTTCTAAGCCTGCCTTTCCACTGTTAAATTTTGTTCAGTGCTTCCAAATCTAATATTAGTGTAGTTCAGGGACTCTGGGAGTAAACAGCTGGAGGGTGGGTTTCCAAGTGAATGAATTTTTATTGGAATAATCAAATCTCCACAGGGCTTATCAAAGAGACAAATCAGCCTGCTACTGAAAACAATAGATTCAATACAGATAGAAAAGCACAAAGTATATTAGAGCTAAATCTAAAATAACTAAAAATAATGATTATATTATATATACATATAGATTTATGTAAAGATTCGATATAGTAAGAAATTGAAATCCCATGTCAATTCTTCATTGTACAAATCCTATAGGTGAAGAAAACAGCAAGAGAAGATTGACACTTAGAGGTCTGAATTAATACAGTGCCTATAAACACAGCACACCTATTCAGGTAATCAATGGGTGAATAAGTGTTTCAAAATTCAGATGAATTGACATTTCTATCGATTGTTAGAAGGGTGTTGGTCCTTAATCTCGCATCAATCTTAATGTGTGCCAGTAGGACAATAGAAGGGATGCTCTGCAGAGATCAGAGCAGGTTTTGCCCTCTCTTCCCAATGTACAAAGACATTGTGTCTGCAGATGGGCAGCAGATAGCTACGAACAGCCATGATTTCCCAAAGCTCATCCCTATAAATGGATGAAATAAGCAGCTATGTGTTCTTTTGCTGTCTCCTTTGCCCTCTGTACATTAGCATGTAATCCTGAGAAGAAATAACATTTTTTCAATCACTCTCAGACATTCAATTACAGGGTAAGCAGACAGCTGCAGGAGCTAGGCCAGCCTAGGTCCTAAAGAAGACCCCTGACAATTTCCACTTCATTTCTAACCCACACCACTTTATTAGTGTGGATTACTTCCTAATCCTATTGCCATTGTCAGGATTATATAATTAAACTCCCCTTTCACCTCTATTACTGTATGAATGTATTACTAGTAGCAAGAATAGAAGCAAAATAAAGGAGGAGGAAATGGGTAAATGGATATGAAGGAAAAGACTAGAGAATAGCATTGTCCACCTTATTCTCCATTCCTGTCCTAAGTCCCTCACACTATGCTCCAATTAATTTTACTTTACTTTACATAGAGGTCCACAGGTCATCAGAAAAGATGCTATTATGCATTTTGGCTTTTCATTGCCATTCACTGCATAGTAGCACAGGTTGAACATATATGTCATTAAATATAAGATTTCTAATGCTTTTTCTCTTAAATGAAAATGATCAAAACAGGTTATATAATTTTCCCTAAAGAAATCATAGAATCTTTCAGACTTTCCTCATAGAGGGACAGAGCCACAGGCATTAAAAAAAAAAAAAAAAAAAAAAAAGCCATTTAATGAATGACTAAAATTTTAGGCTAAACAAGAGAATTTTTCCCATTAGGGAAGTAAAAGTGAAAATCTGCAGAGTACAAATCAAAATTCTTACAACAGGTAAAATATGTGAATCCTGTGTAAAGCCACAGCATTCCTGAAATGGGTTTTTGAGGGAGTTAAAGGTATATGCAGCATGTTCACTAAGATCTGTAAATCAAAGCAAATAGCTTATCTGCCTCGAAGCTTTATTTACAAAATAATTGGCAGAATTCTACTTATAACTCTCACATTACAGAGATTAGGTAACTCCCACGGAATGGGTGAAGCAATTTTGTTTTGTTGTTGCTGCTTTTAAACTTTTCTTTCTTTTTCAGTGAAAATAATTCATTAAAATGAGCAGGGTGGAGACCGAACAGCATAAGAAAATAAAGGATAAAGTGTTGCAGATTAGTGGAAAATGTTTGAGGGCACAAAAAATTTTTATCTTGTGTAATTGTGGGTGTAAACTTGGTAGTCCTAGTGGTCACCGCTGAAAAAGTAAGTAATTAGATGCTTATTGGCACAGAGCAAGCTGAAATATCTGCACAAGCACTGAATTTACCGGTGAAATTCTCTAAGTCTTTCTCATCCACGGATGACAGAGTGTCGTCGTCGCCTTCAGGGAGGATCTCGTTTTCTGAGTTCTGATTTCCTAAGGCCTGACTCCTGATGGACTGTTTTCCTTTAGCAAGGATATCTTCATCTGCAGCTGAAATGAGAAGGAAACAAAGCTGTCCATCAGCCCCCGAAGAGCACTTTGGCAGAGGGGCAGGGAACTGTGGTAAGGCTACGTGGGCAATCATTTGCACAGGGAGTCATCCACACTGGGGAAAGTGACTGGGATGGCAGGCATGATCCTCCTGACAAACGGGATTCCCCAAACCTAGTCTAATGTTACCCTGAACAAGCACCCTAATCCCATTAAATCTGACCCTTGCACCGCTCACTGAACCATTTATTTACTCATAGTTAGGGCAGGAGAAGGTTCAAAAGCAGCACATTTTTGGAAATTTGTCAACAGAAAAAATCAGAACCTATTTTTACAAATAATACCTACATAACACTGAAAAATAAGGAAGACCGATTCACATTCCTGGGATAATATAGTGATAAACATTTTGAAATATTTGGGGAATGACTGTGAAGGAGAATCCAGAAGGAATAAGAGTCAGAGCTAGGAGAGAGTCACAGCCAATGAGGACTCAGGCCAGACCCTGAAGCCATATCTGCCACTCATAAAGCTCTAGCAGTTCTTAAGGCTGTGTTCTCTTCCTCTTAACTCCACCCTCCCTCCTTCCTTCACCTTGCCCTTGCCCCACCCCCGCACCCCACCCGCACCCCCACTTCAGTCCTTAGACAAATATCCAAGAGCAAGGCAATGTGGAAACTAAGTGGAGGCTCAAACACTACCTCCTCCCTGTGTTTAAACTAAAGGGCTAAGACACCCCGGGGGCAAACATAACAGAGAGCCTGGGATGAGAGGCAACTGGGCAAAGAGCCTCATGCTGCCTGAGCTGCAGCAGCCTGTGGAGAGCAGCAGACTAGAAGGCACTGTTACAGGCTGCTGGACGCGAGGCAAAGGAGGGAGAGCTTGCAGGAAATCCGAGGAGTGAAGCAGCAGCTCTGCGGAGCACCTACAGCCAACAATGGAACCACAGACAGAAGCTGAGGTGCAGCCAAAAGAAGAAACACTGATACTCAAAATACTGACTTCAAAACCCCAAGTGCCTCCAGTGAGACTCTGCTGCTTTGAGGAGCTTTCTCCCTAGGAAATACATAAAAGCAGATACTGACTGCTGGATTCTGATTTTTAAAAGCTCACTGTGTCACGTAAGGGAAAGTTTAGCATCCTCCTTCCATCCCTGGTGTCCAGCTAGGGAAATCCCAGAGGCAAAGCACCTGGTCTGCCCAGGCAGCAGCTATTGATATGGAAATCAGATGGACGGGTGTTTTGCTCCACTGCAGTTTCTGCCCAGGCATAAGGCCCAAAACCCACAAAGGATAAAGCCCTCAATTTGCAATAACATGACTAATATTTATCTGTCATTTATGCCAATAGTTAAACTATATGTGTTACCTGGTTAACCTGAGAAATCAAAGGTTCGTTGAGATGAATAGGTAAGGTTATGGATAACTTTAAAAGGTATAAGTTTATTTTTGTCATTTATTGTGAGTTCACCATGTATATCATTTACATACAATATGTATGGCACTACTTAAAAGAACATAGGTGCCTTCTATTAAATAACGAAGTCATGGAAAAAAAAGCTTTCATTATTTAGCTCTGAATACCCTTTTATGGGTAAGTAAAATCTTATTTTCCTATGCTGCACACATATGAAGGTCTCAATAAATATTTGGAAAACAATTTAAGAATCCATTTTAAATGGCTTTATATTTTTAAAAGCTACAAAGAAATATACCCAAACCCAATACTTTTAAAGAACATAGCAGTATATGTTTTTATGTCATTGCTTATATTTCAAGTATTTGTTTCCTTACTTTGAAATCATAAACACTGCCCTTAAGTCCAAACAAGACCTTTTTCAATTTACTATCAATTTTACTAAAAATAAATTGGTCACTGATAAATACAAGAGAAATCACCATTTTCTATATTTTCTTATAAAGTACATTACAACAAATTAACAACTACCAGTCAGATTTTAGTATAAAATCAGCATGTTACGTTCTCATTTCCTGGATTTAAATTCCTTCTTCTAAGCAGAAATAATAATAATGCTAACATTAAACAACACTTATCATGTGTCAGGGAGTGTTCAAAGCACTTTACATATTTAACTTATTTAATTATCATAAACCTCTTCTATTTCTCTTTTTCAGATGAATAAACAGGCTCAGAGAAGGAACACAGCTACTGAGAAGTAGAATTAGGAGTCTGTGGCCCCAGAATCTGGGCTCTTAACCACTATACAAATATTAATGCACATGCAACTTACTGATTATCTTACTAATTCTTACGTTTCTCATAGTGCATTTTAAAAGGGGAGGTCAGAATTATAACAAAAAAAGTAAAGAATAAAAAAATGTTCATTTCCAAACCTAGATCTGATGAATATATGACAAACACATCAAAAACAACTAAATTCAACACCTTGCTCATTACTTCTCTGATTAGTGCCATACATGTTGTAAAGTGTGCCAAGCCTACTTGGGAAAAAAAAAGAGATAGAAAAACCCCTTTAATCTGCAAACATTTACAAAAAAAAAAAAATTAGAGAAGCCAGTGGCAATATAAAATAGCTCAGTAAATAAATTCACATTTACTTAAATGACCATTAAATATAATTTTTTATCCCTTGCAACTGGAATTTAAAATTCTTTAAATGTTTTCATCATGCTGACATATTAAAACACAGAAACTTCTGAATTAAATAAAATTTTATGAAAAGAAGTTTAAAGTATTCTAGGCCTACTATATGCATACAAACACGCACTTTTTATTTATTTACTTATTTTTACAAGCTCAGATTCTGGAATTGTTCAACCTTAACTGAAAAACCTCTTGTCATGGAAAATATGCAGCTTACTGATATTTAGAATGGTTTTCCTGTAATTAACTCCCCCTTGAGGATTTTAAGTTAGCAGCAGTAAAATTACCAACAGTACTCTAATACACACCACATGCGCTGGCATTCAATTCTCAATGGTCTAATAGCTTTCTGCAAAAGAACTTTTTTTTTTTCAAAATTAGAACAAAAATGCCCCAAACATAAAATAAAAGATAATTATCATGTTTATGTGCTGGGAAAAGTATATTTTTAACTTTTGTTTGCCTTATACTCAATCAACCATCGAAATAAGTATCAACTCTTTTGATGTGAGTATATTCTACACTTTATAAAAGTTTCATTGAATGAAGTCAGAACATATTTTTGGTTCAGTTTTAAAGCTTGATTCAGATCTTTTTCTGGCTAATCAAATTATTGCCAAAGATGGTAACTGTTTAAATTTTTATATCACTATTAACAGATTGCCTTCATCTAATCTTACATTTTACTCTGGTTTAATATTTATACTAACTTAATAACTAGAGTACAATTGTTACATAAATTGGATAAATTTGTCAAAAATGCATTCTTTGAATCATGACTTTAGATTCACTGAAGCTAAGAGCAATGAGAGGAATCAGAGAGAAGCTGGTCCTCAACATGTAAAGTTCAGGTTTTTCAGAGCTAGCACTGGACATGAGTTGATTGATCCATTCAACACAGGCTAGGTAAGTAAAATTAAAACAGAATAAAAACATGGAAAACTGTTCCATCTATGATATAAATCTCCTTTTAAAAGTCCACTGCTCAGTGAACTAGTAATCAATAATCCATATTACAGTAAAACTCTAAACATTAAGACTTACCATTTTATTTTTTTAAAAATTACTGCTGAAATAGCAGTGACCTCAAATGTATATAAAATAAATATGGGAATCCACTTAGTGTGATGTGAAGTACACAGCATAACTGTTTATTCTGAACAGAACAAAATAGAATATCTTATACACAACTATTTTCCTAAAATAATTCCACTTTATATAGTTTGTGCAGTGTCCAAAGGGTACCAAGTTAAGAAGATTTACCCTAGGAAAAATTGGTGGAACTACAAAGAATGATGAGGAGAACAAACCAAGTTCATCTCCTAATAATCCCAGGTTCCCTGAAAGTGTTAGACAGAGACCCTAATAGATGTTGAATCGTAAAAAGAAAGAAATAGTATCTGGTAATATTGAAGTTATGAGAGAATGGTATCATTTAGGACCTTTACATGGTCTGTCATCCCTACAAAACCAGATGTGGTACTTGTATCATTCTGTATGATTACAACATACTGTTTAAACTATGTTAAATCCTCCTCATATATTTCTATTAACATGCACAGCCCTACAAAATAAAAATGTCTTGAATTCAATAGGATTCTACTGCTAAATTCTTTCAGTGTTTGAATTAAACCCAATCTTTCTACCATTTGAAACATGTTTCATGTGGCTTTAATTTGAATATAAAATGCCCATTATATTTAACAATGGATTTTAGAAAACAGCATAGCACAATGGTAAAAAAAAAAAGAAAAAAAAATCTGATTAGTCATTGGTTAACCTGGGCTCAATCATACATTTACCAAGTATTATTTTGGCCTTTTCAAAATTCCTCTGTTTGCTTTTCTGTAAAGAATAAAGTTAAGACTAAACTTTACCCTAAGTTCTTTCCAAATCTAAAATGCTGTGGTAATAAATAACTGATAAGCTGGGCTCTGAGCATTAGGAGAATGTTACTAATCATTACAACTCATTTCAAATAAAAATTAAACCTATAAAATGGAAGAAAATGCCCTGAAGAATCAAATATCCACATCTGCTTGCTGCTGCTAATTTCCATAAAGAATATTTAATCATAGAAGGAAGTATTGGTTTTAATTTTAAAATATGACTCAGTTTCTGCAAAGTTAAAGAAATCTCCCATTATAAAGTGACTTTTATAAATAACCACTTTGGAGGGTCTCTCTTTGAAAAATTACCTAAAGCCCTTTTCCCCAAGCCAGTTAATGTGAACTTGGGAAGGGCAATTAAATTGTCAGAATTAAAAAATTTGTTTTTAACTAGAAGGTAGCCAGAAGTAGAGTCATGGGGCTAGTATTGATCGCCCGAACAGAGAACATCACTCTTCAGGTATTTACTCTGCCACCTTTACACCAGAGGCTTTCCTTCAAATCAAATCAATCCATAAAAAAGATGGCTCTTACTACTAAAATACATAACTAATCTCCAATGGCATTTCTATTTAGATGCCGTCCTTTAATAAAGATAATATAATTTATTATATTTTAAGATACTGCATTTTCAAAATGTCCTGTCTCCTTAGTTAAATAAATTATAAAAAAGTAAGAAGTTATAAAACCGAGTCATTAGCCAGTAATATCTATTTTAAATATTCAAATTCCACATGAGAGCATAGTATTTATCCATGCTAAATTCTGTAATTTCAACTGCTTTTTGATCATATTAATTGTTTTATTTTGCATTCTTGACTCTTACTATGTTTATTTTCATTAGCTTTCTGTTGTTATTAAGTTAGGAATAAAAAACAAAGACTTATAATTAACACAAAATTAAAAATGAATGTCAACTATAAGATACTTTAAAAATATTTTAAAATTAAGCTCTTTGCTTACATAACATATTAGCATAAATTATGATGACATCAAACAATACTATAGCACAATCCATGTGCTGAGTTCCAAAATTGTCTAATATTTCTTTATTATTTAAAATAAAAGTGACATACAAAGTATGATTAGAGCTTCTATCTTTTTCAAAAAATGTTATGTTAAATATGACATATCTTCTTAATTGGAAGACCACTGAAGAATCTCCTATACATTTAATTAGTTCTTTAAAATATACATTTCAGATTTAAATTTTTGTTTTTAATCTTTTCAGAGCCTTTTAAGTATTAAAGTGTTACCAAGTAGAAGGAAAACTGCATAAAATGATTAAATATACTTCCCTCTCTCAATGTGAAAGTACATAATAAAATACAGATAAGTAATTAATATTATATTAATCTTTCAATTACTATTTAGACCATTAGAGTGAAATCTGCTTCTATATAGGATTAAAACATCTTCATTAAATGATAGTAAGCATTTCTAATACCATTTTTAAATCAGCCTTAGTATTAAAAAAGTTGTCATGATAATTATTTTAAAATGTAGAATTCAACAATAAAATATAAATTGATTCATTATAAGGAAGCTTATAGTCCCCAAAATGGCTAAATATACTATTTTTGAAAAAATAGATTTTAATAAGCTCTGTAATTAAATATATTCCACAGATTTTAAAGTCAGTTACTGATATTTCAGATAAAGAGACTAACAGTTTGCCTCTGTGCAATTTTAGAAAACAATCCCTTTCTCCAAATATAAAAGAAAAAATTTTCATAAAAGCATCTTATTTTCATTCATTGACTGCAGAACTCACAACTCAATGTGAAATGTCAGTTAAGAAGACAGAAAAATACTTATTAAATTTTAAGTGCACATGGTAACAACTGTTTGAAAAGGCTAAAACCACAAAAAGGCTGATTTTTCAATGTAAGGGTCATTAACCAAAAACAAAAAAATAAAAACAGTAAAGAAGTGTGTGTGTGTGTGTGTGTGTGTGTGTGTGTGAAATCTCTAACACCACATAAAAAGTCCATGAACCTTAAAAGCAAAAGTGGCCTAATTAATTCTACATCTTATTTCTCCTTCTCCACCTCCTGCAGTTGAAGATGTAGGGCTCTGAGACTATTATTGCTTTTAGATCACTTTGTTATTGACTAGTCTCTGTATGATCATTTATTTTAAAGGACTGATGTCACATTTGGTGTTATATCTGATGACATATTGTGGACATTTTCTTCCAGAAATGGCTCTTTAAGGCTGAGTGCAAGAGGTTAAGCTGCCTGACTGAGGCCAAATCTAAGACCACAGACTTTTAACCTAAATTCTCAATATCCTTATTTATGTAAGTTAACATGTATTTTGTATACTGGACACTATCGTTTAACCATAAGCTGATGCATATTAAACTAATCCCTCCCAAAAGAGAAAATAACACTATTCCTTAACTTATTAAAAAAAATAGCCAATTTTTATTTTATAAAATCAATGTAATTTTACTATGGAGAGGGACATTTTCTTCCTTAATCAATATATCTTAATAGACTTTCAAAAATTATAAAATATTAAGTGAAACCATATGTCCAAAGAGAATAAATTATCAAACCCAAACGACTTTTTCAGTTTTTCCAATTTGCTCATCAGGCTTCTACCTAAACTGAATCATAGTGATATGCATTATATCAAAATAGGAAAAGTGTTTTGTTAAGCTCTGATAAGAAGATGATGCAGAACAGGAACGTTTGAAAATAATGCCTATTCTCTTCTTCCAGGAGTCATTTGTCACAACCACCTACAAATCAAGGCTCAGAATGTATCTAGCCACTTGGACATTTATTACCACATCTCTCACTTCATAATCTCATGCTAAAATACCCTGGTTGAGGGAAAACCATACGCACACAACAGAACCTGGAAACCTATTTGGTTTGTAAATGCTGTCTTTCTGTTATTCATGGATTTAAGGCAGGCTTCCTGGATTAATCCACTCAAAGCTGAATGTGTCATTTAAAAGGAGAAATATTTTATCCTCCTGCTCTGAAACAAAGGGTCTATATTAAGTAAGTTTTGCATGTGAACATAATAAATAAATATACCTGACACCATAATTTAATAGGACCCTACACTAACTATAAAAAATGTAACTTCTCTTTCTGAGGTAACTAGGAAATGTGGTGTTGGACCATTTTACAATGCCTTGTAATAATGAAGGTATGCTCTTCATTACCAAGTACTGTACCTGCTGCTACTGGCAAGGAGTGGTTTATACACTGACCATGTTCCACGGCTGTTTTTAGTGTCGCTTCAGGATGTGTCGATCCTAGAGGGTTACGCACAAATCGTCGCCGGCGCCGCAAGTCATCTTCCCAGTAGTCAAGGCGCCAGAACTCACGAGGACGACTACAATGAAACAGAGAAGCCACATATGTTAGCAATTATCAAACAGCGTGGTAGCACTGAATTTCTGCATAAAGCTCTCCTTGTTTGCTCTGCCTTTTTTTTTCCTCCCTTTCCTCTTAATTCTCCCTCCACCTCACACTCCCCTTTCTGCAATCTTTAACTTAGGTATGTCCTTGAAAATAACAATATCACCTTCCAGTCTAAGGAACTCCTTTTCCTTTTTCTTGGAAGGTGAAATGAGCACTAAATACATCATTTTGAAATGAATTGCTGACAGTGTGATCAGTTTCCCCACACTCTAGTGGCATGTGCTCTGATTTCAGCCTCATTTCAGCCTCAGCAGGGCACCTTTCTCTGTGGCTGCATTTATAAACCAGAATAGGGAAAAGGCTATTATAAATATGGTATAGCATTACCTATATTAATCAAAGTCTGTCCCCCTTCATTTTTCTTCCTAATTTGTGCCTTTTTACACAAGGTCAGTAAATCATACCATGAATTCTTGGTCCAGAAAGTGTTAACTTTAATGAATATCTCAGTTACATGGTTATGTATGTGATAATAAAATATTACTCTGTTTAGATGTGCAGGAATTTAATTAAAATAATCTCTTAAAATATTCATTACATTTAGCCCCTGAGGCTTAGAACAACACAAGAAAATGCATTTCTTTTCCATTTACTGTTTTTAAATAAACCATTCCTATAGAGTGAAATAGCAATCTATTTTCAAGCAAATCAGATTGGATTTCTGTTTTATGTAGTCTGTTTTTATATTTAATTAAAAACTACATGCTATATGATGTGCAATAATTGCTATATCAAAAGCATGCTTTTGGAAATGTATTTTTTTAAAGGGTTCACTCATTTCAAGTTCTATATTTTCCCCAATTATGTAGATGTTGTACATGGCAATGTATAAATGTCAACTTTCTCTCCTATTAACTAATCGTGATCTAACATGCTGGAAAATATTTTATAAAGAAAACACTAATAGTAAGGAAAAAAAATCTCTGCAGAATGTATTTATTCACTATAGGTACACGGCATGAAAACCTATGGGTCTCGATAATGAAATTTTTAAAATTCATAATCAAAATTTCTGCAAGGAATGTCTAATACAAAATAAAATCTCACTTGTGTTTCATGAGCTAATAAAATTGTACCTGTCAGCTTTGACAAATTAGTAGTCTTGACCAATTGACAGTCCCAAAATACCCACATAAAAGTTACCCATTTTGATGTTTTAAAGATGGTACAAAATTCAAAAGATTTATAAATAAGTACTTAATTAAAAATTATCCCAAATTAATAAAATGATAGGTAACAAACAGTATATTATTTAAAGAAAATATATTTTTTAAAATAATAGGAATAGGAATATTTTTAAAAAAATAGGAATCCATGCTCTTTTCTGAGAATGCTGGATAGACACGAACACCAAAGATTTCCTTTGTTGATTTGATCATGCATAAAGAGGAGATATAATGCAATCAAAATGGAGTGCCAAAGAGTGTAAGAATTAAAGACCTCAAAAGAAAATTAAAAAACTCTTTTATCCTTCTTTGTTATTTTGCTGTTTAAATTTTAAATGAAAAATAATGTTATCATTTAAAAATAAATAAAGAATACCTACAGAATATACACACAAGCAAAAGACAACAGTTGTTTGATCTCAATTAATGAAACAAAATTCTCCTTAGGTGAGAGGGGAAAAGGCACACAGATGGCTCTGTGCTTGGCTTTGATAGTCATGGAGCTTGGATAGCCACTTCATCATTCTGCCTACCTACATTTATCTGTTAAAATTATTATCAAATATCAGCCAGGATGCAGTCGTGAATCACAGGCTGCTCCTCGTCTTCAGGGGAATGATACAATGAGGGTCTATTCATCAGTGCGGCAATCGGCACAAGTAATTAGTTCCCTAGACTGAGATCCCCTACAAGGCCTATTTCAGTCAGCACCACAAACATATGACCATGTAAAGCTAATGAAAGCTGCTAAAATTTGTTAACCTTTTCTGCCATCAATCCTTCTAATATTCCATGCTTCAGTATTATGCAAAGGTGGTAAATTATTAATTCGTCATTCATCCATCCTTCTGAATTTTGAATCAAATTAAACTATGTCATTCTTCTTGATAACAATTAAAATTATAAGAGCTGCTATTACAAAATTATTACTAAATTAGGTAACAACAGATTGTAGTATAATGCATGAGAGTGAAGTCAAACCGAAGGCTAATAATAAAGTGTGTATAGTGGTTTTGTCATACAGTAGAAAAAAATAGAGGAATTACAAAATCACCCACAAATTATCAAGTAACTGGAAGACAGCATGTATAAGAATAATAATCAAAATTAGAAGCAAGCAGAACTATAATATTTATGTCTGTGCTCTTTGACACTAACAAAAATGGTCACGATGATGACATTTGGCTGAAACAAAAGCCCCAACACATCAGGTCTGAGAATTTGTTTGCATAGTAAAAAAATGTTTAAGATAAGGTTTAGTTGCACTAACTATGTATTTCTGTCTTCAAATGTAAATATTTTACCAAAACTAAAAAATACTTAGCTATAACCCAAACAGAATGAAGAACTTTATACCTCAACATAATCTGTACAATAAGCGATATCCTCAAGACTATATTTTCCATACAAGTCATCTACTTCCTGTACAACGCTTTAAAGTAATCTGAAGACAAAGCGAACACCACTTATTTCAGATCACAAATCTAGAATGAATTACAAAAATCACCTAGAGAGACCAACACTTTCAATGTATTTTTGAGAGTCTCTCCATATAAAAGCACTGTGCTAGGTGACATAGGATGAAACCCCCAGAGAAGTTACTCATAATGGAATACTTATTGGCCTCATCTGAAACAATAGCATTTATCACCCAATTTCTGTTGGTGAGAGTAACACATGTTCTTTGGACAGAAGTCCTACTCATTTTTTCAGATGAGGGTAATTACAAGCATGTTTAAAGTCACTTACATAGTAACAAAACTGGGCCTAAGAGTGTAATGTTTTGTCCTCTCCACCCTAACTCCCTCCAACAACTTATACATTCAGTATATAAAATTCTATCTCCCCAAAAAGAGGCATGATTTGTCATTTGAGAAAAGATCAGAAAGGAGAATGTGTAGTTTTCAATTATCAACATACTGTAACTTCTGATCATCCACATAAAGATTTCACTCTCATTTAAGAAATATTGCCATCCCCTCCCCCAAAAGCCCCTGCTAGGAGAAGCAGGATAAAAAAATGGCAAACTTGGCATATTGACCCAACTTTTTCCCCATAAGGTTATGAATTAACAAAACAAATTATTGTATTTTTTAGAGTTACTATCATGGTATGGTTAGTAAAATTAACAGGACTCCAAGTATTCAAACAGACGGTGGAACAAAAACAAGCATGGATGAGAAGTCATTTATTCTGAGGCCTTACAAATATGTCTAGGTCACTATATAGTATACCTCTACCTCTCTATATTATGTATCTACTCCCCAAAATTATATTAATAGTACATGATGCCAACATCCACAAACTTCATCCTTATCCATTTCCACTAATAACTAAAACTAAGATCACAAAAATGATTGAAATTAAGGATGTGAGCCTGAGATCTATAAGATCTAGAAATAAAGCCTTTCCTATAAAAGGGGCTATCATTAGGTCCCCTATCAATACACAGCCTCCAAGTCTCAAATCTTTGACTAATAGGAATACATGCGTCTTTGAAAGTTGAGGGTGATACTGAAATTAAATGTTCTAACTTTTATTTCTAATGATTTCTCCACATGTTTGGCCTAATGTCAAAATCTGAGATTAAAATTACAAGGTAGTTCTAATTGTCTTTTTCTAATTATAAATCATCTAATTATATTTATAAATGTAAATATTTTACATTTATGTGTTTGTATACACACATCTTTAACATATCACTACAATCTATACAGAAAAGAATACAAAATGCCATTTTATATATACAAAATATATATTTTCTGTTCAACAAACACAGAATTGGATAGACTACTGAAATAACTCTTAGAAGAAAACATAACTCAAGCACAGATAGCAATTTATTCCCTTTCCTAGGCCCACTGTGGTTAGTGAATTGGTCAGGCAAAACAAATGAATAAGAACAGGAAAAATGAAAATCAGTTTGAAAAGGTAAAAGTATTAAAAAAGAGAATCAAGCTCTGGCGAGGTGGCTCAGTTGGATGGAGCATTGTCCCATACATCAAAAGGTTGTGGGTTCAATCCCCAACTAATAGATGTTTCTCTCTCTTCATCTCTTTCTCTCTCTCTCTCCTTTCCTCCCTCTTTAAAATCAATTTTGAAAAAAATACACATATATCCTCAGGTGAGAGTTAAAAACAAACCTCACAGAGAATCAATAACTAAGGTATGACCCACATTCTTCCTCTAATAGTTGAATGATTCAACCAAAAATAATCTATTATTTTCCACACGTAAATTATAGATTTTTTAAAGTTCATTTTTCCTCAAAGAAAGTATGATAAGCCAGTTAACAATGTATGAATAGATAAATATTGAAACAGAATTCTAAACTATTTTCTAATAACAATGATTGACTCTTTCTTTACCTTGAGCCAGATGCTAGGGATATAAAGACTATTAAGATATTGTCCCTAATTAAGAAGCACAAATGTGGCACAGTAGTTAAGAGTGTTGTTAGCCTGCAGACAGATGGGTTTCAGGTTCAATGTCCAGTCAAGGGCAAGTACCTGGAATGTAGGTTCAATCCCTGGTCCAGGTCAGGGCACATAGGGAAGGCAACCAATCAATGTTCTTTCACATTGATGTTTTCTCTGTGTCTCTCTCTCTCTCCCTCCTATTCTTTCTCTCTTCCTCCTACCCTCCCTCCCCCACCTCCTCCAATACTCTTTCCCTCCCCCTTCCAGTCTCTAAAAATATCCTCATGTGATAAATTAATTAATTAATTAATTAATAGTACAAACTGGTATTTACAAAATAGTCACTGGGATGTAAAATACACATAGGAAATATAGTCAGTAATATTGTAATAACTATGTGTAATGCCATGTGGGTATTAGATTTATGGGGGAAATACTTCTTAAGTTATATAAATGTCTAAACACTATTCTGCACACCTAAAACTAATATAGTACTGAATGACAACTGTAATTGAAAAATAAAAAATAAAGCCTTCAAAAAAAGATACTGTCACTGACCTGGTGGACAAAACAAATGTGAAAATAAATAATAATAATTCAAAAAAACATGTATGATAGAGCAGAACTTTATTAAGTGGCTATTAAACTGCACAATTCCAGGGAACATGGTTCAAATCAAAATGTGTGTAAGTGGCACTTCTGGAGTTGTACAATGCTTGGCTTGCATTGCTATATGAAGGCTGTGTGAGAACAATAGGGTGCTATGAGAATGTCTATATTTTTCCCTCTCCATACAATGCTCATGCTCCTCTCTCTGACAGTTAAATCTAATCTTGGAGATAGGAACCTGAACAAGGTACTTCCAATGCTATCAGTAGCAGTCACATGGTCAGTACTTATTCCTCTGCTACAGGAAAAGGTGTTCAGACCAGAGAACAGATATGGTTGTCAAAAAACAGGCAAAACTCAAAATGTAGAATAAAACTATCAAAAACAAAAGAAAAACATTAACATTTATTTCAATGAAGTCATGAAGTTCATATTACTTTAAGGAAGATTACTTTCTTGATAGTGTATTAAAGTAAAACAATGCTAATTACTGAAATCAGTGATAGCTATATAAGTATTCCACTAATTCCACTAATTCTATGGCCTAAATATATTGGCACTTGTTATTCAAATTAGCCAGATATATATACATCTCTCTTCTCAATGGCTTTAGTGTCATTTTAATGTGATTTGGATCTACATCAATAAAAGAATGCTAGTTTTAAAAAAAGAACTGTCACAAAGAAATTATATTAGAAAAATTTTCCATTTTCCACCTTACCCACTTTCTTGTGACAATACCTAATATTTATGACTTTACAAAAGCCAGTAATAAATTCTTTTGGCCACAGAAAGTTCTAAATCCTAGAAAAGTTTAGTACTTCATATTTATTCTTAAATTTTTATATTACCTGTTTTAATAACTCCTGTATCTGGCTAGCTTCTATTTTCATATTTTTAGGTTAAAAATGCATGCCAGACATTATAACTAAAATAAATAGTAACCTCTAAAAAAAAGTAAACATTTTCAGTGCATTGTCAGCTAGAAGATAGAAGTGCTTAAGTTCTACAGGGGTTTCACTTTCTGCATAAATCCTGGTGAAATAATGTTCAGGTACTATAGGGTATCATACAACATAAAATAATGCTTTATCTCACAAACTGAATTCTACGGTGCCGTCATGCAGATAGGCAGAAAAAAATATTAACTAAAACCTCTGTTTACCAAGTACCAACTATATGTCAAAGGCAGGTGATCTATGGACTGTGCTGTCTTAATGAAATGAAAGCAAAACCGTTCAAATGTATGGATTCCAGGGGAAGAGACATGTTCTACAGCAGAATTCTTTCTTTATTGAGGCCTGACATAGGGATTTGATATTAAGTTGAGTCACTAAAGCATCATTATATTACTTATGTAAAATAATATTTTATGTAGTTATGAATATTTGCATGGTACTATTCAGTGCATTTCCTCATTTGCTTTTAGAGGCATGTAGATACCCATCATCAATTAGCTGTTACTTCGAGTATTTTATAAAAATACAATTTTGCAACAAAGTCAATTATTCAAAAAATAATCCCAAGCTTTTCCTACTTGCTGTTAGCCTGTTAACCATTTTCTTATTCAGTCTGCATTTTTACCAGTAAGCAAAGTTATGAGAAAATAAATGTATAGTGTTAATTGTACTACCTATTAAAACTCTAACAAAACACAACTGAAAAAAAAATTTTAAATAAATTATGTTGCTGGTTAGTAAAAGCCCTAAAATTCACCTCAGTAGCCATACTATTTAGACAAATCTGATCTATTTTCCCGACATCTAATTTTTTAAAAATTCACCAAACATTTCTTGAGTGCCAACTAAGTACTAGATTTTGATACACACAACTGAATTATGCTGGACTCGGCCTAGAATTTTCTTTGTGCTATAATTAGGATAAGGAAATGATCAAATATAAAAAATAACATAACTTTGAAATAGACAGCATTTACTTCATTGGGCTACTCGATGCTAGACATTGGGCTCTTTCATATGTTCATTACCACCATGCCTCACAATAACCCTGCCATGATTAAATACTGGTATTTTCATTTTAAAGAAGAAGAAACTAAGTCTCACCCATCAGTAGTAAATAATAAGCCCATGGACTTCAAAACCAATGAGCTGTTCACATGACATTTCCTGTAGAAATTCTTATTGGACACTGTTATAGTTAAAATCAAAGTACTAATGAACCCTGCCTGGGAGGATTGAGGATTTCATTAAGATTTCAATGAAGGCCTATTTTGTAAGTTTTATGAGGACAAGGATTTGTGTCTAATTCACTGACCAAGCACAGTAAGTGGAACAAAGCTGGAACTTAGTAAATAATCGATTAAAGAATGAACAAGATGACTTTTTAAAGAAACTTAAATGACAAACAGGAATCTGCTGGGCAAAATGGAAAGGACATCATAGAGCAGAAAAAAGAGCATAAACAAAGGCATGGGGACCTAAAAAGGCACTTTTATCTAAAGAAGTTCAAGTAAGAAAGATCATTTCAAAGCAGCCTTAGTAGTTCAGTTTGTTCATTAAATTCCACATATGAGACAGACTCATGGATAGAGAGCAGGCAGACAGGTCTGGTGGTTGTGGGGAGGGAAAGGAGGAGGGATCCAGCAAAAGAGAGAAGAGAGAGAACTCATGGACTTGGGTAACAGTGTGGTGGCTGAGGGGGTGAGGCGAGGGGGGGGCACCTGGAGATTGAAGAGGGCATGGAGGGGATAAATGGTGATGGAAATAAGAAAATGAAATAATAATTTTAAAAAGCAGCCTTAGAGTAGCAATAGCTAAGATAGGAAACAAAGGTTTAGAACCCAGATTTCAAAAGGGCTTATATAGTCAACTGAAATAGTTACTTTTATATCCTATAAAAGAGACAACCAAGCTTCCTCAATAATACAGGATTAATCCGATCAGCCTTGCATGTTACATGGCAGCAATATAAATAAAAGAAGGCAGAGGGTTTGGAGCCTAGAGGCTAAGATTCCAGAGACATATTTGAATCGGGATAGATTAGATTTGCTGAGATATTCAACATGGGAGATGAAAAAAAGGAGATAATGAGAATAAAACTGGTTTGTGACAAAGGGGGCAATGAGGGGATAAAGATGCTACTTAACTGAAATGATGCAGGTTAAGTAGGTGTGGTAGGGAAGAATAATCGTGTCCTAGATACCTAATAATGTCTAGGCAGAAAAGTCTAATAAATAAGCAATATAACTTGGGAATTCAAAAAAGTAGCCTGGCCAGAGATATAGAATTAGGAGATTTATCAGTTTTGGGAGTCAGTGAATTAGACCTTCATCTAACAAAAGTTTACCAAGCAGTTATTATAAGCTAGGCAGTGTGCTAGATCCAGAGGAAATTATATTCAAAGGATGGGAGAAAAGTGTGAATACAATCTGGGAAATTCCAATATTTAAAATATTGCAGAAGAGAAAGGGATCAATGAAACAGAGAAGAAAGCAACTGCTCCTTTCAGTCAGTGAGATAATAGGAGAATCCAAATAGAAGGGGGCCCTAAAGGACAAAGAAGCAGACTCTTCAAAGCTGTGGGTGAGCAGAAATATTTAATTCTGCATAAATAAGGACAAAGAAGGAAAAGAAGCTTTTATGTTTCTGTTTTAAACAGTTATATGATATATAATTTATACACTGTAAAGTTCACCTGTTAAAGTGTACAATGCAATGGGTTTTAGTATTGATAGAGTTGTGCAACTATTACTGTAATCTAATTATAGATTGTTTATTCCCCCCAAAAAACAATCCCACACACACCGATTACCCATCATTCCCCATTCTCCCTTCCTTGGGAATGGACATGTAGAGGATTTCTCAATATGTAGGATAAAATGTCAGTGCATGTGTTTGCTTTGACTTGGAGCTCCTTAAATTATATATATATATGTAATACGCAGATCAACTGGACCTGGACAGCAGAACAACCAATCAGCTAATCGAGGCCTGCTGGCAAAACTTTTGGTCCCTCCTCCAAGCTAGCAGGCTCTGATAGCCCAATGGGGAACCAGAAACCGGGGGTGGGTGGCAACAGATGTGGTAGTGTCAGGCCCCAATCACGCTGCCAGTCGCCCCACACACAGAGGGTAACCAGCGGCAGCGGCAGCAGGGGGCAGGGCAAAGATTGGCCCTGATTGCAGGCCAGACCTAGGGACTCTACCCATGCACCAATTTTGTGCACAGGGCCTCTAGTTTTAAAATAAGTTATATTGAAAGTGACTGGTAAAAGGCATTTGTATGGTCATGGTTCGATTCCCTGTCAGGGCACATGCCAGGGTTGTGGGCTTGATCCCAGTGTGGGGAGGGCAGGAGGCAGCCAGTCAATGATTCTCTTTCATCACTGATGTTTCTGTCTCTCTTTCCCTCTCCCTTCCTCTTCTGAAATCAATAAAAATATATTTTTTTAAAAAGAACAATTAACAAAACATAATTTTTCCAACATTAATATAACCCCAAATTAAAATAGCAAGGCCATTAGATTAGGGGGCAGAGGTGTGTGTGTGTGGGGGGGGGTGGATGGGGGGGGGTTATAACGCTTGATGTTTTTAAAGAATAAGTAAAGTAAAACTGAGGTAAATTCTAAGTACTTTGTAGTGCAGGTCAGCATTTGTAACTGAAACACCTGGAAGCAATTAATATTCACTAAATGTTTCTAGTAGCTTCCATCACTTGCCTCAAATACGGAAGAACTACCTGGTTTATAAGCATATATAATGAAGCCATCTCATAGCCCAAACCCACTGCTTTGGCATTTAGAACCTCAATTTTTCTCACATTTAGGCCTTATATCAGATTTCTGTTGTGATAGTTCTTAAGATAGCTTATAAGTTATAGGGAGAGAAGGAAAAGGCAAAGAAATATCAGCCTCTATAGTATGACATTTTTATCTTTAAATAAATAATTTAAAGGCTTAAATGCAGCAGCAATGCAGTATAATCCAACTCTTCTTGCCTTTCATGCAGAACTCTCAGGAAAATACTGGTGAAAACAAAAAACTGATTTTTACTAGCATTAAAGAAAAAATATATACTGTGCTTTGCAAGCTAGATAAATTAGCAAAAAGTAAGTGCTCCTTATCCACAGGGGAGAACAGACTTATTATGTTACACTTCCAGGTTTTAAAGACAGTTGGAAGCCAGTTCTTTCAATAGTTGCTGTCATCTCCTAGAAACATTCTAGTACTTTCTCAATTTTGAAGCAATTTTTCACATTCTGAAGTGACTTATTTTCCTCTCTTTCTTTACTACATTTCATTTTTTTTCTGGCTCTCAATGACCAGCTCTGCTTCAGTTTAATTATATTTGTTTACAAATATTGTTGAGGGCGCACTACAATTTGGAAAGCATTGGTTGAGATGCCATAAAGGATATTCGTCTCTAATCTCAAGGCACTTACAATTTAATAAAAGGGATAAAATAAGCAACAAAGAATTTTGTGGCAGAAGATACAAGCCTTAGGAAAAGTCAAATCCAGAGCTTTGGAAATTTTTAAAAAAGGAAGAAGTGATAACATACACTTTAAAGAGATCAGGAAATTATTGAAGAGCAAGAGATTTCTGAGAAAGACCTTTAAGAAGAGGTCCAATTTCAATCAATACACAAGGAAGAAGATGGCATTGTAGGCTTTTGAGAGAGCATAAACAAAAGTAGAGGCCAAAAAATTGAAAGCAGTATACTGTGTTGGCCCCAGTAGAAAATGAGGTATAAAAGACAGGCTTGGGCTGGCCACATCATAAAATACCAGGGATGAAACACTAGCAAGTTTATAGTTCACTCATTCACTAACTTACTTGTTTAATCAGCAAACCCTGAGTATCAATGAAGCACAAAGACCTGTGCCAGGCACTGGAGATTTAGTCATGTGGTGATAAAGAGGGCCATCCTCAAGAACCTCACAGTCAAATAGAAGAATCAGATAGATATATTAAGATGTAATAAAAAATATGTAAAATATTCCTTAGGAACATAGTGGAAGGGCATTATACAAACTAATAGAAGGCTTCTTGGAAGGCAGTAACTCACAAATTGCGTCAAAGAGTTAACAGGTATTAACCAGGAGAATAAGAAAAGGAAAAACATTTTTTCTGAGGGAATAATATTAGCAAAGCCAAGTAAATAAGAAATGATTGGATATATGCTAAAGTTAAGTGTTTCCAGAATTTTTGGAGAATATAAGGCAAGAAAGTGGCCAAGAAGAGGCTACAGACACAGATAGGGGCCAAACCATAGAGAACCATCTGAGGAGTCTGACTCCTGTTTAAAAACTTGTGTGTGATTTTCTTACAGTCTGACCATCGGCAATCACAAAGGCTTTGCCAGGCATCATGGGGTAAGCTGCCCTTCCCTCAAAACCAGACTTGGTGCACAGCTAGTGCACAGTACACTGCAATCTCTGACGGGAGCTGCGGTCAAGGACTCAGACACCACTGGCCAGTCATGCCCTTGGCCAACTTGTATTTTTAGTCCCTGCACCTTCAACCCTAGGTTTCTTTATCTGAAGCCTTGGGCAGGGACCCTCTTCAGAAGCATCTGCGGAGGCCTTCTTACCATGGAGAAAAGAGAAACTTGGAAGAAAATTTTCCCACTCTCACTCAATCTACTCTGAGCCCTTCCCCTTTGGCTCCTTTCAACCCTGGGGTCCAAAAAACTGCTGGAGCCTTTTATTCAGGGTTGCCTCAACAGTGAGACAACCCCCACACCTATGCTGATCCATGCTGATCAATGCTGATCCACCGTACCCTCCACCAGTGCGCCACTCCATGCAGAAAATGGAACAGGGAAGTCCTGCCGGTTTAGACTCTTGCTTATACCACTGCAATAAGTGATTAAAGGCTTAACTGTTTTATTTTTGGTTTGTTGCTCTAATCAACTCCCCCTGTACCTGAGCTCATTTCCTTCTCTCCCAGCTCAGCTGAGTTCCTGATATCATCTATGTCATGCTAAGGAGTTTGTGCGCTATCCTGGAACAGTGAGGGGAAGACTGAAGTTTTAGAAGGTATTGTGACTGCAGAACATAACTATGAGAAACACAATTATTAGAGGGAATAAACATCTGAAATGAGTACACAAGGAGGTTATCAAAACAATTTAAGAGGATCATCAAAATTAATTTTTAAAATTCTTATTTTTTCTGATTCATCCTATTAAGTCATTATTATAATTTTCCTAAAATTCTCTGTGATATAAGGTAGACAATAAATGAATCGGAGATGAAATAAAAGTTCAGAGATAAAGGGCAGTTTGTTCAAAATAAAATGTGTTCCAAAGAATATGATGTGCAAAGCTAATTAAATGTTACATAGAACAGCAAAGGCCTAAAGTAGAGATCAAAGTCCTGAATCTAAGAGTAGATATGAAAAAAGAACAAAGGAATGGTCCAGTAGATGCCACATCAACTCAGCCCAGAAATGGCAGACATGTCCTCTACTCACATTCCATTGGTCTTACCAAGGCACTTGACACACATGGGAAATGTGCTCCCTGGCTGAGTAGAAACAGCTCTACACTAGGGAAAGATAGCATGAAACTATGATGATCAGCTAGCCATAGCTGTCACAAATGACAGTAAGTTCCACAGAAAAAATGAACCATGGAAGGGGAATAGAAAATACCAGGAAGGGAAAAGTGACATGTTTCTATATTAAGATAATTTCCTCACTATAGATCAGTCTATCTAGATTTTCCAATTCATGATTAGTCTAGGAAGGTTATATCTTTCTAGGTATTTATCCATTTCTTCTAGGTTATTGAATTTGGTGACGTATGGTCTTTCACAGTAAACTAATATAATGCTTTGTGTATCTGTGATGTCTGTAGTAACTTCTCTTTCATTTCTGATTTTGCTTATATGAGTCTTTTCTCTTTTTTTTCCTTAGTGAATGTAGCCAGGGGTTTGTCAATTTTATTAATCTATTCAAAGAACCAGCTCTTTGTTTTATTAATTTTTTTGTATAGTCTTTTTGTTTTCTATTTCATTCAATTCTGCTCTAATTTTTATTATCTCCTTTCTTCTGCTGACTTTGGATTGCTTTTGTTCTTCTTTTCCTAGTTCTTTAAAATGTAAAGTTAGGTTGTTGGGATTTCTCTTGTGTTTTGAGATAGGCCTGTAATGATATAAACTTTCCTCTTATTACTCCTTTTGCTGCATCCCCAAAGTTTTGATATGTCGTACTGTCATTCCCATTTGTCTCTATATATCTTTTGATCTTATCTTTTATTTCTTCTTTGACCCATTAAATTCTTAATAGTATGTTGTTTAATCTCCACATATTTGTGGGTTTCTTTACTTCCCTTTTGTAGTTGATTTCTAATTTCAAAGCTTTGTGGTCAGAGAATATGCTTGGTATGATTTCAACCTTCTTGAATTTATTTAGGCTAGTTTCCAAAGAAAAGGACCTGAAAGGATGTTTAATTTTGGAGTACTCAATATAATGTTTATATATAATACAGGTGTGGACTAGCTGAGATCTTAAGGAAGGTGGGTAGAGCCAAAAAAGCAAAAGAGAAAAGGAGTACTCCAAAGATTAAGGCCAGAATAATCTCAATAATATGATACTGAAAATATAAAAAAAAAACAAAACAAAAAAAACCAGCAAGGACTTTGAGGAGTGCCTATTAGTAGGAAAAAAATCAAAAGAATACGGTGTCCCAGAGCCAAATGGAAAAGTCTTTTGAGGAGAAGGTAGTAATCAGTACCAAAAAGTCAAGGAAGATGAGACTTGAGAAGTGACTATCAGATTCAGCAATATGGATGTCACTGTTGACCCTGAAAACAAGTTTCAATAAAATGATGAGTTTAAGAGAGAATGAAAGAAGAGAAACTCAGCAAGTAAACACAAATCTTTCAAAGCACTTCTAGTGTGGTGAAGAAGTCATTTATATTCTATTAGAGGCCCAGTGCACGAATTTGTGCACGGGTGGGGTCCCTCTGGGTGGCCTGCAGGGATCAAGTCCAAGGCCACCTGCAGCTCCTACCTGCCACTCCTGTTCATCCCAGCTCCACAGTACCTGCCATGGGCTCGTGCCCAATCAGTCCTGATTGGGAGAGACTCGCACTATCAGAGCAGCGCTCACCAGCCATGAGCCCTGCGTCAGGCATCCTCCCAAGGGGAGTGGCCTGTGGGATTGGGCTGAAACTGGCTCTCCGACATCCCCCAAGGGGTCCCAGATTGCAAGAGGGCGCAGGCCAGGCTGAGGGATCCCACCAGTGCACGATCTGGCCAGGGAGGGACTGCGGGAGGGCTCCAGCGTGCGTCTGGCCCATCTCGCTCAGGTCCAATTGGCCAGACCCCAGCAGCAAGCTAACATACTGGTCGGAGCATCTGCCCCCGTTGGTCAGTGCACGTCATAGCGACTGGTCGACCAGTTGACTGTCTGCCCCCTATTGGTCAGTGCATGTCATAGCGAGCAGTTGAGCAGCCTTAGCATATCATTAGCATATTACGTTTTGATTGGTGGTTCAGTTGTTCTGCCACTCAGTCTATTTGCATATTACCCTTTTATTATATAGGATATTATATAGGATTACCCTTTTATTATATAGGATACTAGACATAGTATGTACGCTATAAACATTTGGAGGAAAAACATCATGAATGCAAGCAATCCTACCAAATAACATTATATTAATTTTATATTTTACAATATTAAAATGTTCCACTAGATCTGGATACATCAGTGGAATACCCTACGTATGGATAGTTTAATTTGAAGAGAAAAAAGTCAAAATCACAAAGGCTGCATGGACACCTATACATGTTCAATTCACTAATGTGCAGAGGCCAGGATTTTAGTGCATCGTGTTGGCAAGCATGATAACCAGGGCATATACTTCCAAAATTGATACTCAGATATCAGTATTCAATTTGAAGAGGAAGAGAACAATTAAGAGAAAATGATTCTTCAAAATTCATCCATGGGAGCTGAAATAGTTCTAATAAGCAACATTACTATCCACATTAATCTCGATAACTGAAGTATGGACTGTCTCAAAAAAGAGAGTCACAAAGAATCAAGTAAGTTTTAATAAAACATTGAATCCTGTAAATCACACTATTAATATAGACTGAGAAGAAATATAAATTGAAGAAAAATATAATTCTGCACATTTTAAGTGAATAACAAATATCACTAAAAATCAGACAACTCAAAACTGGGTCAGAGCTTTCCTTCATGCTAACTGGGCCACATGGCAGACATACAAACTATACATCCATTTTTTTTCCTAAAAGTTCTTTGTTATTGCCACTAAATTTTGTCTTTTAAATATTAGAATGCTATAAAATGCACTGTTGGAAGGCTTTCACATGAAAGTTTAAATTATTGCCTGTATACCCATATACTCAGCTTTTGCAAATTATTGTAGTCAAAAGTTTACTTTTCACTATTTCACTTCATTCATTCAGTTAAATGTACTAGGCTCAGGATACAGCATGGGGAGAAAAAGCAAACAAAGACCCTCTTCTCGTAACACTGACACTCTTATCTGTCTGAATATCCAACTGTCCCAAAAATTATCTTGCCACAGAAAAGAATTTATTACTTTTTAATAAATGAGGATTATGCATGTTAACAAAAATATAAATGAAAGGTAGAAATGTTCCAAAGGGTTTATGAGATTTGGTCCAGTTTGTTTTCACTAGAAGCAGAAAAATGAAGTTGTCTGAGTTGTGACTCGTCTTTTCCAACTCCCAATTTGGGAAATGACAAAATTTTAAAAAGGAAAAAAAGATAGAAGTTAAAAGCTATAAACCCTTAAGTTTCAATGAATTTGTATAAAAGAAATTAGTAGCATCTTCTCAATAATAGGTCAATCTTTTCAGTTGTGATCTTCTCAAATAATAGTAAGCTATGCTGATTATTAAGCTTCTTTCATTGTGCCCTACTCAGCTTATTAGTTTTGAGGCAAAATATGGAGTAACCTTCTAGTCTACTATAGTATTTTTTATCATAAAAGCATTAAAAATACTACTTATTTCAATTCTGTAGTAAATTCATAGCAAACATGGTATCTATCCAAGTCAGCAATTTAAATGAAGACAGTTAAATATCTACTTAAAATCAAAAAAGTGATCACAATAGAGAATAAAACCAAGAATAACCCATACATTTTCATATCCTGGAAAAATAAATACAATTTTACCAAGAAAAAAAATGCATTACGTTTTAAAAGAGACCATTCTTTCAAAATTTTATATGGTTATATCAATCCAAGCTGAAAAAGAAAAAAAATCATAGAGAAGTAGATGTTGTTTAAATACCTTATGGTTTCATTTTACACTTCTCCTATCAGGGTGAAGTCTTAAAAGTAATTCAAAAGGAAAATGAAAGTATTTTACTTATAGATAGAGTCCATATGTTCTTCAATCTGGAAACCCATTGGGAAAAAATTTGAGTTTCTATAAACTGAATTTTGACAATTGGAAGCTGATGTGGCTTTTTTTTTTTTTCTCTCCATGAAGAGTTGAATCATTCTCAAGGGGAATGAAATCGATCTTTATCAAGTGCAGCAAAGCTTAACACCTATTTAACTCTAAATTACTTACAAAATTTTAGTGAGTCTTCATAATTTTACAATAAGGGTTTGTAATAAACGCTTATTCCTAAGCATATGATACTTTTATAAGCTTAGCTCAAGAGGTCATACCTATACATATTTTGGTCTGTTTATATTTCAAATTTTACACGTTTTAGCTCTCTCTCAATGAGTCTATTTCTTATTAGTATAAATATTCCAATGTAATTTCATTATTTCTATTATGAAGATTGTAACAGTAGGTTGTAGTTAAATACAAATACATCTGCAATACTATTAGGCTGTAAGACTTAAGAGTAGGGGCTATTTTCTTCACTTTGTATAAACCCTCAGCTTTCTAGAATACCACCAAAAAGATAAATAATTTTTTTATCCTAGTCATTGTTGCCTAGATCTAAAATAAAGTTGATATTCAAAGTTGAAAAGACTTTTGCCCTAAAATTAAGGTTGAAAATGGGCTACAGTTTTTTTGTTTTGTTTTTAAATTTTTTAAATATATTTTTATTGATTTCAGAGAGGAAGGGAGAGGGAGAGAGAGATAGAAACATGAATGATGAGAGAGAATCACTGATTGGCTGCCTCCTGCATGCACCCTACTGGGGGGTCGAGCCTGCAACCCGGGCATATGTCCTTGACTGGAATCAAACCCAGGACCTCTCAGTCTGCAGGTTGATGCTATAATCACTGAGCCAAACCAGACAGGGCAAGGAATACAGTTTTTAAAGGAGTCTCAATTTTATACAATATAACACAAATTGGATAAATTGTATTCTTCTCCTAATAAACACAATTCCGGATTAAGCAATTTAACTAAAAAATTTTTTATAGCATACCTATTATGTGAAAGGCAATTTGGTAATGTATGCTTTTAAATGCCCCCATTAAACACACTCATGTTTTCATTCGTGTAAGAAAAAACTATATCATACTTAAAGTATCTGAGATAGCATATATATATATATTAAAAACAAATATAGGGATGGGCAAAAGTAGGTTTATAGTTATGAGTATGTGAAACAGAGTTAATAAAACTATTGTAATAATGGTAACCTGCATGTCTTTTTCTATATAAACAACTGTAAACCTACTTTTGCCTACCACTGTATTGGTTTTGCTTTTTCTTTGAAGAAATTTAATTTTATTCTGTTGTTAGATAAACATGCCCAAAAGCGACCACTAAACGTTGTGGCTCCTACCTCTCCACCTTTTTTTCCCTATTTTTGAGAAAAATACAATAGAATATAGGATAAAGAAGGGAAAGGATTTTTAAAGAAAAACAACTCTCACTAAAAGCAATTGAAAAAATATTGCATGAAAATGGAAATTACTGCCATAAGTGATCTCCAAACATCTGCTTTGAAAGATTTTACTTTATGATTCAAATGTTCTTATACCTCATCTCTTCTATCACTAAATTGAATTTGTTAATCTTTCCAAATTTTATTCTGAAAAAGTGAGAAATTTCCAATTACAAATTTTTGTATATTCTAGGTTATGTTTCCACACATACATTAAAAAAATTATGTCACTATGTAAGAGTACTGTAAAAGCAAGATGGCATGTGAAAAACAGTACCAGATGGGGAGAAAGAGTATCTAGATTCTAGTCTGACTTCATATTAAATTAGCTGTTGGTTCCTGAGCAAATCCACTTAACTTATTTGGGACTGAGTCTCCTCTTCTATGAAATAAAATGGCTGAATTGAATAATATGTATGCTACTACCACCTTCAAAATGCTATTGTTTTGCTATTCTATTTTTTTTTAATGTATCCCACTATTATGGTACTTGGTGCACATCTCTATGTGTATACACAAAATCTTATTACTTCCACTTCCTCAGAAATCTCAAAGAGTTTTGTTTAGAGCAAGGAAATTCATGGAATCAATTTTTAACTTCCATGTATTTCTCTTGGGGTAAGGAGGACAGAAAGCAATAAAATACATATGTGTGTGCAATTGTAGGAGGTCTTAGCTTTTACTGATGGAAATGCTGCACTCTTTAGATCACAGATGAACACTTTTATAGGAAAACCAAGAACGTTTGGGGGATTCTCTCTTTCTCCTTGCCACGTAACACTGTAGGGCATACTGTGAATGAAGAAATAAGGGCAAATTAAACTTCAGTAGGCATACTGGGAAGAAAGTGGCAGCATGTTTATTTCTCTTCACCCTGTAGAATGCCACGGGCTAGAACTACATTGAAGTTGAGGGGAGACATATAAGCTGAACAAACTCAATACCTGATTTTATAATTTGATTAGCTTTGTTTTGAATACTTAAACTAAAGATATGGGCTAGAAATGGAACACTAAGCACATGAAAAAAAGTATAATCAATACAACAGAAATTATGAGAAATTTCTAAAAGACAGAAAGATAACAGGATCAAAAGAAGGAATCCCTAAAAGACAGAAAGCTGATAGGATCAAAGCTGATAGGATCAAATCACAGACATATACAGAAGAGAAGTACTCTGAAGAGGAAACTGGGGGAGTGCCAGTCCAAAGACAACAGATAGAAGCAAAGGGTAGAGACAGTGGTCACCTAAGACAATCCTTAAGCTGACTTCACCTCTCCCTTCCCCTTATTCTGTGCAAAAAGGCAAACAAATTGTCCATTCTTGGTCTAGGTCCATTACCCTAAGGGACTCTTAGGTTAATAGACAGATCCCTAGAAAGCCAATTTAAAAATGGGCAAAGGACCTCAATAGACACTTCTGCAAAGTAAATATACAGAAGGCCAGATGAAAAAATGCTCAGTCACTAATCATCCAAGAGATGCAAATTAAAACGAGGTATCACCTCACACTTTTCACATGATTTCACTCTTATGTGGAATCTAATGAACAAAATAAATTGATGAACAAAATAGATCCAGAGACATAGAAGCATGGGACAGACTGAAGAATTTCAGAGGGAAGGTGAGGGTTGGGCAGCGGGTGGGGAGTGATTGACAGGGGAACTTATATGTATATACCTATAGCCCAGAGACACAGACAATAGAATGGTGAAGGCATAGCAGGGGTGTGTGTAGGGTGGAGAGGGTCAATGAGGTAAAAATCGAGGGGACATCTGTAATACTTTCAACAATAAAGATAAATTTTAAAAAAGAAAAAGAAAAGAAAGCCACGGATAACCAGAAACAGTGGGATCTTGGGCAAAGCCTGCCTGGCTGATTATTCTATCCTTAAATCACAGGGAGAAGGCATTTTAACAGTATTTAGTAGTTTTGATTGCATATAATACCTATTGCCTTAGCAATTTCATTTCTAGGCCTGTATCTTATGGAAATACGCATTCACAAAGATGAATCTCTCTGGACTGTTGCCCTTCTATCATAAGGAAATAATAGAAGCAAGCTAAATGTTCACAAGTAAAGTTTAAATACGTTACAGAATTCTCATATTATGAAATATATTTACCTGTTTAAAAAAAATGAGGTAGCTATATGTGAAATAGCATGGAATATAAGTTAAAAGGGTAAGTAGCTAAATAATACATATGATATGTCCCCAATTATATTTTTAAAAATTACATGTGTTCACAAGTGTAGGAAAAGAAAACAGGAAACTGTATATCAAACTATTCATTTCCTCAGCCCTGGAGGAAAGTAGGACTCATGGGTAGAATAGGTAGTGAAGGGACTTTCACATAATGATTAAATGTTTTACAAGAATATATTTATGTCCTATGAAAACAAAGTCTGCCAATTTCAATCCTGACCTGAAAAAAATCTTCCCCACCTAAATAAGGAAATTTTATAAAATTTAGATACTATTGGAATTGTTTAAACAGTCTCTCTCCACAGCACTTTATTAAATTCAGTATGTCGGTTCAGGCTCTGGATCTTTGTATCCCCTGAGCCAGCAGTGCTGCTGGATTAAAGGTCTCTCCTGATAAAAAAAAAAAAAAAAAAAAAATTCAGTATGTCATAAATAACTGGACCTACCCTCTATCACATCGGCGCGCGCGCGCGCACATACACACACACACACACACACACACCAAAAAGCTATATGAACAAAGTAAATTATTGTTTTCACTTTGTAAATGCATTCAAGTAAAATATCTTAAAAATCTGTATCTCCTTTGAGTTTACATGTCATTAATGTAACTACCTATTTTGTGGCAGCTATGGGCTAATTTTGCATTCTTATTGTGGTATGGGGGAAAAAAACACAAGAAACATACATGTTTGTAAACTTGCAGGGCTGTCCAGCAACCTGAATTCAGAATATTAGAATGCAATCATTCATATGCCTTTGGCTTATGTGACTATGCTGATTCTGACATCCAACAGGAAAAATCTGAAACAAATATCCAGAAAAATATTTTTGTCTTTAACTCACAAAAGGCCATACAATAGTAGGCACGCACACCTCAAATTTGACAGACGTTTTCACCCAAGTTCAAGAAAACTATCAACGAGGTGTCATTCAATCAACAGTTGATAAGGATGAGTTCATCATCAATGGAAAGCCTATTGACCTATCTATTGCAAACACTAGTCATTATTCAAATTGAATTACCCATATTTTCAAACTTACTGTGACAATACTAAATAGGATTTAACTAAGAAAAAAAAATCTTTCAGCTTTTCTCATAGAAAAATTGTGCTAAATACTGTCAAATATTGGTAAAGCTCTGTAACTTTGCTGCATTAGCAATTCTGTAGTAAACTTTTATTAAAAAACCCAGAAAATCCTAACATTTTTCTCATGTAGGCTCAACAGTTACTAGTTAAATAATCTTGATGAAGCTACTTAGTTTCTCTAAGCCTTGGCTTGTCATTTTGAAAGTAGGGATAACTATTGCACCTTCCTCACAAATTATAATAAAAATAAAATGAGATAATGTAGTTAAATAATTAGCAAAGTATAAACACAAAATTAAAATCGTCTATCTATCTATCAACATTACCATGCCTCAATTAATAATATTAACTAATTCAAACATAATGATGACAAATTATTAACTATAACATGCATCCTATTTGTTTTCTTTAGAGCTCTTTGCTAATTCCTACCTAAATTCTCCATGATGGTTGAGAACAAAACTCAACTTCAGCACCTTTTTGGAAACTTGAGAATACTATTCCAGTAAAATCCTATGCTCTTAACAATGAAGTCACAATGTCTTAGAATAAGGCAGAGATGCTATTTTTTATATATGTAAATAGGTTTTACGGTAACAAAGTTAATTACACTAAGATCCTACCCACTGAAAATTCTAAAATCATCACTTTACTCTAGAGATATAGTTTCAGTTCACATACCATTAGCATTTATTCTTGTTTTAACAGATACCCAAAAAATAAATGAGAATGTCATTTTCATGTAGACAGCTTTCATCTAAATCAACAACTAATCTACAGAGAAAAATAGCACTAGACTTTAGCAATTTAATACACATGCGTATAAGTATTAGTAAGAAAAATCAACAAAGCCATTTTTAACAAATCAACATTTCATTGTCCTACAATAGACAAGAGCCAAACGTTCCTGCTTGAATATTTAGAATAAGGTTACCATTTTAAAAACATGAAAACCCAAACTCAGAGTTAAAAAAAAAATTAAAGTTCATATAATTTGAGACCAACATACATTTTATTTGAAAAGATAATAAAAGAAAATATTTTCTTTTAAAAATATGATGGCTATAATAATTTTGTTCTTAAAAATTAATTTCTTCTAAAACAATGCATATATCAAGATGCCAAAATTTACAATATATAATCAACTTTCATTTATCAGAACATATTATAAACAGCAAATGTTACAATCAGAAGGTTTTGTAGAAAAAAATGCAAATTTATCTTCATCTCACATTAGCCTTAAAAAAGCCTATCTGTCTGAAAAAAATAAAATAAAGCACATTTTAAAGCTAGGTACAAACTGTTTGGAGCTGCTCAGCATTACTGGTTTCAGTTCAACACAATAGAAAGTGATAGTCTAACTGTATGTTGAAAATTAATTAATAAGTTCACAAATAATAAAACTTCAATACAATATTCCAAAATACTTTGACAAAGGAAATCTATAATAAATGACATATAACAAGTACTATTTCAATTTATATAAATGTCAAATCGTTATTAATATAAACACAAGGCTATTTAATTTTTTAAATATTCTTCATAGAATATCATTTTATTTTGAATTATTTTCATATATAACTTTGAAATTAAGACCAAATTAATAATATAAAATACTATAATTAAAAAAGAAAATATTCAGAATTAAATAGAAAATATATCTAACTTGCATATCATCTATAAAATATTTATATAATAATATATGAGATCTTTATTATTGCAAGAAATTATGGAAGGTCAGAATTGGTCTTGATACTATTTACCAATTCTGTCCTTTAATATGTTACAGTTCAAACATTCTCTTTCCATCTCCAAATCAAAACAAGATCATGTAACAGACTTAAAAATATTAAATAGCATTGTCTGGAATGTCTTTTTGCTCTAATATTGGGGGGGGGGGGGTCTTCCAAAGAAGTCAGCCTTTCAAGGCCCTTATCAATTGAAACACAGCAGTAAGAATTTTATTACACTATGCTAAATTTTATTATTTCATTGATAAAAATTTTAAAAGAATTAAGATCTATTTGCATTCTTCATCATTTAAGGTTTTTTTCCCTTTCATCAATTCCAATCTCCCATAAATCAAAAGTATTCTTTTAATCCCAACAGTAGACAAAATAATGTATTTTATACTTAAATATGCTCAAGGAAAAAAAATTAACATTCTTTATCATTTCCCAACAGAGACAGTTAATACTCTAAGGCCACATTAATAGAATCTTTCTGCCATTGTAGAAAGTTTGATAGCATTCCTATTTCAATGTCTGAATTTTTCTCCCTTTTTTGACAAAGACAAATGATTGCCATCAATCAAGATCCAATCGGGTATACAGAGAGTCATGCGAATGCATCACTCTTTACTGGTTTTCCTCTTATTTGAACAGGCTTTGCTCCATATTATTTTATAGAATGATCAAAAAAAAAAAAAAAACCAGCCATAGACAGATCATTCACACCCACTATAAAATTAACTTTCATGAATAATGAGAGTTTTAAACCTCAGATAATATATATGTTATACCAAGAATATTACTGAGTTCATTTCTGGATAGAGATTATGTAAATGATACTACATGACCTTTATCATTACAACAGGACATGCAAAACACATATTATTTCATATGTCATTTTAAAGCAACTCAATAAAAACAGTCATTTATAATGTTCAGTGTGAAATGCTAAAGTTTTGAAAGAAAGGCATGAAGTACCTGTGATCATTATGAGTCCTCCTTCCCCTAACCTGTTACTTCTATTTAACATTATAGAGCAACAAAACCTACTCTTCCAAAAATATGTACTTGGTTTATCTATTTCTTTCTTGAGTTACTATTAAAGTCATTTTGTAAACCCAAATCATGTTGAATAATTAACACTAAATTTTAATGGATAACAAATATTAATACAAGTGTATATTTAAGTCCTTCCATTCAAAATCTTAAGAGTTCAAGAAAATGTCCACGTAATGAGGAAAGGAGTGGGAAAAATTTTCAATACTGTTCTTTTAGAAATATATTTTGTCAATTTTAAAATAGAGAATATGAAAATAGCCACCAATTACAAAAGAGCTCTTTTTCAAAAAGGCATATAATGAAACACAAATTGTAAGATCAGCGCTTTTTGTTATATCCCCTACTCTCTCATATTGACCATCATCCATGCATTCACCCATTCAGTCTGGCTTTGTATCATCCTTGATCCCTCCCTCCCCTTAACCTTCAAACAAATCAAGCCCCAAACATTTTTCTTCCTAAAAAATCTTAAATCTATGTCTACTACCACAGCTCTATCATAACTCTTGCCTATTATGATACCTTTCTGTGGTTTGATTATTGGTGATATTTTTCTTCTTCAAATCCATAATCAAAAAGAGCTGTGAGAATAATCTATTAAATATAAAATCTGGTCACATCAACAGCTTACCCCAAACACTTCCATAGCACCCCATCCCTCTGAGCAGTGATCTACTTTGCCAAACTTAGAGTGAGAATATGAGAGAACAGTGTTGTATAAAAATCAAAGCAGTATGTCATGTGTACCCAAGGGATACATAAGATAATTCATTTGTATCCCAGAAGTTAAAAGTATAACTTCTATTTTTATTTACTTGCAGTAAAAAAGACAAGAAATTAAGCTTTAATAATATTCAATATATAGTTTAATTCTGGCATCTTTATTCAATCTGAGAATCAGTAATCATATTTTATGTGTTGTGCAATTTTAGCTTATTGAGACATACTGTAGACTATGCCTAGCTAAACAGGTTTACAGATTTCATTCTCTTAAGTATAATATTTGCCATACTTTATAATAACATTCAAACATTATGGTTGAATGGAATAATGGCACTTATTTTCCTTATAAAAAGATAATCATTCCAAATTTGCTAAACTTTTCTGTGGCAGTAATGTGTTACATAACAGCTATTTGAAAATAAACACATTTAATATATCCCTTTGGCACAAAGGTGGCATTTAAACAATGAAAATGTAACTACTTTTGAAATATGCTATAGAAACAAGTGTTTAGAAATATTTGCTTCATTATGCGATTTTTGTTGCTAAAAACTATCTGTATCAGCTATGAAAACTCAAATTTGCACCCTCAAAATAACTTATAAACTGAGCTTTCTAACTTACAGTTTCAATGGGTTTTGTATCCATTTGATAAAAATATTAAAACTAATAATCTTTGAATAGAATCGAGAGTTTTTGTACTGTTAAATAATATAATTGTCTTTAAAATATTTTCTTTAGCTTTATTTTATCTTTGATTTCTCACAGAAATAGTGACAATCTTTCACAATTGTATTGGAGAATTCAGTGTTTAAACTATTCTTGCTCTTGGGTTTAAAAAAAAGCAAACAAAGGCAGATGCTAATACTATTTACTTCATAAAGTAATTAATAAGGCTCATGAACTTGACAAAGGGATCTCTAGTAATGCCTAACATTACTATTAGTAGCAAACAAAAAGGGATTTGTTTCTTGGAATAAGAGAGTATAATCTTAGGGGCGATTTTTAAGAAAATTGAAGTTGTGAGCATCCAATTTGAGAAAAAGGTTGGTTTTTAAAAGAAAAAATGGATTCCTCCTTTTGCAGCAAAGCACCAAGACCCTCTGAATGAGTGGTATCTATGCAGAGGTTTTAAGATGAGAAAATATTGTGTTTAATTTCCATAGATATTACCCTCCAAAAGACACTCACAATCAACTCTTCCACCAAGAATGTATGAGAGTGTCTATTTCCTAACAGTAATCAACACTGGGCATTACTGACTTTACTAATTTTTGCCAAACTTACAGATGAGGATATGATAGAGAGGATAGTATTGAATAGAATCTCAGCTTTTAAGCTTAGATTTTGATAATTCCATGAGAAAACCAGGAAATATAGGAAGGCTTATAAGAGAAGATGAATTTAGCGCTTATACATGCTGAGTTTGAGAGGCCAGAAGTACATCTACCTGAAAACATCCAGAAGGTTCTTGAAAATAGATATGTGGAGCTTAGATGAGAGGTAAGAACCAGAGAGGTTCATCTCAGGTACCTGCACAAAAGTGGTAAAGTGCTAGAAGAGATTAAGAGCACAAAAGAAAACTACTTTTTTTTTTTTTTTTCAGAGAGGAGGGGAGAGGGAGAGAGAGATAGAAACATCAAAGATGAGAGAGAATCATAGATTCCCTGCCTCCTGCACACCCACTACTGGGGATCGAGCCCACAATCCCAGGATGTGCCCTTGACCGGAACTGAACCCGGAACCCTTTGGTCCGTAGGCCAATGCTCTATCCACTGAGCCAAACCAGTTAGGACAAGAAAACTACTTTTTAAAAAATAGAGAAAAACATCAGCAACAGAATTTTCCTGGAATGACTCTAAGACATTGAATTGGGAAAAGGCAAGATCCAGAGACATCAAAGTAGTCTGGCAAAGAGCCTGGCTTGGAGTAGGTGTTCAATGAACTAAGGAAGAGAATGAGACAGAGCCATCAGAATAGAAGAGCATCAGAAACAGACAAGTCGAGTCATGTCAGATAAAGACTGAGAACACCATTAGTCCTGGGGCTCCCCTGCAGTATTCTTCAGCCACAGTGCTCCACCAAAAGCCCTCTGTTAATTTCCTCTTCCAAACTAGGAAGATCATCCTGACTCCCATGAATGTATCTCTTTAATCCAGACCCTGCTGACAAGGCTGCACTTTCCAACTGCCTAATGACATTTGCATTTTGATTACTCACAGACACCTTAACATCAATATGCCCCCAAATAAAAACAGTATCTTCCATTTTTAACTTATTTTCTCTATATTATTATCATTATTCACTGTGCCTCTCTCACCCTCTGCCTCACTCACACAGAATGTCCCTCCTTTTCTTCCAACCAGGGTTTCTCTCTCACCTCCAGTTTCTAAGTCCTGTTGATATACTATATGAACTTGTAGATCTCATCTCCAGACGGCCATATCTTATTTTATTTTTGTTTTGGAAACATCTCAAATTTACAGAAAAGTTACAAGTATATTAAAAAAGTTGCCAACATGATGCCAAATCAGTCCCCAATACGTTAGTGTGTAGTTCCTGTAAAGAAGGACTTTGTCGTATATCTATATCTAGACTAATAAAAGGGTAATATGCTAATTAGACCGGGAGACTGGCCAGGGAGGGCAGTTGGGGGCCATCAGGCCAGCTGAGGAGGGCAGTTAGGGGCCATGAACCCGGCAAGGGAGGGCATTTGGGGGCCATGAGGCTGGTAGGGGAGGACATTTGGGGGCCATGAGGCTGGTAGGGGAGGGCTTTTGGAGGTAATCAGGCTGACCAGAGAAGGCAGTTGGGGGCCATGAGGCCGGCAGGGGAGGGAAGTTGGGGCCCATGAGGCCAGCAGGGGAGGACAATGGGGGGCCATGAGGCCGGCAGGGGAGGGCAATTGGGGGTGATCAGGCTGGTGGGAAGGGGCAGTTGGGGGCAAGAAGGCTGGAAGGGGGGCAAGTTGGGGGCGAGCAGGCTGGCAGGCAGAGTGGTTAGGGGCGATTGGGCAGGCAGGCGAGAGGTTAGGAGCCAGCAGTCCCAGATTGCGAGAGGGTACAGGCCGGGCTGAGGGATATCCATCCCCCCGTGCACCAATTTTGTGCACTGGGCCATAGTATATATATAAAAGCCTAAGCAACCAAACAACCGAACGGCCAGTTGCTATGACACACACTGGCCACCAGGGGGGCAGATGCTAAACACAGGAGCTGCCCCCTGGTGGTCAGTGCGCTCCCACAGGGGGAGCACCGCTCAGCTGACCGACCCATCCTGGCGGCCCACCAGTCAGGCAGTAGCAACTCACTCCCTCAGTAGGAGTGCAAGTCTAATCTACGGAGAATGGGCCAGGCACCGATGGACTGGTGCCACTGGCACAATTGCGACAGCACCGCCAGCCTTCTGGAAGTTGGCCTTGGGCACTGCAGTTGCTTTCCCTCCCTAGACGCTCCACAAGGAAGAAAAGATATAAAAGCGCGGCTGCCAGGAGACTTCTGACAACTGGCGCGAATGTCAGCAGGACGGATCCAGATCTCGGGCTGGCAAAAGAGTCCCACCACCCACCCAGAAGGCCAATCACGTCCCAACCCCTTCTACCCCCCTTGGGACGAGCGCCAGACGCAGGGCTCACGGCTGGCGAGTGCAGCTACGGCAGCACGGGCCTCTCCCAATCAGGACTGACTGGGTGAGAGCCCATGGCAGGCACAGCAAGGCCAGGATGAGCAGAAACGGCAAGCGGAGTTAGATTGCCAGTTTCAGCCCAATCCCCACAGGCCATGCGGAGGGACCCCACCCGTGCACGAATTCATGCACCAAGCCTCTAGTAATAATATATCTGTCAAAGACATGAAAGTAAAACTGATACAAGACAACCTATAATTCTCAACCACCATGCAAGTTTTATTAATTGCCCTGATAATCTCCAGCTCAGAATCATGCCATGTAATTACGTATCTCTTTATTCCCCTTCAATCTGAAAGAAAGCCCCTAGTCTTTTCTGAAATAGCAAATCCTTAACATTTTATAATATTACAGGTTAGTTTTGCAGAATGTCCCTCAATTTGGGTTTCTCTAATGTTTCTACAGGATTAGACTCAGGTTAGGCCTATTTGGCAGGGATGTCATCAAATGATGTGGATTTTTGGTTTCTTGATTTATTCAGTGGGTTGTAATCTATTACTATCATTATTTATTTTGGTGTTAAAATCTCCACTGATATAAACAGTAAGAGTGTTTCAAACGAACTCTTTTTCCTTCAGACATGTCTCCAGCATTCTTTGAGCACTTCTTTTTACTTTCTATCATAACAAGGTATTGCAGGCTCATTTTCTAGTTTTCTTCCTATAGTCCTGGAAGTAACCATTTCTCCACAAAGCCCTGGTTTCAGTGGGGAATCTTGTTTCAAAATCAAGATCAGGGCTCAAGTGGCAGGTATTTTACTGCTATTGGGATGACACTTCTCCCTGGCACTCTCGGTGGAGAGACCTAGGAAATTATCTAAGTATAAACACACTCACATTTCTATACCTATCAGTATTTATTTCAGTGTATATACATATATAGATATACTAGAGGCCCAATGCACGAAATTCATGCAAGAGTAGGCCTTCCTTCCTTTGGCACCCGGGACCCGGGGTTTCCCTCCAGCCACTGGCACACAGGACCTGGGCTTCCCTCACAGAGGGAGGCTTCACCCACCCACCGCAGCCTGCTGATCGGTGGAGTGGGCCTCTCTCTTTGGGGCGATCATGGAGCCTCCAGTTGACCACCCCACTGGCCGGTGGCCTGGGCCTCCCTCTGTGGGGCAGTCATGGGGCAATGGCCGGGCACCTGACCAATCGCATCGCACCCGCCTTGGCTGGCCTGGCACCAAAGAGTGTCATAGCGCTGTCCCAGATGTTCGTCTGGATGGTCATCCGGATGGTCGTCTGGATGGTCATTCCGCTGTTCAGCCTTTTTGCATATTACCCTTTTATTACATAGGATAGATATATAGATGATAGATAGATAAATGATAGAGAGACAGATAGATAGATAGATAGATAGATAGATAGATAGATAACACCAAAACCAAGAATGAGCCATGGGTTCATTTCTGACTTTCCTATTTGCAATTCCCTTATTTAGCAAAGAGAAACCTGACTACTATTCTTAACATATTTATTTATTTGATCACTGAGAACATAACCAAACTCTCTCACCACCACAGCCTCTCACACATAGGCATGACCTATTCAACTCACAAGGGCTCATCATTCAGTGCTAAGCCAGTGCTGCACTCTGCATGGATGCTTTCCACACATCACTCAGGCTCCAACATCATGCACTGGTATGCCCACTATATGGACAACTCCTTACCCGACTCTTGCTTCAACATCCTGTGTTGGATCACTGACACAGACATCCTCCTCGTTCTGTTCAGACTTCGATATCCTACACCCCACTTCCATGTGACCATACTGCAGTGTGGACATTCTCCTTTCCCTGATTAGGCTCTAACCCTAGGTTGAGCCATCCCCTCTAAAAAGATAGCCTCCTTATCCTGCCTGGTGCTGCCTCCCTGCTGGCCCTTACCATTGTGGATATCTACCTTACTCAGCCCACCTAATGTCTTTTGGACTAAACTGCTAAGAAATGGAATAGAAAGGAAAAGGACATTATACTTTAAGTTTATCTTATTCATTTAATACTTCTTCAGTTCCTGCTATGTGCCAGTCACTATCCATATTAAACAAAGGTAGACTTTTTCTCAGTCCACATAATTCAAAGGGACAGGCTGCTATTAATGCTACCAGTTATAAAACTGCTTTTGTGGCAATGCTTATAAAGAAGGGAAGAACTGTAGTATAATGCTTTTAATTAGGTATGGTTAACCTAGATAAGGAGCTCAGGGAAGATTTCTTGGGAGTAACAACTGAATTGAAATTGGAAGAATGAGTAGGACTAGATGAAAATGGGAAGGAAGTCTTATCCAGGTAGGAGGAACAGCGTGTGCAAAAGTCTTAAAAGGAAGCATAATGAGTACATGTAAAGAAAGGCATGTAGCTGGACAGAGGATAACAAGGGAGACCGTGGTTTGTGGAGATGCTGATAATAACCACATCATGAAGAAATAAGTCTTATGGCCACATGGGGAGTTTCACCTTTATCTAAAGAGGAATGGAGAACCATAAGGTTTTATGAAGGAAGGAATGAGAAAAATGATCAGTTTTATGCTTTAAAAACCCTCTGAATTCAGTGTGTAGAACACATTATGTAGGATAGCATAAGTGGATGAATTAAGGTAACAGTCACAGAAACAAGCAACACTAGAATTGAAGAAGACTAGTTGGGGATGAAGGTTAATAATTTGGTTCTGACTATGTTGAATTTAAGATAGATTTATTAAAAAATATTTATTGAGCATTTAAAATGTGTCAGTCATTATTTAAATATCTGGAGCTTAGGCAGTGATCTTCTGAATGAAAATCATTACCTTCGTTGAGTTTACATTATTGTGATAGTAAACAAAAGTACTTACTATATGCCAGAGACTGTACCAAACACTTT
Source organism: Myotis yumanensis (assembly GCF_028538775.1). NCBI lineage: Eukaryota > Metazoa > Chordata > Mammalia > Chiroptera > Vespertilionidae > Myotis > Myotis yumanensis. The sequence continues at coordinate 55,195,484 of NW_027223756.1, forward strand.
ATAAATATTATATTGTGTAATCTTCACAATAATCTTATGAGTTAGGTACTGTTATTATTATTTTCATTTCACAGATGAGGTAACTGAAGTACAAAGATTTTAACTGTCTTGTCCAAGAGCTCACATCTAGTAACCGGCAAACCTAGAATTTGAAGATATCTCACTTTAGGTTCTGTGTTCTTAATTGCTAAACTATAGCAAGTAAGCATTTAGATATACTAATTAGAGTTCAAAAGAGATCTTGATTGGGTAGGTACATTTCTGAGTTCACTCATATGGGCAGTTAGAACTATAAGCATGAATGAGATCACAGAATGAGAGAATAATGGGTAAGAAAAAGAATGGCCTAAGATCAAATGCTAACAGTTAGTGACTAAGACGATTAGCTACAAAGAACATAGACCCAATCATTTAGAAGGATAAAAATATGCAATTATAAAACAGTTGTGTAACTGCTATGATCTAAATTACCTATAGGAGCTAAGATCTAAACTGAGAGTTTGTTGGTGGATGATGCATGTTAGCTGACAGGCAGGATGTTCCTGAATCATAGGAGACAAAGAACAAGGAACTTTTTGTCTGTTTGTTTAATTTATTTCTACACGTACTGTTCGGAGATTTGGGATATATCCATGTACTTGTAAAATCACCACTGTAATCCAGTTTTGAAATGCTTCCATCACCCAAAAAGTTCCTTCGTGTCCAGTCTCTGCTCCTAGCCCCAATCCAGATACATAATGATCTGCTTTTTACTTCTTTTAATTTTCTAGAAATTTCATATACATGCAATCATACAATTCAGATGCTCCTCAACTTACAATGGGGTTACATCCTGATAAACCTATTGTAAGTTGAAAATATCATTTAATATTATTTATACAGGAAATGTCTATGTATTGTTTGAAAATAAAATTCATAAATAAGGGAGAAATACAAAGTATTTGCTATATAAAAGGTGTTAAGTTTGAAAGGATAGAAAACCACTACATTATGCTACCTCCTAAATCTGTCCCTTTCTCACCATAGCCACTGGCATTGCCATAATTTATACCCCTGCTACCAGTCCTCTGAATTCTTTTGAAACCCTCCTAAGTAGTATCCATCATTTGTACCTTCCCTCTGAAATAATTTTCATATTGGCAAAAATGTTACTGCTTTTCCTTTAAAAATACTATTATCCACAATGCAAACTATTTCTCTAGATTCCTATTCTCCTTCACAAAATGTCCGAATTCTCCACAGTACTATTTAGAACCTCTTATGATCTGATTTAATCTGTTTCTAGATTTATCTACAACTACTCCGTACCACATGTACTTAGTTGAAATCATGCTTTCTTTCTGACTTCCTCAAGATTTAAATATCCTTTCACGGCAGTTCTTTGCATAACCTATTCCCTGTCTGACATAACTTCCCATCACCATTCCTATCCCATTTTTGGTCTGTTGGGACTTCATGTACTATGTGAAATGTAACACTCCTATAATACCTCCCCAGGTCCACATTCTGCTTCACAGAAGCCTGAAAGCACACCTTCAAGTCCTTTGGCATAGATGTTCCATTGCAATATAATTAATTATAGATATGACTTTCCCATTAAACCACAATATTCTCAAATGCAATAATACATTTCTATGCCCCAAATGAGTAATTTTTTAAAATATATTTTATTGATTTTTTACAGAGAGGAAGGGAGAGGGATAGAAACATCAATGAGAGAGAAACATCGATCAGCTGCCTCTTGTACACCTCCTACTGGGGATGTGCCCACAACCAAGGTACATGCCCTTGACCGGAATCGAACCTGGGACCTTTCAGTCCCCAGGCGGACACGCTATCCATTGAGCTAAACCGGTTAGGGCTGAGTAATTTTTTTTTTTTAATCGCTGGTCCTTAATCAATACTTGTACTTCTTGAGTTAGTGGATATTTAATAATTTTTGAGTTTTCTCAAATTCTTTCTTTACTGAAATTCTAGAAATAGGCCACAACTATCTAAATATTCACAAAACAAAATTCAACTTATTCCACAGAAATTATTACTTTCTTCAATATGTTATCACAGAATAATACGGCTAGACTTGATATCCATTTACTTTTTAAACAGAAACAACACGTTTTTCACACAACAGGAAAATAAATTTGCAAATAAACCTTTGTTTGCCTACTTCTTTTCCTTTGCAGCAAAACATATGTATATACATATATGTGTGTGTGTGTGTGTGTGTACACACACACACACACACACACACACACACTCTAGAGGCCTGGTGCACAAAATTTGTGCACAGGTAGGGTCCCTAGGCCTGGCCGGCAATCAGGGCTAATCTGTGGGGCAACTGGCAGGGCGATTGGGGGGCCCCTGCTGGCACCTGCCATGGCTGGCCTGAGGCCTGCGGGCTGGGAGCAGCTCCTGTGTTGAGTGTCTGCCCCCTGGTGGTTAGTGCGCAACATAGCAATCAGTCGTTCTGCCGTTCGGTCTATTTGCATATTAGCCTTTTATCATATAGGAGATATATATGTATATATACATATATATTTTAAATCTAGCTCCTCAATGCTCAAGTTCAAATGGAACTATCTAAACATCACGTCCTATCAGTACCATTATCCAGGGTGGGGTAAAAGTAGGTTTACAGTTGTGAGTACATGAAACAGAGTTCATTCTTGTATTAGTTTTTATTAATTATTGTATTATTTTCCATATGAACAGTAAACCTACTTGTTCCACATGAACAATTGTAAACCTACTTTTGCCTTATCCTGTATGTTCTTCTTTATATGCATAATGAAAAAAAGCAAGTTTAAAAGTACAAGAATAAGTCACCGTCATTATGCTCTAATGTGGCAAATATTAAGAGTCAATTTAAGTAAATTCAAAAGGGTTATGAGGTCAAAAATGCAAGACTGCATAATTTATCAGATCAAGCAAATCATTCTGAAGGTACAGAGTTAAGTGAGGCATTAGGGTATTAGTGCCTTTTAGGAATAAAGGTTAATAATCAATGTTTATCTACTTGTACACTAGATGGTATTTGCTATGTAAACATGATTCATTTTTTTAAAATTTCCTGACACTGTCATATTTTAATGCAAACATTTATAACTCTAAGTTAAAAAAAAACTAAAATTGCCTCAGACATTTTTATTAATAAAATAAATATGCTGTAAAAATAAAATCTCACTTTGACACTAAAAGCACCAAGGAACAATTTCAAAGCACAAGGAACATATTTATATGTAAATTCTGCATGCAATTCAACGTTAGTTTTATTATTTGGTTTTGTTTGTTATTTCTGCATAGCATTTTTCATGAAGAAAAAGCTAGAGAATTGAAGGTTGGAGAAAGCAATGTAGTTATAAAATATGGGACCATCAAATAAAGAAACAAAAAGATAAGTTTATAAAAGTGGTTGTTTTTCTCTTATGAAAAGGATGAAATTCAGGTCACCCTACCCAAAAATATAGCAGCCTGGCATACTGAATATTTTAAGCTGAAGGTGTTTCAGAAAATGGCAGAAGCAGGAGGTCATTCTAATCATCCTCCCCTCCACTCCTTTCCTCCCTAAAATAGGCATAAAACCCCCATGCAAGAGGCATCCACTCTATTCCCAGAGGAAAGGAGCACCCTTATCTCCAAAGACAAAGGGACCCCAAAAGAATCCTAACAAACAGGTCTTGCTAAGTTTCCCCCAGTTTATTACAATTGCCTCATACTCCTTTAACCTATCATATTTTGACACAACTGGTCACTCTTCATCAAACCTAGCATAAAAGTACAGGTCTGTTTCTTCAAGTCTACATTTCCTTATGGAGGCTCCCAGAAAATTTATATTAAGTAAATCTGTATGCTTTTCTCCTGTAAATGTCTTTATCAGGTTGCTTTATCAGGTTGCTTTATCAGGTTCCTGGCCTGGGAAGCTAAGAGAGAATAAAGGAAAACTTTCTCCATAAAGTAACATTATGTTTTGAATTTTATATATTTCATTTTCAAAGTTATATGGTAACATGTGAAATCGATGCAGCAGACAAATAACTTGGGGAATATACAGAAATATATTAATGGTAAATAAATGCTGTTTTTTCAAAATAAATCCCAAGTTAAAGATTATAACTAAATGAAGGACTACTTAAAACATGGCAGAATACACAAGGCAAAATTACAACAAAGATCAATTCTCTGTTATTGTTTTCCCATTTTACTTTACATAAAATATACAGAAAAATATTTCCATCAAATTCAATGGACACAAAATATCAAAATATCATCAAAATTAATCTTTTGTGGTCAAATCACTTCAAATAAATGGTCACATGGACAAAGAACCACCTACAGAACAAACTACAGCTTTCAATCTCTTTGTTTGAAACCTGAACTTCAGCAAATTGGCTGCTGAATTAAAAACAGGTATCAGTGACATTTTTGCTAAAAATGATCTTGCTGTTGTGGATGTCAGAATTGGTCTAGAAAGCTTGGCTATGTGGATTTTAAATCTGCTAAAGACCTGAAAAAAACCTTGGGCAATGAAATTAAACTAGAAAAAAAAGGGGGGGGGGGAGAAATAACAGTAAAAACAAAAGAAAAAACAACAACAAAAAACGATCCAGATGCAAGAACATTTTTGGATAAAACTTAAAGTTACTCAGGATGAATTAAAGAAGTGTTTGAAGATGCTACGGAGATCGGATTAATAGCAGGGATGGAAAAGTAAAGGGATGGCTTATGTTGAAATTAAGATGGAGCTGGTATAGAGAGAAACTTGGAAGAAAAGCAGGGGACAGGGACAGACGTGCGGTCCATTATACCTGAGAGAAAAGTCAAAGTCAAGACCATAGAAGTGGAAAGACAGCACTTGGAGTGGTAAATAAAATCTTTGGTTTTAAGCAGCATGTCCTACAGAGCAGTCAAAAATCTCTTCAGGAAGTGGGTGAGAAGGTACTTTTATCCAAGTGCCCCAGAACCAAAATGGCAAATCGAAAGGGTATGTATGCATTTATAGAATTGCTTCACTTGAATATGCTAAAGATAAATTGAGAGCAGAGCGATCAGATTGGAATTGCAAGGACCCAGGGAATCACCGAATGCAAGAAGACAGCCATCCAAAACTCTATTTGTCACAGGTCTGTCTGGAGAGATTACAGAAACGACACCAAAGGGGTTATCAGAGGGCTCTGTTCAGGCAAGGATAGTCACCGACAGGGAGACTGCATCTTCCAAAAGGCTTGTTTTGAAAACTTGAACAGTGAGCAAGATGCCCAAGCCACCAAGCAGGCCATGGAAGATGGTGAAATTGAAGGAAACCAAGTTACTTTGGACTTGTCCAACCTAAGGTGAAGGTGGCTTCAGGGATCGCAGCAGAGACAGAGGTGGCTTTGGAGGCTGAGGTAGATTTGGTGGCAGAGACCAGAGAGGTTTTTGAGGTCGAGGAGGCTTCTGAGGAGGAAGAGGAGCAGGAGGAAGAGGAGGAGGGAGAGACCATAAGCCACAAAAAAAAAAAGATGAAGTTTAAATAGTTTCTTTTATTTGTTGTCTTTCCCTCTTCCATTTGAAAGAAACGATTCTGGGGTTTTCAACTGATCAATGACAGAGCCTTCTAAGGACATTCCATGACACTACACAGTCCTGTGGTCTACTTGAAAATCCATATAAATAACTTTCAAGGAGATACCCTGTTGGTTTTGACTGGCTGTTCATATAAACTTTTTAAAGTGATGAATGATAGAACTAAACCTTATCTGAAAGTTTTGAATTTATATTGTTTCTTCCTATGTACAAAATCATTTTTCTCCTACAAATAGTGTGTGTGTGTGTGTGTGTTTATTGGGGGTGTGGAGGGATTTTTGCTTCAGTAGCTTTGGGACAAATTAAGTCCTAAACTCTGGTTTAAAAAAAAAAAAAAAGATCGTTCAGCTGTGATATGGTATATTATAGGTATAAAAGTAGCATTGGTGAGACCAGTTAGCAGACTAAGACAGGGGTCAGCAAACTTTTTACACAGCCTGTGAGCTAATAATTGTTTTAAATATTTTAAATCATTGAAAAGATTATGGTGATGATTTCACGACATGAAATTCAAATCCAAGTTCCCATGAACAAAGTTGTATTGGAACATGGGCATGCTGATTCGTTTATGCCCTGCCTGTGTCTGCCTCTAGTCACACTATTAATCACAGTGATCCAGTTTTAACTTGGCAGTGTCACAGATGTGACCATAATACCTTTTTATTTTTATTTCTTATTACCACTGTGTGCCCATCATATCTAAACAAGAACAGAAAAGTAGATTTTGAATGTCATGCTTTTAGAAGTTCAGTAGAGTGTGGACTACTTTGTTTTAAAATTAAGTAACAAAACATTTTATTTATTATGCAATGCCTCTCTAGCTATGATAAAAGAAAATAATATACATCAACATTACTAAAGAACTTAGTATAACATTGCCAAAGCACAGGAAAGCAAGTCAGAAAAAAAAAAACAAAAAACAGGAAATTTAAAACAAAGTATCTCATTACAAAAGAATCCCCTCACATAAATAAAATATGAAAATGAGGCTATAACCGAAGTAAGTTTCTGAGTGCCTTTTTTAAAGCAACCAAGGAAAGCCATTTATACATGGTGAGTTAATTAAATGAAATTTGATTTGAAAGTCACGGAATTAATTTCAGAGAAAATAAACTTATTTAAGAATACATATTAGCCTTTCAGTGAGAACAGCTGTTCAAGGAGTTGAGAACGTTTAGAAGAAACATCAGTAGACAATTAAAAAACAAGGCAAATAATTCATGTTGTTTCCTTGGCTCTCAAAGAGTCCACAGATATAACCTATATGCTCAGTTGTGTTTATTCAAGGAGTCAATGACAATTTTAAAGTGACTGAAGAATTACCCTCTATGAATAGTCTACATGGAACAATGATAGGGAAGAATTGAGAAAAGAGTAATTTAATACAAGCTGAAGTGGAATCTGCTAAGATGTGTTACAACTAATGTGGGTAAAAATGTATGAAGCAGAGAAAGTTAAGTCAGACAAATTTACAAAGCTTGTGAAAATGAAAAATATGTTAAGATTATGGTTACTTATTTTATTATTCATTAGCACATACTTTGCAAAAAAAAGAATTTGTAATTTATCATGTATTACTGAACCAAGATTGTCAATGGTGAACTTCATTCACTTTCATAGACCTAACCTTCATTAGTGACATAAATTTTTGTCAGAAATACACTCTGAATATACTAATCTGCCCCAGCACACAGCAATTTGAAAGCTTAGCAGTAGTCAAATTTGTCATTTTTTTAGGTTGTGATTGAGACCAAATTTTTTTCTAAATAAGAAAAACCACATTTGACCATTACTATCAAATACTGAATAGTTTTAGACATTAGCTTTTGCTGTATACTTGATAACATTTCTTAATAAATTCAACCTAAATTATAAGACAAAACAGCCCTTATAGAAACTTAAAGTCATTTCAATAACACTGTTTGGATCTCAAGTAATAACAACCTTTTATATACTTTCTGTTCTATTAAAATAAGTGAGATCATCATTGCCACACAAATTTGGGAAATGAAGATAACTGAGGAGAAAGCATCAGAAAGTAGGTGAGAAACTAAGGAAGAGTACGTTGCAGAGTCAGTAGAAAAAAGCAACTTAAAACAGGAATGATCCACCTCAACAAATGTCATAAATAAACAAAACACTGTACTACACTTTTGACATTGAAGAGGTCACCGGACTTCTGCCAAAGCAGTTTTTTTAAGGATTGCAATAAGCAGGAAAATAAGTAGGATGAGCAAGTGGAAAGTTCAAAACTCTGAAAAACCTGACTGTGAAGGAAAAAAAGAGACCATCCAGGAGTCTTTCTCAAAGGAATACTATTGGCATTTGGTAGGGAGAAGAATTCCTTGCCCTGAAAACTGTTTTAAGAATATTCGGCTCCAACAAATGTCATTGTGACAACCAAAAATACCCCCACACACTTCTAAATGGCCCCTGGAAGGATAGGGTATTGTCTGGACACCTACATATATGACGTAACCTTAACAGCTTTATGAGTTATCTTAATCTAATACATGTTACAATAGAGGCTCAGAAATTAAGAAAACTACATAGACTAACAAATACTCCAAGTTTTTTTAAATTAATAAATGATTATTCCAAGATAAAACATCACTCTAAATGTTTACAAATATATAAATGTGTCACTTTATGGAAACCAAAGGCAGAGCTCTACAAATAAAAACTGTGTGAAAACATATAATAGGTAACAGGTTATGTTTAAATGTAGTAACAGTAACAATTTACTCTGAGCACATTCTATTTGCCAGCACTGTGCAAGGCACTTTCCATGTGCTAGGCTATCTTATATTCACAACATTTCTTTAGAACAGATATTGTTTTCACTGACCAAGGCTTAGGGATGTTATATCGCTAGGCCAAAGTCCCTAAGCCAGAATACATAGAAATCTGAACTTTCTGACTTTAAAGCTTTTATGAAGTTAGTGTGCTAGCCAAAACAGCCTAAGCCTGGGGGAAGGGGGGCAGGGGGAGGACAAAAAAAATAGAAATATAAATTTGGGCACATGCTTCCCTTTTTAGTTCTATTAATATTAAGAAATGGACATCTACTAAATGTAATATGCCATATAACAATTCTTTTTCCTAACATCCCCAAGCAGATTTGGGGTGTGAGTCCAAAAAAACATTACAAATTATGGATGATACTTGTTTCCAGAAAACAAGGAAAGAAGTATATATTAAGTGACTAAATACAGTAAGAATCTCATACAGAAACTCAAGAGCATTGTAAATACCTTATTTTTAAATACAGCTATAGAGTCAGCAAATGGATAATAACAAAATGCTTAAATTGTACAAACTCACTCATGCTAGAACTTTTCTATAAAAGTGTCTGGTCAGATAGTAACCTATTAATATTTGAATTGAAGTTTATATTAAAATATCAAAAAGAAAAATTTTTATTAGCAAAACTAAAATTAACTGCCATGAATATCACTGTCACAATATTTTACTCTACCTACAATAAATAAAACGAATCAATGTTATAATCTTTCCAAAGAATCATTAGAACTCTGGGAGAAGACTAAAGAGGAAAAAACATCATGTCTATTATTACTGTGACTAAATGGGATGAACTAATCCTCATGAGATAAAGTTATGAATTAAATGAAGCTCAGAATACTAAGAAAATTTGTGGGGAGAAAATGCAAATAGCTCCCTAATTATCTACAGCCTATTAACAAGCAATTCTTATTACTTGCAATTAAATTTTATGACAAAAGTTGACTGAAATGCTAAAAATTATGTGCTAATAAATAAACTATAAAGCACATGTTTAGTATATACTTTATTATGGAATCAATCCTCCTATATAATAAAAGGCTAATATGCAAATCGACCAAACAGCAGAACGACCGGTCGCTATGATGTGCACTGACCACCAGGGGACTGATGCTCAACGCAGGAGCTGCCCCCTGGCGGTCAGTGTGCTCCCACAGGGGGCACGCCACTCAGCCAGAAGCCAGGCTCACAGCTGGCAAGTGCAGCGGCAGTGGCGGGAGCCTTTCTAGCCACCACAGCAGCAGGCCTAAGCTGGCAGGAGGACATCCTGGACTGCAAGAGGGTGCAGGACCGACCCCCCCCCCCCCCACCCGCCCCGTGCATGAATGTCATGCACAGGGCCTCTAGTAAATAATAAAATATAAAATTCTCATTGATACAATTACGGATTCTATCACAAAATGAAAAACATTATGTGTTGTGAAGCCAGCTTAGGGTCCTGCTACAAATTCACAGAGGTACAGTACTAGAATATCCCACTCACTGCAGGTTTCACAGAGACGGAGGCATGATGATTCTATTAAACACTGAATCCCCAACACCAGAGTACCTGGGATAAGTAGGTACTGAAATATTTATTGAAGAAATTTGGGGGGAAAAGGAAAATATATATTTGGTGATTAACTTACACTATTCACTTTTAGGTTCTGGGTCTTCAAGTGTCACCACACAGTTCATTCCCTGATTGGTTTTTATAGCAATTCCCATTATATAGATTTTAAAAATAATTTAAGTAATTATTGATTTTGTATCTAATATTTCTATGATGGCCTACACCACTTTTGTCTTGTTTCTAACAATATCATAGTAACAAGCACTAATCAAGAAGCTAAGTGAATGAATACTGGAACAAAAAGGATGTTACCACAACAAAGGGAATTTTCTGGGCCATCTTATTCTTCAGCAGGTAAAACTGAATAGTAAGGCCACATTTACAAATGACATATCATGCAGAAGCTCTCAGGGATGGCTCTTTCCTTTTAGCTGAGGACTCCCCAGACCCATTACCATTTTCACATCTATATTTCGGACGAACTATCTTACTATATTAAATATCCAATCAATATTCAATTTCCCTGTTTTTTGTTTTTATTTATTTACAGTTGGTGTGTTTAAATCAGGAACCAAATAAGATTCATATACAGTGCCTGTTAAAATATTTCTTAATGCCCTTCTTATTTTTATGGTTTTGGACATCTATTTGTTGAACAAACTGAGTTGTTTATCCTATAGATTTTTTTCATTCTGGATTTGCTGCCTAAACCCTTCTACCATCATTTAAATGGCATCCTTCACCTGAGTTTCCCATAAACTGATTGTTAAATCTACAGCAGTAATGTCCAACAGGAATACAATGCAAGCCTCACATGCAGTAATTAAAAATTTCCTAGTAGCCAAATCAAAATAAAAAATAAAGGTGAAATTAATTTTAAGATTTTGTTTAACCCAATATATCTAAAATAGTATTTCAATAACTTATCAATATAAAATATTACATGTTGATATTGGTCTGTGAATTCTGATGTCCATTCATTAGAGAATTCCATATAACTGATTCCATCATGGTTATAGTAGCCATTGATAATAATGCCCAGTCCTCATTTTTGATGTTCTATTATTGCTTCTTATTATCTGCAATTCTTCAATTAAAAATAACTACTTCTCATCAATGTAGTCACTATAAGGTACAGATTATATAGGAAAATGGGATGGATATGTGATTTTCTTCCTACAATAACAGTTTTCAGAATTATAGGCAGGTTCCCTAGAATACTTTGAAGGCAATCTGTTACAATTATTATGACTATCATTATGAACTCATGGATTGAAACACATTTTTCCATACTTCAATCTAATACAGTTTTCTTTTAGGTTTTCAGGTTGTCTCATTTTTGGCCAGTGGAGGCCTCTCATTTTAGCTACTGAAACATATATTTTTCTTTTACTTTTTAAAATTTATCTTTATTGTTAAAAGTATTATAGATGTTCCCTTTTCTTCCCCATTGAACCCCTACATCCTGTAGCGCACACCCCCCCCCCCCCCCCCCGCCCAGGCTTCCACAGCACTATTGTCTGTGTCCATGTGTTATGCATATATGTATATAAGTTCATTGGTTGATCTCTTTATTTGACAGCAGGGACCCCTGATAGCTCCCTGGTCTTCTGGTATGATGTGTTGGTCCAGACTGATACATTGCCAGTCATGAAATCAGGCATTTCTCCAAGGAGCCTTGATTCTTTTTATTAGAAAATGGTATTTAGAGACCACAATCTAGGTTTAAGTGTGCTTACTGCTATCCTATCGTTTATTGTTTTTAGGTCATTCCAGTCGATGAAACTGTAAAATATACTTCTTAATAAAGGAAACATGAGTATATACAGATATTTTAATGCAAATTTAGGATATAACAGGGTTTATTTAACTTTGTCAATTTTATATATGTTCCTGTTTTCTCTTGCTTTGAAATATCATAGTTCCTAATGGCATTAACACATAATTTCTTGCTTTGAATTGTGTAGGCATAATTATATCTCAAAATACCTGTATTTTCAATCCACACTATCAATCCTAATTATAGCTGTCATTGTTATTAAGATCCAATACCCTCCCATTTGTTTTTTTGTTCTTTTTGGTATTGCGTTTATCTTCGATCATGCTTCTCAGCTCCCCATGTGAACGTTCTAGACTTTCAGTTAACAGCATCAGCAACCCTTTTCATTTTTATTGGGTTGCAAAATGATGACGTGAATACAACACCCATCTCAGAGGCATTCATTTATGTCTAGGTGCTCATGAGCTGCTTCTGTTTTATCAGAAAAGGCTTATTTTGTTTGGATTTATGTCTTGTTGTTGTTGTTTACAACTATTTTTATATCCAGAGGTTATATAAGGCCAGTCTCAAAAATGCACAACTTCCTTTCTTACAAAACAACACATATGATGTAATACTAGCAAAACCAGCTCAACGTGACAGAGTTTTCTGTCCATCAGACTGTCAAACCGACTTCCATAGCAGCCACAGCACCATTCAGGACAGTCTACAAAAATATCCTTAAATAATTTACTGTCATAAAATTCTCTTGTTGCAGAAGGCATTCAAATCATCACAACCATTACTACCTAGTGTTTATTGAGCACTAAAATGTTACACTAAAATATAAAATCCATGAGGGCAGGAAATTTTGTCTGTTTTATTTACTTCTAGATACCCAGTGCTTAGAGCAGTGCTTGCATACAGTGGCACTCAATAATTATTATAACTATGTAATGAATGAAAAAATAAATGAGCATTTTTATATAAGACTCCACGAAAGCATTACAAACAGTCTCTGACCTTAAGGAACTGTGAATATGGTCAAGATAGCTTATATATAAAAATTCAAATATGTAAAATATAAGCCAAATGAATGGTTCTATCAGTAGTATAAGAGCTGATAGAATTCAAATACCATGACCCAGTGGTAGAATCCCTGCTAACACTTGGTTTTAAATAAAATGTAGGACTCACAAAAGTACAGAGAGAGATATACAAGTAGATGAATTAATGTAAGCAAATAGATAACATTAGGAAAGGACGGTCAGCAATCCACGAGAAGACAGACTTCACTTACAAAAGGGCCTAGTTTTGTTTGGTTATCCAAACAAGCCATACTTTAAGCTTAACACTGTGTACTTTAAATAGAAACACCGTGTTTTCTTTATATTTAATAATTATGCTAAAATGCTTCTAGGTCATACAAATAAACATTTTATTAATAATTTCTATGGATTATAACTTTACTATTACTTATATATGATATTTCTGATATTTGGAAACATTTATCATTGTGTTTATATGTAAACTTAAAGAAGAATATTAATTTGAAGATTAATACCTCTATTACAAAAATATTTAAGTTCCCATGGAATGTGGCTTAAAATTTCCAAAAATATGGTCATAATAACCTTCCCAAAACACTAAAATTAACATTTTAAAAGACGACTTTAAGCTTTTTTTGGTACAACAGAGTAAAACAAAGAAAGTGCTTCTAGGTTTTATTTTCCCCAAATATTGAATATTTTAACTTATTAATGATGATAATAATTAACACATGTGTTTACTATGTGACAAATGCTATTCTAAGTGCTTTACATATATTTGTCACAGAATTAATAATACAAGATGTAACAGTTTACTTTTTTAAAGTTATTCTCTTAATAATTTTATGGTGCTTAGTTCTTACACCTAATGTTTTATGTGCCATTATTTTGCTTTTACTGCAAAAGAAAGATCTGGCTCCCAAAGATAAAGGAGATTTTTGGTAAATGGTGAAGGTAAAGAAATAAATGACCCACTTGGCTCGTGTGTAATTACACTGCCTGAGATTGTAACAATCTATCACATGAGGGAGGATGACACCACACTAAGGGTGAGTCAAAGGAGATAGCCTTTGACTAACTACGGGACCCTGACGATCGATACTCCACAGATAGTGTGCTCTCAAAAACAATTGAATTCTTTAAAAGTTTGAAAATAGATTCCCCCCTTCTTCTGATACTGATCAGAGACCTATCTTGACCTTATTCTGGAAGAGCAATACTTTTTTAAAAAGGTATATAAAACACATACGGTAAATCCTTTTATCTCCAGATTGCTCTTTCCAATGTATATGTAACACATTCCTATTACTAGTATAATGACTGTACTACAAGCAAAAAACCTACCAAACTTCTTTTCATTATTATATAACCATGCTTTCTCAATTAGCTGTTACCAAGTTGCCATATTACTTAACACATATCAGATAAATACCCCAAAGACTAAAAACATGAAAAATCCATCAGAAAATTAAAATTTCCAAATGAGGCTTGCAATATGTACACTGAACTTGATATTTTATAAATAGCAAGTGATCTATGTAAAAAGTAGAAAGAACCTTTAAAAATAAAAGTAACGAAATTTCAAGTCCATAAAATATACTGTATAATACTTTTTTTAAAGAAGTACATAGAAGGATTTCCATTTCAAATGGATTTTGAAAGATAAATAAGAACTCACTAAGCACATAAGATGGGAAGCACATTGAGACACAAGAGCATGAGAAAAGAAGGGAAAGATGTGTCTAACTTTTCTAAAACATTTCACATACAAGATAGGAATTAGCACTGCCATTTAACAACTAAGAAAACCAAGACTTAGGTCAAAAAGACTTCTAATTAAAAGAGCTGATTTTCAAATAAAGCCAAAATTCATTATCATTCTTGTATGACAGAATTACTTCATGAGATAATTTTCATGCAACCATGAACAGGTTGCAACTTTAAGAAGCCTAACAGCATCTGGTTCTTTCTCTTATTAAACACAATTAAAATATTATATGAGGGGTTTTTTTTGAGGAATTAACTCATATTCAATTTTTTGAGTATTTTTTAAAATACATTTTTAGCCCTAACTGGTTTGGCTCAGTGGACAGAGCGTCGGCCTGCGGACTGAAGGGTCCCATGTTCGATTCCGGTCAAGGGCATGTACCTTGGTTGCAGGCACATCCCCAGTAGGGGGTGTGCAGGAGGCAGCTGATCGATGTTTCTCTCTCATCGATGTTTCTAACTCTCTATCCTTTTCCCTTCCTCTCTGTAAAAAATCAATAAAATACATTTAAAAAATACATTTTTATTGAATTCAGAGAGGAAGGGAGAGGGAGAGAGAGACAGAAACACCAATGATGAGAGAGAATCATTGATTGGCTGCCTCCTGCACGCCCCCCACTGGGGATCAAACCTGCAACCTAGGCATGTACCCTTAATCAGAATCAAACCTGGGACCTTTCAGTCTGCAGGCCAATGCTCTATCCCCTGAGCCAAACCCGCTAGGGCCAATTTTTTTAGTTTTGATAAATGCACAGTGGTTTTATGCTGGGACCACTACAACTACCCCAGATTCAAAGATTCACTGGGAGGACTCAGCACTCAGCATATTGTCATCCTCATGGCTATGATTTCTTATAGCAAAAGGATGCGAGGCAAAATCAGCACATGGAGCAAAGTCTGGGGAAAACCAGGCACAAGTTTACAGTAGTCCTCTCCCTGCGGAATCACACAGGGTGTATTTAATTTCTCCAGCTATGAGTTGTGAGAACATGTGTGAAATGATTGTCTAGGGAAGCTCATGAGAGACTCAGCTCCCAAAGCTGTTATTAGGGGCTGGTCACTAAGACATCTCTACCTAGCATGTGCCGTAATACCAGATTCCCAGAAGGAAAACTGGTAATAGTTTAGCATAAACTGTATTGTTTACATAGCCTGGGCACAGTGAACCACTCCTATCATTTACACAAAGTTTTATATTTGTGGAAGGACTATTTACCATTCAGGGGTCAACCTTGTAATCTGCTCCTTCTAAGGATCCGCTATGTTAACTCTTCTACATAGTTGTGTAACTGCAATACAAGCAAGTTTCATCACATACACGCGCACACATAAAAAAATGTTCTTCATCCCTTTGTAGTCAATGTCTACAAATCACAGTCTGATTTTTATCTCTATAGTTTGCCTATTCCAAAATGTCATACAAATGGAATCATATAATACATAGCCTTTTGAGTCTGGCTTCTTTCAGCATAATGCACTTAAGATTTATCCATGCTGTTGCATGTATCAGTAAATTGTTCTTTTTATTGCTGAGTAATGGTCTACTGTATGGATATACTATAGATATTTTTATATGCTACTAACATTCAGAATAGCTGTTTTGTTTTTTTTAATTCTCACCCGAAAATAGGCCTTTATGGAATTCAGAGAGAGAGGAAGGAAAGGGAGAAGGAGAGAGAAACATCAGTGTGAGAGGGAAACAAGGATTGGTTGCTTCCCATATGCTCCCTGATCAGAGATCAAATCCGCAACCTGGGTATTTGCCATGACCAGGGATCGAACCCATGATTATTTAGAGCTCGCACAATGCTCCAAAGAACTGAGCCACACCAGCCAGGGCCAGAATAGCTGTTTTATTTTTATGTCTATGAACTACAACTCCGTTTCATTTTAGTAAATATCTAAAAGTATGATTTTGGGGTTACATGTCATCTTTAGAAGAAGCTACCAAATAGTTTTCCAAAGTGTTTGTACCATTTGCATTCCAACTTGCATTCCCACCAACAATGTGCAAAGTTCCACAACAGTTTTAAATAGAGATAACCAGTGGTTTTCTCATAACTTCATGCAGGCACTAAAGCAGAAATCTAACTGGTTGAGTGAACGATCGCATAACACAAGCATATGTCAAAGTGCTCCTTTTCTGCCTGGCAAAATTCACTCATCTTTCAAAATCCAGTTAAAATGTCATTGTTTCTCCTAGAAACTTAGAACTAATTACATTTAATGTCACATCATTTAGTTTTATAATACAAGAGTTTGAACAGTATTTAATATATGACATTATGGTTAATGATATGTAACTTTTTCCATTTGTTTCTTATTTCTTGACTAACGGTCTGATGCACGAAATTCATGCAAGGGGCTCGGCCCTCACAGCCCCAGCCGGCCCTCGCAGTCCCGGGCTCATCCGGGAGGTCGTATGGCTGTTTGGTCTAATTAGCATATTAGCTCTTTATTATATAGGGCAATATTATAACTTTTTCAACTCTGAATTTATATCTTATCAAAAAGCATCATAAAACTACCAATCAACTATTTTTACTGAAATAAAATAAAGGGGAGAAGTTGCTTATAGGTAAGGTAGAATAGCTATCTAACCTACAAAATAAAACCACCAAAAACACCAGACAAAACAAATGTAACTATGGTTTTTAACTGGACAACAGACGGCAAAAGACTGAGATCCCAAAGAGATGAGAAAACAAACAAGGTGAGCCCCACAATTTCCCTGCTCACTGTCTTCAGAGTTTCTAGCCCCCAGCACAGGAAGGGGGGAACCTAAGTGAGCCCAACAGACTCCCTGAGTTGAACAGACAGTCCTAAGGTGTCTGGGAGAAGATGGCTAGAGTTCATAGGACAGAGTACTAAAGAGCAGAGCTGAGCAGAGAAAGAACACCAGAGATGTGAAGGAGGCGGCCCCCAAGTATTCTACAGAGTACTAATTATCACATGCATGTGAGGAAACGACCCAAACCAGGGACAGAACTAAAACTGAGAGTTCAATATCCCTCCCTCAATAGCTGATAGGACAAGTAGACAGTAGGGTTATATGAGACTTGCACAACACTATCAACCAACTTAATCTAACTGACAATTATAGAACACTACACCCAATGACAGCAAAATGAACATTCTTCACAAGTATAATTTGAAGACAGACTATATTCTGTCTTTAAGCAAATTAATAATTTTGAAAGATTTACATAATACAGAGTATGTTTTCTGAATGGAGTTAAATTAGAAATCATTAATCAAAAGATCTGGAACATCAGATATATTTGCAAACTAACACCTTTCTAAATATCCCTGGGTCATAAAAATATCAAGAGAATTAGAAAGAATTTTGAACTGAAGGAAAATGTAACCAAACTGTGTGGGATGCTGCTAAAGCTGTACTTAAAAGCTAAATTAATAGGACTACATGCCTATATTAGAAGAAAAGTCTAAAATCCATGACCTTAAGAAAAACAAGATCAAATTAAGTCCAAAGCAAGAATGAGAGGCAACATCACTTCATATTTTAAAAACATTAAAACAATAATGAGACATTAGTATGAACAACTTGATGTCACAAAATTGGACAACTCTAATGATAAATGAAGGATCTCTAATGGAATAAATAAACTGAATTTGTAATTTAAATGTTCACACAATAAAACTCCAGAATTTACTGCCAAATTCTATAAAACATTTAAGAAGAAAATATCCAATTTACATAAACTACTCAGTTTTTGATGAAGAGAAATCATTTCCTATTCATTTTATGAGACTAGCATGATCCTGATACCAAAAAGTGCCGAAGATATTACAAGAAAACTATAGATCAATAGTCTGCATGCACATAGATACAAAAATTCTAAATAATGTTATAGCAAATCAAATACAATGATATATATTTCTACACCATGACCAAAAAGCACACGAGAACTAGTAGTTGAGTTAAGTAAGGTTTCAGTATACAAGATCAACATACAAAAAGAAACTATATTTCTATATATTAGCAATGAACAACTACAAATTGAAGTAAAAATAAAATGTTCAATAGCCTCACACATTATCATGTACATATGAATAAATCCAAAAAGATGGGTAAGATATGTGCACTGACAGTTACAAAACATTGCTGAAATTAAAGAAGACTAAAATAAATGTAGAGATATTCCTTTTTCCTGAGTTGATAGACTCATTATAATTATGATGTTAATTTTCCCCAAATTAATCAACCAAATCAAATAAAAAACACAGGGGACTCTTATATAGAAATTGACAAAATGATTCGAAAATACATCTGAAAATTCCAAAGACCTAAGCCTTTCCAAAACAACTCTGAAAAAGAATAAAGTTGGAAAACTAATACAACCTGACTCAAGACTTATAAAGCTACTGTAATCAAGACCATGTGATCCTGGCAGAATAGCCAGATATCAAGAGAACAAAAGAAGTTCAGGAATAAACCCACATAGGGAAATGTAAATTAAAACCACAATGAAATATCACTATACTTCTATTAGACTGCCTATATTTTAAAAAGTCTAACAACTCAAATGGGTAAACTAATTGTGATATATCCATATAATAGAATACTAATTGGGAATATAAAGAAATGAACTATTGATACATGCAACAGCACGGATAAATTTCAAAATAAGTGGGTTAAGTGAAGAAGAAGAAACAGCCAAAACCAGTTTGGCTCAGTGAATAGAGCGTCGGCCTGCGGACTGAAAGGTCCCAGGTTCGATTCCAGTCAAGGGCATGTACCTAGGTTGTGGGCACATCCCCAGTAGGAGATGTGCAGGAGGCAGCTGGTTGATGTTTCTCTCTCATTGATATTTTGACTCTCTATCTCTCTCCTTTCCTCTCTGTAAAAAATCAATAAAAAATATATAAAAAAGAAGAAGAAGAAGAAATAAGAGTACAAACTAGACAAATCCATTGTTATGTGAGTAGAGGCCCGATGCACAGATTCATGCACACTGACAGGAAATTAATTAGAAGAAATATTTTAATATCGCTATTCGCCCTTTCTCTATAACAGAAGTGTCAACCAAATTCACAATCAACAATGACAGATGGAAACATACGCGTGCAATTGGCGCCAGCAAGAGTTTTATATCTATAGATAAACTTGCTTAATTAGACCTGCTTTCTGATTTAACTAAACTTTTTCCAGCCCAGTGAAACAATCCAACTTCTCTTTTAGGTAATTGTCAGCAACAAAGCAGTAAACATCAACATGAAGCAGATTATTATTGTAGATCACACAGGGAGAACAAAGGGTGAAATATTTAACTGTAGCAGTGTTTGACTATATTCTGCACAGTGAGAAAACCTGAAGTCCTTTTCAAGTTCCACCATTTCTTACATCTTTTCAGTAGGGTCAAGTTTCTAAACTTTCTAAATCTCCATTTTCCTGCTAATGAAAAGAATATAGGATTCTACTGAGTCTCCTATCTATCCCAGGACTTCTGTAAGGATCAAATGAGATGAGGCACTTGAAAACACTTCACAGACTTTTGATTAAAGTGTAAAATGTTTGCACCTGGCCATAAAGCAAGTCATGTTCCTGGGCTGAAGAAACTCCAAGGAGGCTAGTCGCTAGGGAGAGGAAGTCAGGCATTGCTACGTGACATCATTACCCAGCACCCACAGCAACCATTTCCAGGCTGGGCTGGGCTGTGGGCCTCATTTTGCTCCATGGGGTCTCGGCAGTGTTGGCTGCGATCTGGTGGGCTGTCGCTCGGAGTGGTGGTGTGGCCTGTGTCCCACTTGGGGGAAGCCAAGTGTTGGTTTGTCGGCGCCACGTCCACGGTGCCATTTCTTTTTAAATGGCCAGGGCACATCATAGCAGCTCCTGTGTTGAGCATCTGCCCGCTGGTGGTCAGTGCGCATCATAGCTACCAGTTGGATAGTCAGATGGACACTTAGACTTTTATATATATGGATTCTAGAAAATGTGAACTATAGTATAGCATTATCAGTGGTTGCCTGGGGGCAGGGAGGGTAGGAAAGGAAGGATCACAAAAGGAGAGGAGGGAAACTCTTGATTGTAATAATGGTTTCAAGGATTTATCTATATCTATGTCTATATCTATGTCTATATATCTATTTATATCTATACATACACATATATGCCATTATAGTATGAGAACAAAACAATGTATTACAAAATACTAAATTTTGTTCTGATAATAATAATTTAACATTTAAGAGCAATTTACATTTCCTCAGATAGTTAATTCATTAAAAAAATCACTAGGTGCCTATACAAAAGTACACAAAATTTCTCACATCACACTTATTCTCAAAATAGCCCAAGAGACTTGTAAAACTAGTATCTTTACATGAGAAAGTCAAAGAACTTATAAAACAATAACCTCAGAGATCCTCATATTATCTGGTTTCTATTATCCTTCTATTATAAGTTCATAAAAGACTTTAGTCCTCAAGGAAAAAAAGAGAAAACAGAGAGGAACAGACAGCAAGCAGAGCCTGCTTTGCTTGAGCCTTCATGTTAGGGAGGCGGGTGAATCCACATGGGTGAAGCAGAGTCCTGAATGAGTACCTGAGCAGCCAACTGCCACAGAGAACTATTATAAGCTGCTGATTAGCATAGGGATCTGAAAGAAGTATTTAGGAAAAATAGCAGTATAAAAGTGCACTATATGGTGGAAAAGTTGGAGACAAGAACAGAGTATAAAATTTCTGGAAAATGTGAAGGTATAAAGCAAGGAATTTTAATGCCTTTCTAACATCAAGTTCCAAGCCATGTTTACAATAAAGCAGCAATCTGTTAAATTCTAAGCTGTATGAGGACAATATTCATGCCTATCTTTTGCATTGTTATATTCTCAACAATTAGCATAATGCCTAGCACATAATAGATGTTTAATAAATATTAGTTCCCTAATTAATCTAATTTAAAAACCTAATTAGAAATGCATCAATAAAAGGAAGAATTGGGAGAAAAAAAAAAAAAAAAAAGAAGGAAGGTGGAAGAAAGGAAAAGATACTTGGAAGGACTGGCAATTGAGTAACTGAAAGTCCGCATGCTGAGTCTCCCCCATTGGCCAAGGTGGCGCAGGGAGAAGTTCTACACTGAGCACCTCCAAAGGTTAGAAAGATAAACGGACAAGGCACACAGCTGCCAAAACCTAGCAAGATTATTTAATTGAAAAAAAAGAAAGAAAAAGGCCTGCCTATCCCTATAAGGCCAGGGGGCTTTAATAGAAAAGGGATAATCTTTGAAAAGAAGGGAGATGAGACTGGTCTTTGAGACAGGAGCCCGCAATACTCCCAGGTCATGTGGCTCCTAAATAAAACCTCTTTCCTTTTACACCAGCACCTGCCTTGGGAGTTTGGCTTTCCTTGTGGCAGGCAGCAGAACTTGTTTGATTATAGTCATACTAGAGGCCTGGTGCATGAATATTCATGCACTGGAAGGGGGTCCCTCAGCCCCACCTTTCCCCTCTCACAGTCTGGGAGTCCTCAAGGGCGGGAGGCGACCCGGCAATCACGGGAAGGCAATGCCCCATCACACCTCTGCTGCTGCCACTGTCGGCAGCACAGGCCTTGGCCGGCCCTCGTTACCTGTGCCTCAGGCGGCCCAGCCACCATCCGAGGCTTGCCTGCACCTTGGGCAGCTGGGGGGCTGAGGGGACTCGGGGACTCTGAAGGCAGGCGAGCCCGGCCATGCCACTCGCCTGCCACCCCGGCGGGGCTGAGGGGACTAGGTGCCGCCATCTTGTGGCTGTGGGCACAGCCATCTTTGAGGGCGTGGCAGTCAATTAGCATATTCCCTCCTTATTGGCTGTGGGAGCCACCATCTTTGAGGGCGGGGCAGTTAATTAGCATATTCCCTTCTTATTGGCTGTGGATGCCGCCATCTTTGAGGGCAGGGCAGGCAATTAGCATATTCTCTCCTTATTGGCTGTGGGCACCGCCATCTTTGAGGGTGTGACAGTCAATTAGCATATTCCCTCCTTACTGGCTGTGGGAGCCGCCATCTTTGAGGGCGGGGCAGTTAATTAGCATATTCCCTTATTGGCTGTGGATGCCGCCATCTTTGAGGGCGGGGCAGGCAATTAGCATTTTCCCTCTTTATTAGATAGGATTCAAAATGGTACAACAGAAACCACGAGAGCAAGATTTTGAGTATTTGCTTTGTCAGAGATCAATTGTACCATCTTTAACAAACTGTTTAACCTCTCTACAACTGTTTCCTCATCCATAAAATGAGGGAAGGCACACATTAGTTGCATTCTACCATATATCATAGTACTAAATATCTGTGTATAAGACTATACCAGGTGTTTTCAAGGAAGTACATAGAATATCAACCTAAGTGCTATTTTTAAGACATAGGAAGCAATTTATAATTTAGTGAACCATAAATTTAAAGCAAAAGAATTTCTAATTCTAAATATACAATTTGTTTGGAGAAAAACTAAATCCTAGTTTATTCAAAAATTTTATTTTTAAGATCAAGCTTTAATTCTCAATTATCCTCAGTCAGAGGGATACAATGTATGAAAAACCCAAAATAAGAAGAAATCTCTCAGTATTTTCTCAAATGTATTTTTTCCAGAAAAAAGTTACTAATCTATGGAAAAGCTGTTATGAGATGCCTTGAGCAACGGTGAGTCGGAAGCCCATGACCTCTTGTTCTCAACTAGCAAGGTACCCTTTTAAACTATGAACGTCTCTAAGCCTTCATTTACTCCTAGGAAACTAGAAATGATGGCACTCACCTTATAGGGCTGGTTGTGAGGATCCAATAAAATGTTTGTAAAAGACTCAGCCAATGCCTGGCAGATTGTAAGCACTCAAACACTAATATTAATTAATCACTAATATTAAACACTTGCATAAGGGTTACAAATATAGCTCTAAATTGCACTACATGGATTTAAATGTTAACTTCTCCCTGTGGCAGCCCTTTAATTTTGGTCACATCATAAAATTTTAAGCTCTAGTTTCTTCATTTGTAAAATAGGTCAATTAATACTATCTCACTGCTTTGTTTTTAAGGTGATATAACTCTTATAAAGTACTTAGAAAAATAACTAAGTCAAAATTAATGGGCCAAAAAGTATAATCTATTATTCATAGTATCATTATTATTACAGTTATTATAAATTTAATAAATATATATACTAATATTAAATTATAAACATCATATATAGATATAAATATTAATATATGAAGCTCTAGATATTATTTCCTAATTCTTGAATAAGCTTTTAAATAAAATCTTAGAGCTGAAGAGGATCTCACTACCCACTGACTTATTTTGATAGTAACATTCCACATAATTGTAATAATGTGTGTTAACATCCTCCTCCTTCCTTAAATTTCAGGCTCTGTGCACACAGGTCTTCTGGTGAGCTACTGCCTTCTTCTCAAAGGCAATCTGTCTGAAATAAATAAATGCATATGAAATTGTTGGTTTAACTTACTCACTGTCACATAACCAGTTAGTGAAAGAGTCAGTAGTAGAAATACAGTGCTCTTTCCATAAAATCACACTGATCTTTTACTAAAGGGAGACTAAAGATTTTTTAAAGCCTTTTATAACCCTAAAATATTTCTTTGCTTAGGAGTATGTACAGTGAGAAACTATAATCACTGCTTTTTAAGCTATTTGTTTGCAGTTATCTGTTCACATTTCTATTTCCCATACTAGACATAAAGTTCTCTGAAGGCAAGAGTCATATCTGTTTTGTTCACACTGGCTCTCAAGTAGGTTACTGTGGACAGTGAGTGGTGCACAGCTGGTGTTAAATAAATATTAAAAAAGAGTTGCTCCAATAGGCAGGAGAAACGAAACTTGAAAGAGTCAAATATCAGCTATCATAATAGGTATGTTGGTCCTAAAGTGGAAAGCAGCCCTGGCAACAAATGGCAAGGTTGGCTACACTATTGCTGATTCACAAGTGATTTTTTTATATATATATATTTTATTGACTTTTTACAGAGAGGAAGGGAGAGAGAGAGTTAGAAACATCAATGAGAGAGAAACATCGATCAGCTGCCTCCTGCACATCTCCTACTGTGGATGTGCCTGCAACCAAGGTACATG